>NC_064303.1:32250856-32571426 GCF_023373825.1 Bactrocera dorsalis | reverse complement strand
CATGTTATTTTGTGCTAAACCCCACTATAAATGGTCGAAATTAGCCATTGTTTGAGGACTCTAGGCTGGCATAACCCCTTGAAGCTAAAAGCTGAATACCATATACAAATGTATCTACGAGTATATACCAAGTGTACATACAATACGCATATATGCCATATGACTCTCTCATCTGAAAATAATCATAAAAAAACAATTAACTCATAGTGCGAGCGGCGACTACTGTACTGCTGCCGAATGACAGCAAATCGACGGCCTAGAAAAATACATGCTCATATAAAATTAAAATCCAACACATGTACAGCATACAACAATTTTATACATAAACATATGTATATATATGTGTATACATTTACCGCTATAGTTGCGCGAATTCATATCGCGCGCAACTGTTTTCATATCCGTATCCGCTTGACTGACATATGAGTACTACCTACAAACCATATACATATGTACATATATCTATTATGTGTGTATGCGCCTACTGCTGGTAGTGTAGTGCTATGGTGTGGTGCGGTGTGTTGATGAAATGAAATGACAGTTAGTTGGCGAAAAAATCACAACTCGTACGCTAGTGTAGCCGCTTTTGCGATTTTTTTTGCCGCATTGTTAATTTTATGTTTGGTGTTGTTGTTTTTGTTATTGCTAGAGTTTTCAGAACATCCAACAGCCTCTACCATCAGCAGCAGCAATGTGTATACTGTCATCAGCCATCATTGCACCAACAAAACCATCATTCAGTCTGTTTGCTGAAGCTAAGTGGGTGGTGCGTTGGGTTGAATGCAATTTTTATAACCAATCTATCAAAATATATACGCCCATTTTTCGCAATTTACGTCCCTATGTATCTATGTAAATTGCTGTGTGTACAGTTTTCCGATATGAAAGCGCCATAAAAATATTAAAATGAAACAGTTACTTGGAAAGGAAATGTGAGTTGAAATTCGGAAAAAGAATTTTTTTTTCTAAAAAAATATGTTTAGGTGAATTTTCAAGACTATTGTTGTAATTTTTTGGCGAGACCGCCACGCAAAGTAAAGACTAAATTGGTTGAGATTTATTAGATTCTTCTTCTTTATTGGCGTAGACACCTCTTATGCTTTTGCGCTGTGTGGCATCAATTGGAGATTCCAAGAGTAGCCAGGTCTGTCTCCAACTAGACTTTCCAACACAGTGGAGGTCTTCCTCTTCCTCTGCTTCGCCCGCCGAGCACTGCGTCGAATACTCTCAGAACTGGAGTCTTTTTATCCATTCGGACGACATGATCTAGCCAACGTAGCCGCTGTCTCTTAATTCGTTGAATTGTGCCAAATTCGTTGTATATCTCGTACAGCTCATCGCTCCATCGACTACGGTATTCGCCGTTTCTACTGCGAAAAAGACCATAAATCTTCCTCAGAAGCTTTCTCTCGAAAACTCATAACTTCGACTCATCAGATCTTGTCATCGCCCATGCCTCTGCACCATATATCAGGACGTAGATGATGAGTGACTTGTAGAATTTGGCCTTCTTGAATTTCCTACTCGGCCCGAAGTAGCACCTGCTGGCAATAATTATTCTGCGTTGGATTTCGGGGCTGACATTGTTGTTGATGTTAATAATGGTTCCAAGATAGTCAGAATTATCGACGTTTTCGAATTTATGACCGTCAGCAGTGACGTAGAAGCTAAGTCGCGAGCGGAACTAACGTCGCGGTTGTTGAGCTCAATGATATCAATATCATCAGCGTACGCCAGCAGCTGTAGACTCTTATAAAAGACGGTACTTTCTCTATTTAGCTCTACAGTTCGAATTAGTTTCTCCAAGAGTAGATTGAAGAAGTCGCAATCACCTGGTGTTCAGCAGGTTGGAGAAGTATTCCCTTCATAATCGGAGAGTACGCACGTCTAAAAGACTGGAGACATGTCTTCCGTCTATCACAACATAATCCATCTGGATGGCGGCTTTTCGATCCGGAGACAACCAGGTAGCTTAGTGAATTTTTCTGTGTTGAAATCTAGTACTACGAGGGCTGCTATATATATTTCTGGCCTAATAATGAAAATAGGCATATTTATCAACGAAAATGTTTTTTTTTTCCGTTGGATTTGGCTCGTCTTGGAAGAACCACACGGTCGATTGCTGTTTTGTTTCGGGCCCATACGCATAGATCCATGATTCGTCACCTGTGACGATCTTATAAACGTCTTTTGAAGCACAGCGATCGTATTTTTTCAGCATTTCTTTACACCAATCCACACGAGCCTTTTTTTGAGCGATTGTCCAATTGTGCGGGATCCAAGGAGAACAAACCTTTTTTACGGCCAGGTGTTCATGCAATATCGAATGTATGCTGGTGGGAGAAATGCATAGGCATGCCTCTATCTGAAGGTATGTTACATGACGGTCTTGCATTATCAGTTCACGTACGGCATCGATGTTTTCTGGCACAACGGCTCTTTTTGGACGACCTTCACGGAATTCGTCTTTCAGCGAGCGTCGGCCACGATTGAATTCGTTGTACCAGTTTTTTACAGTGCTATAGGATGGTGCTTTATAGACATACAAAGATTTAAGTTCATCGATGCACTCTTGTCGTGATAATCCACGTCGAAAGTTGTGAAAAATGATCGCACGAAAATGTTCACGAGTTAATTCCATTTTTTGGCCGAGATGAATTTTTTAATTCCCTGTAAATAAAACAATTCACGATTAAATGACAAAACGTTCTGAGTGATGTTATGCTAAACTTTCCAATGGAAATGTCAGATTGCATCTGGCAACACTTAGTGTTGTCTAGTCCAGAAATATATATAGCAGCCTATGTACAATAAACATTCGTTATCCTTAATGCGCTGGCCATGGTCGTCATCAAAAGGAGAGTCACTCGTCCGAGGCTCTTGTTTCCTTTTCATTGGTATTACATAGCGGGTCCCAAACTCAGTGTGACAAATACCAGATTTTATAAGAACTGCAGCCCCTTCTCTTGCATTACCACTAGCATGGTTTGATTTGATTAGCTCGTAAGCGTCATAACCTAAATTGAATTTCTGCCACAAGAAGTACACAAATTTTTTTGGTTTTGATATACATAATGTTAGCTTTTCATATGAAAATTCTTAATCTTCATTTATTCTTACAGGACCATAAATACTATTTTCATATTCAACCGCCTGGCCTGCATTCTCGCCTTTGTCGAATAAAACTGTAAATTATGTCGTATTTTATCGTTGCTGGTCTCCATCTTTGACGCGCGCTCAGGCAATAGTGAGCCAAGTAATCACAAAACTGTCGATTTTTTTACCATAATCTATATATGATTGTACTGCCTTATCGCTTTGTATTAGCACTTTGCTCGCTCAATATTTGTTCACTATTTGCCCGACGCTTAAAAAGCATACAAGTAAATAAAAGTATAATTGCAAACAAAAATAATTGAAATCAGTTTAAAAAATGTTGGCACTCGTACCACGCACTGCCGTCAAACTTTAGACTGTTTGTGTATGTGTGTGTTTATATAGTCATGTGTGAGTGTATGCGCCATTTTCATAAAATGTAATTCAATTTTTCTTTTTTTCTTTTGTTTGTTTTATTCGCGTACTTTCCAATTGTCGAGTTGGGCGCTATTGAGCCATAGAATACGCCGTCATTCATGCGCCTACTCAACCAAACATATGCATACTTGCCATATATAAATAATATACGATATTTATGTAGGTATGACTATATCCGCAGCAATCTAACAATATACAAACAACCAAATACATACAAGCAGGCATTTAGCGAGTTGCGAATAGCGAGTTATATATCCAGTTATGCTCCTCATTTCACAAAGTTTGTACGACATTCATCACCGACACACCACCCCACGCCTACCGGTGGCCGTCAGCGCCCGCCGCCACCGCCGCCGCAACTAAACAACTGTCATTTTTTCCGTTGTATCTATTCGCGTTCTGTTTACTTGCGTATTGTTCTGTCAATATAACAAAGCAAATACAAGTATGAGTATGCAAGCAAACACACATATATGCACTGGCCTGTATACACAGCGCCTTCATGTATGCTTGTATAACGTAAAAGGCTCTCATCCGCCACTTCACATTCACATTCATCTTGTATAAGCGCACAATATATATATATTTTTGTTGTTTTTGTTATTGCAATGATACATATTTTTTATGAGATTGTGTATTTTTTAAAAAATCTCGTTTTGTCGCCGCTTTGTTTGCAACTGCCAAAAGCGTTTGCTCGGCTGGCAGGCAGACAAACAGTTAGACAGCCTGACTGACAGCCTTGCCAACCAGCTTGACTGCGCACACCGTTAGTACATACACATATATATCTGTCTGTTCGACTATGCGTTTATCTGAAAGTTGCAATTGCCTGCGGCCCATGCGCTCCCCATTGACTTTGTTTAGCCGGAAGCTGGCAAAAAGGTGGGCGTAAAGCGCGCAGATCCTGTTAGCGTGATGTTGACAAACATGTTGAATCGGCGTGCAAATGTAAAAGTTTTCTATGCTCCGCACACACACTTTACAAATATATATTTTGAGTGGGTTTGGCGGCGTGTTAAAGATTTTTGCTGGTATTTGACAGTTGCTGATGTCCCGTAACGAGCGGCTCAGGCTACACTTCAAATGTAACATATATCCATCTACATAGTATCCAAGTGTTGTTGTTGTTTATTTGGCGCTTTTTCTTAAACCGAAATATTTTGTTTTTTATTGGGATATTATTTCTTGTTTTTTACGGTCATGCCGGTTCTTGAGACTATGCAAACAATACAAATACTCGTACATAGTTTTGCAATTAACCTTTATACAAATGAAATAAAATATTTTCCAACGTTAGCGGAGGCTTGAAATGAGAAAGCTCAGACGTTTGCTTGAGCAGTCAATAGCTTTCAAGTTTGCTTAAAGAGAAGGGTGGTCAATACAAAGCTAGTAGTGAATAAAACTTCCCTTCATAGACACAAGTTTTATACCTAATTTTTACCATAAGCAGCCTCAGTGACTATTTTGTGGACAATATTGAAGATTATAAAAAATTTGCCTTCACAAATCATTTTTTTTCTGTGCGTAACACTGCATAATTACCCTTTTAACCTCACATATTGTGGCTTAAAAAGTAGTTCTTCTTCTTTGGCACTTTATCCGTGGGTCGATCTGGGTCGAGAACATAAAACTTCGCCAGTTGCCTCCTTCCTTTGCGAGTTCCCCCCAGTTGTACATCCCAAGTGCAGACAGGTTGGTATATCTTTGGTCGTTTCATTAGATGTGCCGGCGCACTTGCTTCCATTGTACACCTGTGCTTATCGAGCCGAAGGAGCGTTCCATTGGAGCATCATCTTTCATTCGAATGATATGGCCTAACAATATCCATCTCGCCCTATACAGTTTGTGGTTCTATATTTTTCGATATTTATCGCTCCCTTGGATGGGACAAAGATCTTCTTCTTCTCTCGAATGCTCCAAGTGCTTTCTCATCTCTGTATTGTTTCTGCGCCGTAGTTCTATGTACCCCAAAATAGTCTGTTGGCAGCGTGAGATAGGATTTCCCAGCTAATTTGACTTAAAAGAGCTTCAAGATTGGCTCATAATCGGCTGAGCTCTGTTTTAGTCACTTTTCTTCTTTAAGCTTTTCTTAAGATGTTGTCACCTTTTTACTTTTCTACCGATAATTACAATAATAACTTCCAGATTAAATATCTTGCCGCACCATGAGCTCGATTTTGAGAGATATGCGTAGGTACTATACTATGTATAAGTCGAATAACAGTTTTTACGAGTTCAGCTCGGTACATAACAATGTAAAAAAAAAAAGAAAATCTAAGATTTTCGCACTTATCAAGTCGATTATTGCTTAGGACAGAGACCGATGCCCTTCTAAAAGAAAGGATTTTTAAATCAAAATTCTCATTCAATACCCGAAGATCCATTTTAAAACAATCGGCGATATGCCAAGGCTGTAACTTTGATTAATTTTCCATTTAGGTCATATGGAAACTCACAAAATTTGTTTTTATTAATAAGTAGTGTGTGAGCCAAAACCAGTTAAGTGACCCATAGATCGTGTCGTCACTGAGCTCGTAAGAAAAACGAAGAGGAGGAAGAAGTTATTTAATTAACGAAGTTCTCTTTTCCTGGCCATTGTAGTGGATCGCTCGAAAACGAAGTGCATTGCTTACACCGAATTCGGCGAATTAAGCTGGCGGCGGTGCTTCTCTGCTTTCATACCTGCTAAGAAGATTTAGGTAGGAAGAAGCCACTGGAGAGGAAGGTATTAAGCTTCTTCACGTATAGGTTAAGGTTTGGATTAAAGAGTTCTCGAAGTTTCTACTGTATTATTATTACTGTCATCAAAGTTAAATTGCTGTTCCGGTGCGCAGTCTATATTATGGAAGTGGCTATCGCCAATGATGTGAGCGGCATGGCGGTCCTCAACACAATGACCTTGCGTTAGAGGCTGGTTAAGGTTAATGGCAGACTACTGTATTGGTGATTAATTGGTGCACCTCAGTCATGTTTTCGTTCCCAACCAACTAAACAATTTTAGCGAATTAATTAAATTTTTTTGCCAAGTTTTAAGTTACTGTAAAAAACACAAATAGCGTACCGACCACTTAACCTAACCTAACATAAGTTTATTATACAAAAAATTGAATCTTAAAATTTCAACTCAACTTTAAACCTTAATAAAATACTTTAAACTCTAATCTTAAATTTGCATAAAATCCATTAGCATGAACCACATTTTGCTTTTAAATACTAGCCCTTAAATTACAACATGTGATGCAAGAGGGACTCTACATTAAATTGTAACATATTCAAGCTTTAAGCTATCAATATTTCGTATGGCCGTCTTTGCATGAGCCGAAATTTTGACGCATGTATGCCTTGCTGATGAACGGCTAACAGAATTTGCCTACATATGTATATATGTAGGCATAGAGGTACCCAAATAAAAACCAGGTAGCAGGCTAATGTTTGCAACTTCAATTTCCAGAACACATTTTCCTGTTTGCAGCTATACAAGTATATATTCTTTATATTTTTTTGTGCACTGCCAACTGCCTCGACCCGTTCCACTTTGTGCTCGAATGTTTTTTGTTCAATATCGAACGTCGCTTGGCTCTACAAAAACTAGTAAAGAGTTAGATAGCAGGAAGTACTCGCACACGCACGCACATACACATATACAACCATACAAGTGCGTATATTTATGAATTTGTGCCTCTACGGCTACACATCAGTGCTGATGCTTTTGCCGATGATGATGATGATGACTATGAGGGGTTTGGGTCACCAGCCACTCATATATGCCCGCCTACGTTGCGATTTCTCGTACATTTGCAGGGTTTGTTCCATGAATGGAGCACCTGAACGCAATAACGGCGTAACTGCACACGCACACACACATACATATTCCTTAGTACCTTGCAGTTTGGTTTGAGTTTGATATGTTGAAATGTTGCGCCTACACCAGTACCTTATATGTATGTAAGCACATTATACTCGTACACATGTGCTCCGTCGGGCATTTCATCATCCATCAATTCAATTCTTTTGAATTTTCCCGTTGATGCGTGTAACTTATTGTCTAGTTTATTTCAATATGCTTTTTTAAGCTGAATTACACAAAAAAAAATTTGTTTTAGTGCAGTCTTCGAGTTGAAGTCCAATCATGTTTGATATAAAAAACAATTAGTTTCTTAGGTAGCAAAGCTTTAAATTTTGTCTCATACTTCATATTTTCAAAGGTAATGGGTTTACGTGGCGGAGTCCAAACCCAGCGCACAACCTTAGGGAGGGATGTTTCGCCTGCTCACTTTAGCTCGTCTTCAAACGGATGTTTTTTGGCTACCCAGACCTGGTCTAAGGCCGGAAGTCGTGGACTGCTTGAGCCATATGTAAAAAAATCGCTTCTGGCTGCTACCAATTGAATGACGCTCAGAGAACTTTCCTCACCTGCATGACCTTCTACGTATGGCTCCATCCTCTATCTGCACATTGCCGATGTCTTCATATTTTTATATTATTTTATTCAAATATTTTCTTGAAGCTTTCTAGTTTTCCAAGCGAAAACCCTACAAGTCTTTTTCCCCTTATTGCTTTCCACTGCACCACAACTTATATATCTGACAGCGTATAAGGTTTGGTAAGGTTAAGAGGTCGGCCAGTGGTCCACGGGCACTGCTCTTATCTGACGGCGTGGACCATGGAAATAAAATAGATTGGGGAATTATAAATTTATATTTGTTGTAGGCGTTTTCAACATAAATAAAATTTATTTTTTATAGCTCTTTCTAAAACAGAACAATTAGAAAAGTGCCGTTATACGAACAATTTGACATCTTGTGCACACAATGTATATAAAGATAGATAAAAATGCGCTGGGTAGAACATGTTAAACAACTTGGAACGGTACCTAAAACTCTTATATATTTCGTCATAAGAGCCTCAGAAATTAGCCAAGAGCTTTGTTAAGGCCGCTAGTGTCAGTTTCGGCTATGCCTTAGCTGAAAGAAAGATCTCAATGTTGCAAAAGTTGGCCAATGAAGAAGAAAGTTCCTAGATTGTTCCAACTCACCTTCCATACAAATTCGACAACTTGCGTCCGACACGATTTGTACGCTTTAGCGTATACTATGAGCTTGACTCTTGTCTCTTAGCTTTTTGTATCAGAATTTGGTCATGTGGTCACCGCTTTTGAAAGACCAGAAGTATTGTGCATCCGTTTTCTATTACAGATGTCTTCGATCTCGACAGTATCTTGCAAAATCTTGGTTTTCTATTGGTCAGTCGTAAATGGGTATGATCGTAGCTCCATTGTCTTTATGTACCCTGAAAGTCAATGTGATATCTGTGTATACTACGGTAGCAATACCGACCTCTCTCTACCTAGATCTTTACTTTATAAAACCTAGCCATTGAGCAAATATCACTATCATTCCCAAATGTTCCAATCAGATGAGTTTATTTAGCTCACTAGAGCTAGTACTGCATAAATTAAACTTGTGGAAGACCGTTATCTATAAATTCAAGCTTCCCTTGTACGAGACTCGGGTCAAAACCGTATCGAATTCGAATTGGCTTCCAGACGATGACTGCTAACAGCGTTCGTAAAAACAATTTTGGTAATGGTTTTTTTTTGCCGCTGCAACAACAAACGCGTTGACGTTTTAAGACGTCAACTCGAAATAAAACAATATTTGGTGAAATATGAGAAGAAAAACTGAAATCTTCACACTTTAATTTCATTGCAAAACGCTTGGGTTACTAGGTCCGCGATCCAAGCGCTGGTCGTGTTTTATTACATAGCTTCGTGGGAGGCATGAAAGGGAAGAACTTGGTAAAGAAGAGGGACGGTGAGCTCTTTTACGGATAGATCCTAGTTTGCGGGGTGGGTTGAACATCCAGGTAAAATAACGCAATTTGAAAAAATTTACCTGATTCGAAATTCTTTTTTATCTGGATTCATAAAGAATTGTACTGCTGTCAAAGTTCGATTCCCCGCCATTCTGTGATAAGCAGACTTGTGACA
Organism: Bactrocera dorsalis; assembly: GCF_023373825.1. Classification (NCBI taxonomy): domain Eukaryota; kingdom Metazoa; phylum Arthropoda; class Insecta; order Diptera; family Tephritidae; genus Bactrocera; species Bactrocera dorsalis. The sequence goes on along the minus strand of NC_064303.1, from coordinate 32,561,903 downwards.
GGTTCAAGCGCTTTGTTGTTTGTAGTTAATATCCAATTAGCAACTATTGAACGGCTTCTCAAAGTGCTGGATTTAGCCAATCTAACTTTGATTCCCTTACCTAACCAACGCTGTGATCTTTCGAATACTGTTGAGAACTTCAAGCTAATTTCATGCTTTCAAAGCTTTCTAAAACTTGCTATACATTCCATGCATCTACTTGTTTTCTGTGCATACCTGGCACGTAAAAGAACTTTACTGACTTACCAACTTATACTAATTCTCTTAAATTTCTCGATGTCAAATTTACAGCTTGTTTTGACTAAAACAAAACTGCAATATGCCTTGGAAAAGAAATTTAAATTCCAGCGTTTCCCAAACTATAAAAAAATCCTAAATCTTCAAAATTTTTTTGCCCGATACTTCTGTTTGTTTATAATAGTTGCCACTTTGAAAGTATGGACTATATCTGAAGAAAACTTCACTGACTTCCAGCGCTTCCCAAACTTTACTAAGTCTCTAACTTCGAGATGTCAAATTTAAAGCTTGTTTTGATTAAAGCAAACTTCGTACTTAAATTTAAAATTCTCAAAAGCCTACCACCGAATTCTTTTCCACAATTACCGTCATATCCATTCAATTTCCCATTCATCCATTAGCTCGTCAGCACACCTGCCAAAGTAAGCCAACATCACTCCAGCTTTTTTTTCAAACAAAATTTACTAATTTCTCCAGCGTGCATATTTGCTTTCAAATTTGAATAACACTTTTTCCTCAAACAGCATTTTTTCCACACTCTTCAATTTCTTCCAAAGCATATTTTCTTTGAACAAGACTCCGCGCCTTTAACTCTCCTTTCCGCTGCAGCTCTTTAAATTCGTTGGCATTTCCATTAGAAAAGATTTCTGTGTCTTAAAAGCTACGCACTTGTTTTTGCAGATCTCCGCTGCTTTGCCGTCTTTCATTAGTTTCCTGTGAGGTTTTTGCTTCCTGTCTAAATTTTTTTTTTGTATTTTTTCATTATTTTGCCGGCAGCCTTCATCAGCATCGTTGTGTTTTTCTTCAACGCTTGCAGCAACGTCTTCTTCAATTCTACGCACTGTCATTGCCATTGATCCTTTCATGAAATGCTGGCACTTTTTCTGCTGGTTTAATTTTCTTTTAGTCTCTCTCGCTGTCTTTCTTCCCATTTACTTACTTTGACAGAAAGGCGTGTGCACGCACGTGTTTTACTCTTTCTTACATAATTTTTTGTTGTATTCATTTTTTTTATTAAATTTTATACCCTACTCGATTTTTGTAATATCGCTCTGAAATTTCGCTCACGAAATTTGACATGGAACACTACAGGTTCGGAAGAAATTTTCCAGATCGGACCGTTATAGCATATAGCTGCCATACAAACTGAGCGTTCAAAATCATTTTCTATTTAACGAGATATCTACACGAAAATCGGCATATATTATTATCTAAGGCAGCTCTACAATCTTCGCAGAAATTGTTTGAATCGTACCACTATATCATATAGCTGCCATACAAACTGCGCGTTCAAAAACAAGTTCTTGTATGGAAACTTCATATTTTGTGAAGGGTATTCTAACTTCCTTACAAACTTAGTTAACGTTTTTTCTTGTTTTTCCATTTTTTGTGTCTTCTGCACTCATTTTTCTTTGACCATCTCGTATTCATCATTTTCATTATTGAATTTTTTAGCCTACACTTTGTATATGACGCATGTTGTCCAATCTCCACTCATGCCATACTTCAACGCATATCATAACAATTCCACTCAGCTCGACCGCCTGTTTATTGCCTTAACGCAGGGGGTTGCCACCTTTTCAAACTGTCAATTATTTTCTATATTTTTTTGCTTTTATTTTTTTAATTCTTTTTCTTCGCTTTTTGCTCATCACCATTTTCCGTTCATAGTGTTTTTCTAGGTTTTCAGAAATTATTTTCCATTTGCATGTGTTTCACTTTAGTTGCGTCTCATATAACTCATATGTGATGGTATATGCAGTTAGTTCCTAGATGTATGCTTTAGCTTCGTACGTTTTCCACACCATCTACTCCCTGTTGTCCAATTGCATAGTATTTTATAAAAATGTTGTAGTTGTAATTTTTTATATATCCACGTTTATTCGGCAGCAAACGAATTTTTCGTGCAGTTTTGTGTTCCATTTGAGTTTTTTTTTCTACACTTTTGCGCTTATTTTCGTCCTTCATTTGAGAAACGCAAAAAACATTTTGGCAACCCCCCCGACAACGTGCGCGCGCGTTGATTCTCCCCCAGCTGGCTAACTGTCATATATTCGCTTGTTCTAAGCTTTAGCTGGGGATTTATATATGAGTTTTTGTTTTTTCTTGTTTTTGTGTTTGTGCGCTGTTTTCGCAATCTACTGGGGGCATTTTGCTGATGACGTGATTTTTTTTCGCTTGTTCACCTTACTCTCACCGCAGCACTTTAACCCGCTCTCTCCAATGCAAGCGTGTATGCATGTGTGTATTGCTATTGTTGTTATATTTGCTAGGATTTCCCATTTTTTGCATTTTCTTTGGCGACCACTGACTACCATGCTATTTGTTGTTATTGTTTTTGTTGCGGCTGTTTGTTATAATATATTTCCATGGCGTTATTTTTGCCAACCCATTTTTCCATTTCCTTGTTTGTTTTCCGTGCGTTTTTTTTCGCTGGCGTTCGTTAGCTGCCGTTCACGCTCGCTGTCCGGTTTTGGGATGAAATTCCATTTGTATTTTTTCATTATTAATTTTTTTCTGCCATTCTACACCTTTTGCTTACCCGTTATTGCACGTTTGCTCAGCTCGGCTTTGCCTTTTTGCCCCACCACTTCTTTGGTCTATGCTGAATTTGCTGAAATTGTAATGGGATTTCCGCCACTGCTCCACTGGCTCTGCCGCTTTGCCGCCTGCTGCCTGCCGCCTGCCTATTGCGTGCCGTTACTTTTTTCGCTTAGCCGTACCGTTACGCACATTTCCTTTGACGGGACATCAGCAGCAATTTTCCGGTAATATGCTTTTCTTACCCGGCTAATGTGTATATTTAATTTATGAAATTTATATGATCCTTATCAGCAACATGTCCCGCCATAAGCATGGTTGTTGTGCATATGCTTGCTTATACGCTGTTTTTTAATATAATTTTCGGTTAGCATTTATTTGCGCTTTGTATTCCTACTTTTCACACATCGCTTCGCACGCAAGTAATGCAACAAATATCGCGCACTTTTTTTCGGCTTCACTTGTTGTTCTGGTTTCTAATTTAATTTCTTATCTTTTTATACCCTGCTCGGCTATCAACGAACTAGTCACTCAGTTTTTGAGATATTGAACTTAAAATTTGCACACCTTCGTTTCTCCACAGCAGCCGCTTATTTGTCGCAATCGCTGATATCAGACCACTGTAGCATATACAAACTGAACGATCGGAATCAAGTCCTTGTATGAAAAACCTTTTTATTCACGAAATTTGGCATGAATTATTGTTCAAGAGCTTCAATATCTTCCAGATCATAAAGCCGCCATAGAAACTTAACAATCAAAATCAAGTCCTTATATGGAAAACTTTTTAATTAGACGAGATATCTTCACGAAATTCGGTAACGATTATAGTTACAACAAAAGCTACCATCTCTGAACAAATTATTCTGATCCGACCATTATAGCATATACCTGCCATACAAATTGGTCGATCGAAATCAAGTTCTTGTATGAAAACCTTTGTTATTTTGCAAAATATCTGCGAAAAACTTGGGTTGGAGTATTCTCTCATGTAACGATACAATCCACCGAACAAATTCTTCAGTTCGGATGACTATACACATTTTTGTTTGTTAACTGATTTATCTGTGAAGGGTATTACTGCAACGGTATAACCGAAGTTAAGGCTTTCCCTTGTTTTTTCTTATTTTCTTGTTTGTATTTTTTTTTTTAAATTTTGTTTCTTAGTTTTTATCCATTTTTAATTTCACTTTTTTTCTGGTTTCATCACTGTTTGTATGTTAATGTCTATTAAAAAGGCTTTAGCGGCCCACATAAGTATATTAGCTTCGGCCAGCGGTATTTCAATTGTTTTAAGTATGCTTCAACATCCATTTGTTGGGGTTTACTGCCGCATAAAAGTTTTCTATTTCGGGTAGATTTTAAATATTCATGATTGTGGTTTCGGCATGAGTGACTTTTTTAATTATCCTGTGGCTTCAATTGAATGCACATATGCCTTAGATAATATAAGTTAGTAATTAAATATTACTGATGCTGCTGAGTAGTTCTCCAAATTTGTCAGTCTAACGGTAATTTTTTTTGCTTTCAAACCACTCAATGTCATTTAAGAATTTTGGATTAGGAAATCGTATCCTTGGTAGTTTCCAAATTAAAAATTAAAAATAATATAAATAACACTAGAACAATAAGGTTCATAACAGGTGATAATATTCCGTCATTTCATTTAAGATATTTATAATTTAAATTTTTTTAGTTTGCAATAGTTGAACCAGCGCGTAATGCTAATAAAAGATCTAAGCACTATGCCAGTTTGAGATATTTTTTTTAAGCTTCAAGGGCTTCCGTAACATCTGTTTATCAAAATTAGGGTTGCAGAACTGTGATGCATGTGCAGAAATGGCCTATCCAAGACACTTTGGCGTATGAATAATTTTGAGGACTCATTAGGGAAACTGAATCATGGAAGAATATGAATACGAAAGGGACAAAAGTAGGGTTGTCTTGGATAGGCCATTTCTGCACATTATATTACCACGACACATTTCAACATAACTTTAAAATACTGGCTGTAATCGAAAAAGCTGGCAAGTACTTCCATACTAACCTCTACTCATCCAATGTCATTAAAATAGATGATTTTGTTGTTGATTGTTAAACCAATCGTGCGTGGTGCGTCTAAGCCTTCTCAAATAGCAGATACCTAGCCTGAGACTTCATTTAAGCCGAGACGAGTTCAAACGCTTGTATAATTCATATTCCAATCTTGCGCCATATGTCCAGTGATCACAGCTACCACAACTGACACTTCCGCCGTTCCACACTAAATAGTAGTGACCACATGAAAGGATTAGAAGGGATCTGCGTTTCCGCACAGTATTCCGCAAGGACTGTCAGAAAACTAAATATTTTTGGTACCAAAATATATTACTCCCCATCATACCTGACCGGGGATCACCTCAGGCCGTCTATTTTTTAATAAAAAAAAGTTGCTGTGACAACTTTTCCTTCCTAATAATAATCGCTTCCATATCATGTCGAAATTACCGCGTCTCAAGTTGCCGAAAAAAAATTGATATGCGATAGTTGATTAAAAACATAATAACCCGAGATCCTTTATTTGAAAGCTGAGTGGTAATGGTGGATGGGCTTGTTATTTCGTTTAATTCTACAGGATACAGTTTTCTGTCTTTGCCTTACAATACCGTAAAAATTTCATGACTTTTCATCCAAGAGTTCTTAAGTTGTTTCCTGATAGAAAATCACCGGAAATTCTTATTAAGTTTTAAAGGAAATCAGACTCAGCATACCAACGGTTTTGTATTGGTTTTGCTGTAACACTTCCAGCAAACATGATGTATCCCGTTCAAGAAGAGCATAAGAGTCATTATATCAGAAAACTTCGCTAATTGGGGGATTGAAAAAGCGTTGAGCGCGATGGATGCCGCGATTTTGATCATTGAATGAAAAGACAAAGACTCTTCGTATTTCAAAGGTCAGCCAGTCACTGAATAACCGTAATAAAGAGTTTATACTCGTATTTGTATCAAGGCTGAAACATGGTTCCATCGTTAGATAGCTGATCAATCCAATAAACAGTCCGTTTATTGGTTGTTGCTGCGTGAAAACTGTCCAAACGGAAAACACACAAGCAGTCGGCCGGAAAGGCTTTAGCCCGCATTTGCTTGGATTCTTCTGGAATTATTTTTATCAACAGGCCACATGGTACGTACTACTTGGCCGTGAAGAAATTAGTCGTAGAGGACCGTGACTTTTTGTCTGAATGCGAAACGAGTGCCATCGCTCAGCCACCGTATTCGCCAGATTTGGCTCACTGTGCCTTTTTTCCTGAACTGGAACTGAAAAATCCGTTTCGGGGAACACGACATGAGTCCATTGAAAGTAATTAGCTGAAGGCACAGAAGGCCATCCTTACCCAAGGTTATAACATGTAACGTGTGATTCAAATAGCGGTACTTTTTTCAATAGCCTTTTTTGACAGCTTTGTAAATTTTGTGCAGTGATAAGGCTCATTTCTCAAAGAGCACTGTAAACAAGCCAAATTGTCATTTCATCCAGAAAAAAACAATGGTTTGGTTTAGGGGCCAGTAGAGTCATCTGTACGTAGTTCTTCGAAAATGATGCCGGTGAGAACGTAACCATCAATGGCGACCATTATCGCACCATGATAATCGGCTATTTGATAACTGAAATTAAAGCTCGTGAACTCACCGACATTTGGTTTCAACAAGACGGCGCCACTTACCACACAACGCATCAATCAACGGATTTATTGATAGAACAATTCAATGATCAGATAATTTCACGTTTTGGGCCGGTATATATGTAGACGCATCTCACAAAATGAACACCTCAGTGATTTTGTGAGATACGCCCTACTGACAGTTTTGCTACTTAGAAGTATTGTCTTTATTATTGAGCAATTTTTACGTATTTCAATACAAATTATACTCGTTTTATCTGAAATCCACTATTCGCTAGCTAATATCTAAACTCATATGATTTGTGACTGAAAGTTGAATATTACTGTTTTCATTATCAAGAATTATTATTATTACTTGGCATATAAAGCGCTGTCTATGTTAATAAAGAAGAAGAAGACTTAGTATTTAAAACCAATTTCTCATCAGTCGCCAGCTTTCCAGCCTTACCATTTTATACCGTTACATTTTCCATAATTAATTCCATACATTGTTTATACATCCATTTCGCCACTCAATTCTACTTAATCCTGTCCAAAAATTTCTGGTTATCACAGCTATTTACAATAATCCAAATATCTCCACAGCCAATCGATAACCTTTTTGGCCAGCTTGTTGAGGCACTAGACAAAGCTGCCGCCCCTGTCGTCCTTGCCGCAAATGTATTTAAATACAATACATATTTTCCAATTTCCATTTACACACTGCCATTCAATAGAAAGCCAGTCCGCAGCGCTGAAAGAGAAAATAAATCGCGCTTTTCGATGCCAGCAGCTTGTTGGACACATTGATCGCTTCGTTCGCCGCCATTTTTTTAGTTATTATACATCGTTTATATCTCGTTATTTGTATGCCAAAGCGAAATCCAATTCAGGCTCGCATTCCGACTGAAACGGCTGACCGCCTATCTGCTTGCCTGACTACACGCCGGTCCAACAGACTGATTAACCAAACCACTCAACTGCAGTGGCGTGTGGATGTATAGTAAACGCGGCGGAGGGCGCTGCTAACTGTTGATGCTGACTAGCAATCCATGACATTTGTCGTACATTTGCATGTGCCGACTACTCTTTCGGTGTCGATGCAGGATGCAGGGAGTTAAGAATATGTAGAAACAGCGGCTGTTATACGCGCCAACAAATAAACGTTAGGTCGTTTGGTTGAGAGATCAACTGAAGTGGCAAGCTAAACCAACCAATATACCACCACCCAACCATAAAATTTCCTACGCGACGACTGAGCTGCCAGCTCCGTACTCACACCTCGACCGTGAAGAAATCTGAACTCAAGTGGAATGCCGCGGAATTGGACTGCTGAGTGGACACAACGGCGGCCACGACAGACGAATTGTCTGGCTCGACTGTTAACGAACGGCGCTGAACTTGTTTCATGCGGCATGAATACGTAGCGCGGCTACTAGCCTATCCCAATACTAGCGTCATCGGGGGTTTCCATTTCATTTCTTTGCTTTATTTATTTTCCGTTTTTTGTTGTTGTAAACATTCTTTTTTTGTTCAGTTGCTTTGTATTATTGCTGCAAGCTGGCAGCCGCGCATACTACTAACCACCCGTCAAATTCATTTCCATTAAATATCGCCAACAGGCTCTCTTCCTTCCCCTTCCACGCCTATCAGCTTCGCGCCCCCATCATCGTCACCACAAAATCGCCTATGACGACCACCATCGTATTCGCGACCTCGACAATGGTTCGCGCGCATATCTGTCGCGTCAGTGCTAACAAAAACAAGTGCAACAACAATACTTTGCGCAAAAGCTGCACAACTTTGGTCGCCGCTAGTCGCGCATCCCTCACCATTTTTTTCTTTCGCCCATGCCAAATACTCTTTCGCGGAATTATCGGGTGGCAATGGCGACAAACCGGCATCAACATCGATGTCGCGTCAACAAACAGCCGCATCGGCGTCGTGTCTCGCGCGCATTCCATTACCCCTACTAACCCCATTTTGTGTTCGTACTCAAAGAAGCAGCAGCAACAAGAAATAAATAAGTTAAGTAAAACAAAAAAAAAATCAACATGTACAACAACAGCAACAGCAAAAAAATGTTAGGTTGAGCCTCTACTCGTACATCGGTTGTTGCTTGCTTGTCGAGCTGCGTGCCACTTCTTCCAACGTTTTTGCGCTCGCACGGTCTTTGCCTTATGAATGAACCTCTTTAAATTGCCTTGTGTAAGCGATTCAGCGTCCACTTGTGGTGCCTACCCGCATGGCACCTCTGTAGTTGCTTTGCCGTTATGCGTTTACAATCCTTTTTTTTCATTTATCCCATCAAATGGTACTTCTTTTTCTCTATTTCCGGTTACGTTGGATTATCCACCGTGGTTTATTCTGATTGTTGGGTATGGGAGCAGTAACTTAAAGAAACATTCAGTCTTTAAGAGATGCCACTTTTGTTTTTAAACAACGCGTGATTCTATGAAGAAAGGAATATATTTATTCCAATTTCTAGCGAGTTTCCCACCTAGGCCTCGTTAGACAGATTTTAGTACAGTAGAAAATACTATAATTCAGTTTTCTTAGTTGAACTCGAGAAACGTTTTCTTTTGCAGTCTCTACGACTCTACGAAGATGATATTGAGAAGATTATTTGTGCTTCGATTCTAAGTAAGCTTTTACTAGGCCTCGTCCGAGATTTTATAGTACAGTAGAGATTGTAATTCGGCTTTCATGGTTAAATTCGAGAACATGTTCCTGTTGCAGTCTCTAATGTATAATGAATTCAGTTACAACAATACTTTCTCATTTTAGTATTGATAAGAAGTCAGTCTTGTGATATAGCTTATGGCCTGTGACAGATATTCGGGTTGTGGTAACCGATGACAGCTGTTATTTAACGAACAGTTCTCGCCTGTTGAATCAAATGTCCTACCTTAGAACACGTATTTACTATTTGCATATGTTTTCGATAAATACTCTTATCCTTTTGCAGAGGCGCCTTTGGTATAGGGTAACGAAAGTTGATTCTTTTACGTGTTTTGATGTTATCAAATGACTAGATAGAAGGCTTTTGAACTCTGAAATCATTCATTGCCATTGTAACTACTATTTGAAAAGCTTTTTTTTATAGTTTTCAATTTGTTTTCAGTCGATTCTCTACTCATTGACTATCAAAACTCTTAGATTAAGTTGATAGTGAAGTCGCGAATGACACCATAGATTACAACAAACTTCGGTTCGTTGAGATACTCCGTATCAAAAGACCGTCGCATATTGACAAAGCGCTTTGAGCCTGAGCGGATATAACTATTTACCGATCCAAATACTTGTAGGGTGAGATCGTCGAAAAAACCGGCCGTGACCAGGTAGATCCGGCTAAATTCCGCTAACGTAGAACGTGGCTGTTGTGGGAATCGGTGAAGGTATGGCTACCGGGATGCTCAAAACTCTTACGACTGCAGGATTGGCCCGGGGTGATGTTAAACAGATTTTCCAAACTCTTTGATATAAAGTATTAAGGGGATCTATTAATCGTCGTAAACTTTTTTAATACTTATAGTATAGCTTCGCAAGATTAACAAAGCCGTCTTTGGGCTTAACGATATCAGCTGGAACAAAAAAAGAGTCTGTCTTGAGGGTACCAAAATTGCACGAGTATTAAAAGATCAACATTGAAAAATGCAGAAACAACTGAAAAATCTCAGTTCATAGGCTTCTATATTTACTAATCTACTATACAACACATTTTAAGTATCTTTAGGTAACTAGATGTATTCTTATTAAAAAACATTACAATCTCCGAAGAATTTTTTCAGACCGACCGATGAGAAGCAATCTTTGTGTATAAACAATGTATCTGTAGAGGGTATTAAAGCTTTAGTGCAGCGGACGTTAAAGTGGGTTTCTTTTCCTATTTCGGTCTTAGAAGATTCCAGTTGCTTGTTGTGAATTGTTCTACGGATAAGGAGTTTGTTTCTCTTTATAGTCCAGCCGTTTTTCTTTATTAGTTGAACGACTAATCGCTCATTAGTCTTAATCTTCGATCTTATCTCGCCGATTATATATACTTTTTTTACAATACATCTCTTCCTCACTTCCAAATCCCATTCGTAATCACTCTACGCCTTTTCGCTTGTCCAAATAGTATTGCTTGCTCGTTCGCTGCATTAAACGCTTTAACTCGTAATTGAGAATTAGTTTTTCCACGCTTAATGCATCGTTTTTTTCTTCGCATATTTTCGTGTAGCCCCTGCACCGCACATTTCTCTCCACACACACATTAGCTGGAGACTTTCTCCATGTCCTTTCTATTTGATTATTTCGTTTTTGCCGCAGCATTGCAATGCGCCTCGTCTAACGCGGTGACAGCTTTACTTTGTCCGCCGCCGCAGTGCCGCTTTTGAGCGAAAGTAACGCGGTTATAAGGGTATAGGTACTCGCCTATGGCCAGTCATATATGAGCGATTTAGAAAAAATTGCAAACACCACTAAGCGCGACTTCAGCGAAAAATAGAAAAACAGAGAAAACGAACGAAAATTAAATCTTGCAAAAAACTCCATTCGGTGGGGTGGCGAAATCAAATCGCGCTGCCGTCAAAGTGCCATATTTTTTCTCTGTGTTGTGCATTTTCATTTCTTTTACTGTAGTTTGCTGCCCGCCAGCACATTGTCGTTAGCGCTCAAAAAGCGCCACATTCACTTTCTCAAACCCATTTGTTTGACCAACAACCCCCATATAGTGGTTGTGTGTGTGCGCATCTATCCGCCAGCCAGCACCTACTTTTATTGTTGTTATTGGCATTGTGCTGTGCTGACTTTGCTCCTACTTGCCATCGAGCGCACGGTGTTGCCACTTTCAATATAAGTATGCTGATTTCGCCTTCATTTATATGCTGCGTTTTTACCCCCTTTCCTTCATTCCTTTTTTCTCTACTTGCGCAACATGTTGCACTGGGTATGTTAGTTTTGTAACCTAACGGGGTTTTGTATTAAAGGACTACACATATTTTTCAAAATCACCAGCATGTTGTGAACAATTGATTTCTCGTTGCCTGTTTGCCTAGAGATAACTTGACTTAAAACTAGCACCTCTGAAGCTCGTATGCAGAAAATGTTAAATGAGAGAAATCGGGGACCTTACATTACCCAAGACTTTATTTAAAACCTCTTAAATTTTGTAATCTTTCAGGAAACAGTAAGTGCTTATCTTGTATTTGTTTCTCAAATGGTTTCGGCTAACAGCGTGTGAACCTAACTATATTTCTTTAACCTATCCCTTGAAAACACATGCAATACATCCACTCCAACGAATCCCCCACCTTGGTTCTAAGAGTTTAGTCAATAATCCATCAATAACAAAGCCTATGTCACTATTTCGTATATCCTCTAAGTTACTGAAAATGTTTGAAAACTGTAACTAATCCGGTTAGAATCGATATATTGATATATGTATATCGTGGATATATTTCTACTTCCTTCAGTCTATTTCATAATTTACATTTTTATTAATAAAAATTCGCTTTTCACAAGTCACATGACTATTCTGAACTAACTGTGGCGTATTCTAAATGTTTTATCTGCTCTCTATAATCACAATTGTACCAAAACCCGGCCTAATGTACATGTAAAGCCATTTAGTCACCACTAACTTGTTTGGCCATTATATCGATAACTGCAGAAAGATCTTGAAACAAAACTTACCAAACTTACCAGACTTGTGACAACTTTATTCCAAAAGTGGGCATTACCGAGATTTACTTTTCCTTAAGGAACTTTATCGAGTATATTGTGCAGTTGGATTAGTATCTATTATCTGGGTCAGTTAGTGAAATATCTCAATAAAATTATATAAGGAATGTTTTAATTTAACATATTGGACTTGGTACTGATGATGAAGAAAGTCGGTGAATGTATTCCCCTAGTTTCCTTATACTATTTACAAAGTTCTCATTCGATTGACTTCGTGACTCGTACATCGGTTTTATATCTCAGATTTTAATAAAATTCGGTGAAAATGCTATGTTTAATCTAATATGAGTTGGTACCAAAAATGTGTGAAATAGCACCGATTGTTTGGCTTTTTTATATATCAAATATAATGATCACCGTCCGGCTGATTGGTTCTATACCTGAGAATACCCTATATATATATCTCCCACCTTTATAAAATTAGGTAGCAATATAATATGACTTAACATTGAAAAGCGGTGACATTGGGTCATTTATGGCCTTCTTTCCTATACATTTATCATATATGATCTTCACCGTTTTTCTCATATACAAGTATATATAGATTGATCAACGACGAATGCACCGTGCCCGTAGGTCTATTGTTCTGGTGTTTCAGGTCTCAGAAACGGCAATTTACGAAAGAAGCTAGTCCATGTTGTATAAGTGCTTTCTTAGCTTGCAGTGGCCAGTGTAGAATGCGACAAGTAGCCTGAATTTGTCCCTAGGAAGGTTAATTACATATTTGCTGCTTAGGTTGTAACCCTCCATTAACAACTTGGCATGTCGCATGCCTTGGAGTTGTTGCCTACTGCTTCTTCCTTGCGGAGCAGCTCTTTTTATGGTATAGGGACCTACCGCGACGAAGGGTCCGTTCCAGTTCATTGCCAGCTATACCTTTGTGACCGGGCACCCAAATGAGGTGCATTTGGTTACGTTCCGCTAGGCTGGTCAACCGTTCTATACATTCCTGCACCAGTAGCGTTTTGATCTCATAAACAAAGATTGCTTTAAGTGGCCGCTATCACTAAGTAATTGTATACGTTCGTTGCGATAGTTACATTGAAGGTTTATCTCTATGCATCGACTTATAGCAAAGAATTCTGCTTGAAAATTGGTCGGAAAACTTCACTTGGGCTTAGATAATTTGGTGCGTGGTCCAGCGACTCCTGTACCAATTCCTCCGACGTTTTCGAGCCGTCAATGTACCACTTGATTATACTATCCCTAAGCAGTAGAGAGTAGAATCATTCCATTTAACTTTGCTGCTAAGGGTGCCTGAAACTTCTTAGTGAAGTTTACCCTTTTGGTAATGCTGCCCCTTGGAAGAAGATCCAATGGTATTACACCATTTAACTCTTTCGTCCGCTGGAACGAGATTACCTTACCTCTGCCATACCCTTCTGCTGTCATTTGTAGATAGAATAAAGCGGTACTTATAAGCATTTGTCTAAATCTTTAGCCAAAATAAAGAATTTCATCTATCCGAAGTGTGGTGATATCAAAGCTTTATGAAAATAGGTGACAAAGCTTCGGTCACCTCGAAAGGGTTTATACTGAAAATGGGTGCAAACGCTAAGCTATAGACATATTTCACCCTTTTTTTATACAAAGTAAAAACATCTTCGTCGATCCGATTAGCTTTGTGTCTTTCGAAAATATCTCAATATTATTATGTGAGTGGGTTTCTCTAAGCATATTGTGGTTTGGACCCGAAGATGTATGACAACGGTGCTTATATCCGCTAGACCTCATATGATGATTATATGGCTTTATTTCCGATCAGATCCATTTGGAGACAATGGCTCAGATAATTACTAAAATATTTTCAAGAAATTAAAAAAGTATGGCATCACTTGATACCAAAAATTTAAGTAATCGGTCCGGCACTTCGCCTAGTAACAGTACTACAAAATCCGCAACTTGAATGAATTTTTGTTGAAATTTCGAAATATTTCCCAATCCCAGAATTATAAGTTATAAGTTTTTGTTGGTAACTATTACACCCGAATGCAACCTCTCCTTATGCTGATTTTTTACTACTTCACTTACACCACCCTTCCAAGTATCCACTAGGTGGCATGCTTTAGCCGCGATACGCTACTTGTCAGCTACTTTACTTGTTGGTCGCCTGATTTGTTGGTCAGCAGTGGCGGTAGCGACGCTCATTTTGCCATACTAATAACAACACGTACAACAAAAACATGTGCAAACACCTTCTTTTGCATTTCTTTTTCGTCGCTTTGTTACGCTTTTAAGCTTGTGGCTTTTTAACGTGCATATCCACACTCACACATACTTATACACATAACCGGCTAGGCTTCAGGCCATTCGCGCCTCTCAAACTCAGCCAAACCTCAACTCAGCCTCCGCCTGTGCCACACATTTAATAACGAAAGCATGTTCGGCACGCCAAAAGGAACGCCGTTAGCCGCAGTATCCCTGTCGAATTATGCGACAATATGTTGCACGGCGTTGTTGCACAATATCCTGCGCTGCTGGTTTTGAGTGATTTTTTCGACATATTTTCAAATTTAGCGCTTGGTTTTGTTGCTTCTGATTTTTCGTTGTGTTTATACCCTGTACAGGATGTGCTAAGTTTGCCCCCAAGTTTATAGTACCCAGTAGGTAGTCTCGGAGACCCTAAAAAATATATGTACGAATATACATAAACTATCATATATGTATGTGTATAGTATACGCGAACTAGTCCCTCAGTTTTTGAAATATTGACCTAAAATTCTGCACACATCTTTTACTTCCTTAGAAGCTGCTCATTTGTCGGTACCGTCGTTATGGGACCACTATGGCATATAGCTGCTATACAAATTGACCGATAAAAATCAACTCGTTAAATGAAGAATTTTTTTATTTATCAAGATACGAAATTTGGCATAGATACTTGTCCCAGGCAAAGCTACAACGTCCGGACAAATAGTTTGGATCGGACCACTATAGCATATATGTAGCTGCCATACAAACTCACCATCAAGTTCTTGTATGGAAATCTTTTTATTTTGACAGAATATTTTCACAAAATTTGCAATGGATGTTGTTCCTTCATGGTAACGGTACAATCGTCGAAGAAAAATTTTCAGATCGAACCACTATAGCATATAGTTGTCATACAAACGGACTGATAAAAAGCAAGTTTTGATATGGCAACCTTTGTATTTGTGAAGGGTATTCAAGTTAGTTTGCATTGTTTTTTCTTGTTATTGTTTTTGTAGTTGCGCATATTGCTTCCACTGCAAGTGATGTCCTTTCTTGCTAACGAACTTCTTTTGTTGCTTTCGTTTCCGTTTTCGTTAACTTTCCGGCCCTCGAAAAGTGCCACTTCAGTGCTAAATTGCAACCGACCACGTGCGCTTGTGCGTTTACGTTGTTTGTGTGTACGCCAATCGCCGCTAAAGTTGTTGCCAAAGCAGCTGTAGGCACTTTTATCGTGCGTCCATTTGGCTTTCTGCACTTCCTTGACGTTTTCATCGCCTTTGATTAGTCGGTCGTGCGGAAGATATGCACGCGCATGTTTGTGTGTGCGTGTATGTGTGTGTTTGCGTCGTCGTATCGTGTTGACTGCAGTTTATTAGTTGCAAATCTCATACGAGTCAATGCCGCTACTTGGCTTGACTACGGCCGCACAAACAAGCACACACACACATACTAACAGAGACGCATTGACGAACTTAGCGCGACTGCAGCAAACTGCACATACATATGTTTGTCCAGTCGTCCGTGTGTTCGTCAGCCATTGCTGTGCACCACACTCAATTAGTCCAAATCAAATTGTTCGCAGTCGCTGTATTGCTATATCGTATGTACTATATATATGTGTGTGTTGCACCCTAATGTTGCTGCTGCAACATCATATGGCTGCAATCATCACCGTGTATGTTGCGCCATAACGCAATAACGTGCGACTCGCTTTCATTGCTGCTCATCCATACGCATCCACACACACACACTCTCCTTCTCCCGCACACACATGCTCACTTGCATACTTGCAGGCGCGTTACAACATTGCAGCACTCTTTGGCATGCATATGGCCACGTTAACCTCATCAGTCACAGTCTGATTTGTTAAAATGTTGTTTGCCTTGGCTGATGTGTATTTTGCTATTCAAAACAAATCAAAACATGTCAGCAAAAAGAAGTATAGAAAAATGTCAACTGGTAAATCGGTTTAAAGCGTGTGTTTTTTCCGCTGCCCATTGCCGGATCATCGCAGCGCGTGACCAATTCTCAAATGCTGGATATTTTTTTGCTTCTTTTTCTTGATTTTTTTTTTTTTTTTTTTTTGATTTTGCCATGGCATGCCTCAAATCACATTTAACTTCTTGCTGCAACGTCAATCATCCGTGTTATCCGTTGGTTGCTATACATATACGCATGGACATGAATACTTACGTATGTAACTGTATATTTGGTTGTTTTTGCTTTAAAAAATCTAATACTTAAAGCCTTTTGAGGCATTTCATATAAAAAAGCATTTGGTCTATAATTTAAGTCCTTAACTCCCACAAAGAGAGTGAAGGGTTGGTAACGACTTACAAGTCAGAAAAAGCACTGTAAACTTTTTTTGAAGAGGCATTTTATTTCATTATTAAAGAAGTGGAACATCTGAAGGAAGCGATCTCCCTGAAGGGTTATATACAGTTAGGAGGTCGACAAAAAGGCATTTTTCAAGATTTTTTTCTAAGCAAACTATATGGTTTATTGATTTGAAACTTGGCAGGTATATTATGACAACCTTAAACTATATTCACATATTTTTTATTGCGGAACGTTGATATTGCCAATTTTGCAGAGGTCCGCAAAAAAGCCTATTGCGGTGAGCACGATATCTCTAGACCGGCCAGCTTTGGTCAATAGAAGGGAAATTGTCCATTAGGCCAACACCAGGGCACACACATCGATAGTGGCTCGCCAGCAGCTCCGCTACCTTGGTTGGAAGAATCTCATGCAATTGTAACAACACCTCATCGAACAAAGCACTGCATATGTGACCCAAACTCTAATTATGATTATGCTCAGTAATTTTAGCAAATATCAATCAAATAATTTTCGGTGAATTTTTTGGTTCAAGATTTTTACAAGAGTACCTGGCTACACTTCGAATCTCCAACTGGCCAACAGCGAAAAGGAATAATGATTGCCGCGCTGTAGGATAGGGTTATTTACATCTTTCTTCTTCTTTATTGGCGGATATACCGTTTACGCGGATATAACAACAGCGCTCCAGTCGCTCTTCCTTTTCGCTGTTTGGCGCCAATTGGACGTTGTAAGTGTAGTCAGGTCCTACTTCACCTGATATGTCCAACGGTATGGAGGTCTTCCTCTTCCTCTACTTCCCGCGACGGGTACTGCGTCGATTATTGCCAGAGCTGGAGTGATTTCATCCATTCGGACGACATGACCTAGCCGCAGTCTCTTAATTTGCTGAACTATGTCAATGTCGTCGTATGAGTTATACAGTTCATCGTTCCATCGAACCTTTTTCTTGAAAACTCTCAACACCGACTCATCAGCTGTTGCTATCTTCCATGCCTTTGTACTCCGGGGATGATGAGTGTCTTGTAGAATTTGTTCTTTTTTTAGTCGAGAAAACTCTACTTCTCAATTGTCTACTCAGTCCGAAGTAGCACCGGTTTGCAAGAGTTATTCTGCATTGGATTTCGAGGCTAACATTGTTGGTGCTGTTAATACTGGTTCCAATATGGACGAAATTGTCTATGACTTCAAAGTTATGACTGTCAACAGTGACGTGGGAACCAAGTCGCGAATGCAACGATTGTTTATTTCATTGCAGAAGATATTTCATCTTGCCATCGTTGACCTATTTGCTTCGCTTCTTTGTCCAACCTGGCGAAAGCAGAACTAACGGCGCGGTTGTTGAGGCCAATTATATCGATGTCTTCGGCGTACGCCAGCAATCAAAAGGATTCGAAGTTGCTATAAACACGTGCGACAACCGAATTGACGAATACTTTGAATTTACTACGGTTATTTTGCATCTTACAACTTACAGCGAAATCCATTTTGGTTGAAGTTTTAAGTTTGCGGTAGTTTGATCGTTGGTTTAAATTATATTAGCCTGGTATGACAATAAGCCACGCATGGACCAGCTTTCCCAAAGAGAGTGCCGTTATGTAGTTCATGAGGAGTAGTAGACATCCGATAGGATCCCAGCGCTTGAAGTGAATTTCAATGCATTCCACCGCTTTGTACATAACTTTTGTAGTTTTGTACCCTGGTATATCATTTTGTTTTCACCTTCCTTGCCATACTCCTGTTCAGATCGTCGTAAAGACAATGCATGGGTTCGCCAACGTCGGTCACGTTTTCAGTTGACAGCCGTTAGGATTTAGAAATCGATTGTTCAAGGGTGATATTTTATCCTTCTGAGGTTATAAAATGAAAATATACATAAATTCTTATTAAATATTTTATAATAAATAATATAATTGATTATATTATTACCATTTTCTAGTTATATGTTTCTAATCAAAAATGTATATTTATTTTTTTCTTACAGGTAAGTCTATTTTGGTCGTAATGGAATGCTTGACGCTTGCGGCGTGTGATGATCTGGAGTGCAAATGCTTGTTTGGATTACGAGAAGTCTTTTTACACGCAGGTATTTTTACGACTATTTGGTATTGAATGGAGAATGATTATAAAAACACAAAAAGGGAAAATGTGTCGGTAGCCTTGTAATAATAGGGTTAGAAGTGTGTTAACGCCACTACTAAATATCTTTGTTTCATAACGTTAATTATCCAATTGCAGGCATCGAGCGTGAAGAACCTTCTCACAAAAGACCCATTAGTCGCTTAATTGGCCACAGATGGCGTAAGTGGTTCGGCTAAGCATTTAATTACCATATTTCTATGTTAAAGAGTGAAAAATGTATCGATTATTTTCAATATTTTAGTTATCGCTTCGTGCTTATCTATAAAAAATAAATCGATATTTTAATAATCGTATCTTAAAATACATATTTGTTTGTCAAAATAATGGTGTCGATTATTTTCGATTATAATAATCGATTTGTGTTTATCTGGAAAAAATCGGTAGAATATTACATTAAAGAACTTATACATGCATGTTGGTAAAAAATGTTATCGACTATTTTCGATAATATACTTTTTATCTGGCCGAGATGTCTAAATTATTTATTAATATTATGGAAATCAAATTTCCGCCTTAACTGTCTAAATCATTTGTTTGAAACGGCACAAAGCTCACAATCTGAAGAAAATCTCAAAAACTAGAGTGATGGCTACCTCGCAGTTAGACCATATATTGTATTCACTTTAGATTTGGCAACATTTAGTAAGCTAGCTGCTAGTTAATCATACTATTGTATTTGTGGCCTTACTTCGACAATAAAAAGTTACAATTACATAAATATATTCAATGTATGTATTTTAATTCTATCGTCTTTATTTTAAAATTTCTGCTTATATGAGACATCATAAATTCTTGAAAATACACACGCTTGTAAATCTTCCATTGACATTAACAAAAAACATAACCGAAAATACATTCGGTTGAAAAAACACAACACCAAAGCGATTTTAAGTGCTCGTAAGCATCGACCACATTCAGCACTCTCGGCCAAAATGGCAATTATTGGCTGCCATTTGTCGTAGAACCGCTGGGTGGCACGTAGTATACAAAGCAAAAACAAAAACGTCAATGACAATATGGGCACAATAAATTTTGCCAACCAACGAACCAAACAATAATGTTTTTTCATTTCATCAGCGAATAGCCGCCGCTGTACACTCACACATGTGTGAAAATAATATATCTGCCATATTAGCACGAAGAAGGGTATAACATGTATGTATTGGGTAAATATATTATATACTCACTTATTGCCTGTCATAAATAATTTAAAATTTTTCTGAGCTCGTAAAGTGACAAAAAGGAAATATTAAAATTTTGTAAAAAATTGTATAAATAGGCAACCCTTCATGTGACCCCCAAGTATAATAATATACAAAAAATACATATTTGGCGCTTCCAAACCCGCTTTCTAGGTAGCTGGGTAGGACATGTTGATACATTATTCGTAAACCCTTCGTCATTTAGTCCTTAGCCGATAATACGTGGGCAATCAAATTTATATAATTTTATCTATTTGGATCGGTATTTCATTTGTCATTGTTAAGTATATAATACTATAATAATCGATAACATATAAATTATAATTCAAAAATTTATTGTGGTTGTTTGATTTTAATCAACATTTCGTGCTTACAGATATTTAAATAATTTCTAATTGATGGGTCGATAACAGTCGCTGGATTAAAGTTTTTCTGCGCTACATAATGTAGCAGTCGATAAAAATATATATGTATGCTCGATCATATTTAAATTCTAATATCATTTAAGATAATCGTGCCATATCATATTTCTATGTTTAAGAGACAAAATTAATCGATTATTTCCAATAATTATCGCTTCGTGCTTATCTAAAAAAGATGAATTGTGTTATATTAAAAGCCTAAAATACATTTGATTGTCAAAAATAAGTTCTCGATTATTTTCGATATTCTAAATATCATTTCGAGCTTATCTGTAAAAAATCAGATGACTAGAATTACATTAAAAGTCTGATACACATTTGTTTGTCAAAAAGCTATCAATTACTTTCGAAGTTTTAGATATCGTTTCGTGCTTATCAACAAAAAAATGGCATAACTAGTATTATCCTTATAGTCTGATACACATTTAACAGTCAAAAAGTTATCGACCATTCGAAATATAATATCGCTTCATGTTTATCTAACCAAAAAAAACCGTACATAATTTTATTAAAAGACTTATGTTTATTTGATTGTCTGAAAGATGTTATCGATTATTTTCTATATTATACTTATTGCGCTATTTCAGTTATTGCTTCGTATTATCTACAAAAAATCACATAACTAGTATTATACTTAAAGTCTGGTACACATTTATTTGTGAAAAAGTTATCGATTATTTTCGATGTTTTATACATTGCTTCGTGCTTATCGATTATTTTCTATATTTTTACATCGTTTTGTGAAAAATGGGTTGATTATTAAATTAATAAACTTATTCCGCATATCTGATTGTCAAAAGGTTATCGATTATTTTCGATATTAGGGTACACCTATCGCTTCGTGCTTATTGCTAAAAAATCGGCAGACTCTTATATTATATTAAAACGTATATATGTACGTGTCGAATTAACACCAATATTAGTATACAGTTATATAAAATACTTCAATACAGCAACAACAACAATGTTTCCATTAGTTTGATGATTGCTTATTCAGCTACGGCGAAACAGAAAACATTCGCTACAAATATTGCGATTAAATTACGCAATCATTATTATTTTTTAATTTCAAATTGGTGGCTGTGGCGCACAACAACCAAAGCGGTAACCCAACAACAGCGCGGGGGTAAAGTTTCTACATAGTACTCAAACATATTTATAACAAATCAACAATGGAATACATATAAATGTTTTTGTTGATATCGTTGCTGCTGCTGTCACTCCCATTGTTGTTGTTTTTGATATTTTTGCTATTGTTGTTATTTTTATACCCTTGCAACACGTTGCTGTAGAGTATAATAATTTTGTTCAGCTAACGGTTGTAGGTATCAGTTAAAACTTAGCCAAATAGATATAGGGTTCGAAGTGTATATATAAATGATAAAGATGACGAGATGAATTGAAATCCGGGGAACTTTCTGTCCATCCGTGCAGGCTGTAACATGAAAAATTGAAAGATCTTGGTGAATCTTCGTATGTGCGTTCCCCGGTAAAAAAAAAATTAAATGAGCTTAATCGGATCACTGCCACGCCCACAAAACGCCATTAACCGAAACCCCATAAAGTGCCTTGTGCTTAGAACTAATGAAATCGCCCTAGACCCCATATAACTAACAAGCCTTATGTACATATATAGTATACATAAAGATACTTTCATCCTGGCAAGTTGCAAGGATATGAAATGTTTGGTTATACCCGAACAGAGCTCGTCCTTATTTGTTGGTTCTGTTTTTGTTGTTTTAGACGCGAAATGCAAACGAATGAACATTTTATTTTAAATACACGCCACCACAAACATGTCCGCTTTTCACCCGATAGCTCAAGCGAACCATCGAAACTGTTCAATCCATGCATGCATGGGTACCCAGCCTGGGATTCTATGGGTTGGGAGGAGGTCGCGAGTTTGTTGCTATACCGTTATGTGCGGCAGTTTCCAGCTGCCACAGCATATGAGTATGCCATAGCGCCAATCAGAAATGAAACTGAAAATGAATCGATTGCAAACAACGTTAACGAAAGCCCAAAAATACAACAACAACCAACTGTATTGAACGCGAGAGAGAATGAGGAAGGCATACACAAAAAAAAATGAAATAAATGAGAAAAAATTGCAAACATGAAATGTGCGACAATGTGCAACTATGTATGAGGCGGCACATACACAAACACGCACAGTCACTTGACTGCCTGCCTATGCCCACAATATGCATGCATGACTTCGGTGACACACGCACACACATACAAACACACATAGTCATGTATTTGATGCTGATATTGATGTGGCAGCCGCGGCATAGCGGAAATGGCTTTGAGCCGAAAATGTTGCAACCACCGCGAAATTCAGAGTAGCCTCCCAGGCGCCCAACCACCTGACATTACTCCCCGTCAGTGCCGGCATTGATGCTCAGCCCACATACAAAATTGTGTATTTATATGCCGCGACTCACGGCTTTTTAAGGCAGGCAGGAATCGAGGGGACTGGACTGTTATAACTGCGCGGCTGTCGCATTTAAAATTGCAAAACCGAAATTACGCGCGAAGCCTGTGCGTATAACTGCATATAAATGTTTATGTGTGTGTGCTGTTATACCCTGAGCAGGGTATATGAAACTTGCCATTGAGTTTGCCCCATAAGGAATGTCGAAGACCCCTAGAAGTATGAATGATCAGCATAACGAGCTGAGCGCACTAATCCCTTAGCTTTTGAGGTATCGATCTAAACTTCTCAATATGTCCTATTCTCCACAAGACGCCGCTTATTTGTCGGAAATACCGATATCGTACCTATATAGTATATAGCTACCATATAAACTGACCGATAAAAAGAATATTCTTACCTTTTTTTTATATTATACTTTTTTTTATTTTTCGAGATATCGTCACAAAATTTCGCACGGGATACAATACAAGGCAAGGCTACAATCTTCGAAAAAATTATTCAGATCGGACCACTATAGCATATAGCTACCATACTTCATATACTTCAAGGGAAAACTTATTCATTTGTCGAAATAACTTCACGGAATCAAAGTATAATTTTTATGTGGAAACTTGTGTATTTGTAAAGGGTATCATAGCTTTTTTCTCTTGTTATGCATTGAAATAAAGGCATGCATGCATAGATTCGCCTATTTGTTTATACATGCAGGCGCTGCTGCATGTGCTTGTGTGTGTATTTTTAGCAATTTGTATGCTTCACCCACCGCCCACTTCATCTGCTCACACATACACTCATACTAAAACTTCAAATTTCTATTTATTTGCTTTGCTCTGTATCTGTATGTGTGTGTGCGTGCGTGTGAAAGAGCGCATCGCGCGCGCAAATGAATTTTTATTATGTTTGACGGCGCAAATTCACTAAAAATATATACACTTATATATATTAAAAATATGTACATATGCTTGTATACATGCCATATATGTAGGTGCTTTGTATGTATTAGTCGAGTTTTATATTCGCGCATAACCAATATACATAAATTGGCGCTTTATGCATTTGCCGCTTGTATGCCACAAGGCGCGGTTTAACTGCACTTTCAAACACACAAATACACATTGGCAGCAAATCATGCACTGCCTCTGCCCCGCTTGCTCCGTCAGCGCATTGCAAATATTTGCTTCATTGCATTGCGCAAACTTTATGGCACTGTTTTGTAGGTATTTTAATATGAATGGATTCATGATTTTTTAACTAGGCACTGGCAAATATTTTTGATTTGTTTTTGTTGTTCTATGTTCATATATATATATTTTTTTGCCATCGGCTGTGCTCGCTCTCTAACTTGATAAGTATAATAAATTGTTGTAGGTAACGAAGTTATACTAGCTGTGAGGGGCTTATGATCGAGAGGCTTCAATGTGGAGACATCCAGCTGCTTCTGCAGTCAGAAAGCAAGCATATATTATTTGATCAAATTTGTTCTGGCCTTACAGAAAACAAAAAGATATGTTGAAATCCTCTGTGTTCGTTCCGATGCCAACACGACGAGTCTATGCTAGGATCTCGGAGTGTACGCGGATTCTGTCTAGACGTTCATCCTCCGGGGGGACTCGGCGACGGAGTCTCTCTCCCACCACGAATCTCACACCGGATTTGCGCTCTTTTATATGGCCACTGTAGTAAATGCCACAATGACCTACTCGTCTCAGTCCTTGTCCCTTTCATCGCATTTCTTGGACGGCGATGATATCAACCTTTACTCTAACGACGACATCAAACAGCAATATTTTTGTTTCTTCAAACATAAATCGGCCGATACTGCTCAAAACCGTTGTCTAAGTCCATATCGACTAATTCAAGTCAAAAATATTCGGTTATCATTGAGCGGTAGCGATTCCCATTCACAGTAACGTACCGGTCTTGATCATAACAATGACCCAATGACACCACCGGCCCCAAAAACCCCACCAAACCGTAATATTTTCGTCATGCAATGGTGACTCAAGGAGTATGTGTGGGTTGCTGCCGGACCAATAACGCATATTTTGCTTATTGTCGAAGTCATTCAGCCAGCAATAAGCCTGGCCGCTGAAGATGATTTTTCGATGAGAATCCGGCTAATTTTCAAGTTGTTGCTCAGTCCAATTCACGAACATACAACGATTCTAGTGATCAAGCGGCTTCAGTTCAGATCTTTTCGCAAAATTGGCCACAACGACGTCACAGAGATTTCCAACGCTTGAGAACGAAGACTGATTTGGGTCTACCTCAATTGTTGCGGTAGCGGCAGCAATATTCTCGACTCTACGGGCACTTCTTTGTCTCACTAGCATGAGAACATTTTGTAATGTGCCTGTGCATTCAAAATTTTCCACAAGGCGCTCAATTGTTGATTTGACAAGACGATTATGACGACCATAAATTGGACGTAGCGTTCTTAAAGTTGAGGCCACAGACTCCAAATATTGGTAGTAACTTTTAATAATTTTTACTCGTTGTTGGATCGTATAGCTTTCCATGACGAAAAAGCAAACCTTACCGAAGAGAAATGCCAAAAGAGCAGGAAAATATGGCGTCGTTTGCTGTCCCTATCGGTCTATTTTTAGTACCGTCGCTATAAAAAAGTCCTGTATTATGCTATGATACTCCAATTCTGGTCAAACATTCTATATTCAATGATATTTGGTATCTTTTTGCACTTTTCTGCCACTTTTTTTTCTAAAAATCTTGGCCAGGCCATTAATGTGTCAAAAGGAAAATTGATGAGCTAAAGAAAATGAAAATTGTTTTTGCTTTTGCTTTAGCATCTTCTTAGAATGACATTGAGATTTTCGAAATATTGCGAAGTCAAAATCAGAGCACAAAGTTAAGAGTAATAAGAATGATGAGTGCAAAAGACGCACATGTTAGATCAAAAAAAGCGAAGAATTAAGGCAGTAAAGCAAAAAACGAATGACATTCAAGCAGCGAATGCGTCACAAAAGAATAGGAAGGAAGCAAAACACAAAAAGAAAAAATTCATTGAATTTCAAAAGAAACAAAGCAAATTGTGTGATAACAAAGTTAATTACATTTTTTTCTGTTGCCACTGCAGCATAACTGTAATCAACATGCAATGCATTTAGCTCCAGAGCATTCGTAATGTATGACCTCAAGTACGCAAAAAGGGTGAGTAGGAAAGATGATACTTGTATATGAAGAAACGAAGGTGGCACAGTTATTGAAATGGTCAGGGTGAAATAAACTCAAACTTTCATTTGAGAGCATAAACTTTGGAAATATATTTTATTTCTTCGAAATTTATACACTTTTCTTGTTAATACATTTTTTTTTACCATTTTTTGTTGCTTTACTATTCGTTCCATTGGAAGGATGCCCCTTATTGGTTTGTCTTGGTTTTAGCTTTCATCAGTGTAGAAAAGGTAAATGAGGTTTCACTGGGAACTACTACGAGCAAAAACTAGTAAGACATTGTTCATAGTTTTAAAACTCTCAATTTATTCTTCAAAATCTCTGTCGTCCCATTTAAAGTAATCCTCGAAACAGTTGTTAAAGACAATTTCCAAGAATAACCTTCAATGCGCATAACGTTCCCGTTTAATGTATTCAACTGGCTCAAACCAGTGCAAAAACCAAGTCCTGTCGACCCATATTTCCGGCCTCTTTTTACGAATAGCTTCGCGCAATCGACGCATAACACTCAAATAGTATACCTTGTTAACAGTGTGTCCGATCGGAAAAAATTTGTTGTGCAGCACACCTCGACAATCGAAGAAAACTGTGAACATAAACGTGACTTTTGACATTCTGGTAGTTGGAAATCATTGTTTCACAGAGGTTAACGCGCCGCTATTTTTCGAAAAAAATTAGGGATTTTGGGACTGATTGGCTTTAAAATTTCGCAGGCTGAAATAGTCTTTCAAAATGGTTTTCACAGATCTTTCCGATATTTCAACGATGCCGGTAAGATCTTTGACTGTTAATCGTCGATTCTCAGGCACCGATTCTCGTTCATCTTTGAAAAATTTATACCAATCAAAAGCACTTGCTCGCGACAAACAATTATCACCGAAGGCCTTTTCCAACATATCACAGTAAAGATAGAGTAAAGGTAGAGACAGAGTCTTATAGAAAAATAATATAATGAAGGTGTAATCTATTAAAGATCGATCCTGATAGATATAAAGTTTGATAGAGATATGCATATTCCGATACATACAGATCATGAGAGAGATAGATTGTGATATACAAAAAAAGAGCCTGATGGAGACGAAGTCTAACAGATACAGATTGCGATAATAAAATCCGATAAAAAGTGAGATACGTGGAGACTACACACTATACATCTAAGTGTGAAAGAGAGAAAGCCTCATAGAGAGAGAATACGATACAAGCTAAAGGCGAAATAACATTTCATAAGTAGCTATGCGGGGCTTGGACAGACTCACTTGTTAATTTTAAAATTATTACACCATCTATTATCATCTCCATATACTCGTATTGCACATAATAGAGTTAACTAGATTTTTAATCTCTAGCATGCTTAGCACGCTTTGAGCTTTATATGTGTATTGAAACGATATCACCGAAAGGTATTTCTAAAATTCTATGTCCTTCAGTAAGTAGATATGCTGTTAGAAGTTCTCACAAGTACACTGACAGATACTCTCACATTAAACTTCTTAGTAAGGCATATACGAATTTAAAAAAATGGATAGACCGTACCTCGTTTGAAGAAAAGAAAGAGTGAAGAGGAGAGTTTCCCTTTTGCCGACCGACTTCCGTTTCTTGTTTTTAATATTTTTTTTAATAATTTTTTATACCCTGAACAGCTTGTAACATCCAGAAGGAAACGTCAGAGGCCCTATAAAGCATGTACCATTTATAAATAATCATCATAACGAGCTAAGTCGATTTTGCCATGCCTGTTTCCTTGGCTATGTACTCGTATACCCGAACAAGTCTCTCAGGTTTTGATATATCGATCTGAAAACTTGCACACACATTTTTCTCCCCAAGAAACTGTTCATGTGTTAGCTGCGCTGATATCTCACCACTATAGCGTATAGCTGTCATACAAACTGACCGATCCAAATGAAGCTTTTGTATAGACAAGATATTTTTATTATTTTCTAAAGCAACATTACAATATTTGAATAAAGAAGTTAGCTCGTTCTACTATATCATATAGCTGACATACTAAATGACCGGTAAAAATTAAGACAAGGATCTTTTTATACCATTTTATGTTAAATATATATACATAAAAGGCACCAAAGAAATGCAGTCAAAGTTAACGTACTTCTTGTTGCATGTTTTCAATGTTTCTGGCTTTTTTAGAGCAACGCCTGCAATTACAGTTTTTTTTTAACTAAGCAAAGAAGTTGCGTGCTAGTTTTCTTACGAATCACACACACATACCAGTTTATTTTATTATTGTATGTGCACAGACTAACAAACGTACACCTTTTTCAAATTATATAAAAGTTGTGTGATTTTTTGTCAGTTAGAAAAAACACGACCAGCAATAGGCAACTAATCGAGTACTGCGCGAAATAGACACAGGCGTACGTACACATATATATACAAACACATAAATTTCCATAGGTTTATGTGAGACCCTATTGAGTGTCTCATAAAGAATTTCGTTTGTGCGTGCACTTACATGTAAGCGACAAACCTTTATTCTGTTTTTTGTTGTTGCTTTTGTCTGTTTTTTAGTTGTTTGTGTTTGTCCATTTCCTTTTCAGCAAACTTATTATCTGCTCTTTGGCCAGCTGATCTGTCGACCTGTTCGTTTTTGTGTTGTTTTCTGGTTGCTGCAGCGTTCGAAGGCAGAAATTCTCACATAAAATTTTGAGGCAGCAAACGCTGGAGGAAAGAGAGCCTCTATGTGTTACTAACATATGGAAATGTAAAATTGAGTGCGGGAGAAGAGCAGAGTGGAGCTGGGAAGTGTCTTGCTATGCGATTCTTATTCTATTTGCACAAACTTGCCTACCAAATTGGCTTGCTACGAGCGCACGTGCCAGCAAATCGTGTGTTTTAGGCACATACACGCTCACACACATCTAAAGGCAGGCACTTGGGTACTCGCTGCTCTGCTTAGGCTTACTTTAGCAACTCCTTTGACTTTGCTCTTGTCCATTTCCGTTAACTTTTTTTCATACTTCACTTGCATATGTTTGATATATTTGTAGTTACTATCGATAAATATATGTGTTTTTATGTGTCTGTGTGTGTGTATGTGCATATGTGTATACTGCTGCTACACCAATATCTTCCTCAACTAAGTGCTAGTTGCCCCACTTCTTACGCGCCGCCCTCACAGCTTTCTAATCATCAAGCATAACAACCAAACAGCATCAACAACAAGTATAACAAAAACGTTGACAACAACAATTATAACAAAAACAATAACAACAACAACAACCTTAACAAAAACAACAACAATAACAAAAATTGCAACAACATGGTCAACAACACTTAAGCAACAACAATAACTATTACAACAACATGTGCACGCTCTTCTTGATATTTATATCACGCTCGTAATCAACTTCGTGCTCCAACAGCCACTAAAACAACAACAATTTCACTGCAACATGACAATTCAATTTCAGTGCTGTCTATGCGGCAACTTTCGAAATTTCTTTGACTCATTTCCGCTTTGCGTACGTCTCTGTAGACAGCAAATAAAGTAAGCAGCGCAAACAAAAATTAATAAAAACAAGCGAAAAAAACTCTCAAACGGTCTTCCATAAATTGTCAAAAATATCAGAAATACTCGAAAGTGTCATTGTGTTGCATAACAAAAATCGCACTATGAAAAATTTGCATTCTCCTTCACCTCATTCTAATGTTCGTCAGCGCAGGCAGTCCTAAACGCGCCCGGCAGCACAGTTTGACTTTGTGTGCCACCTTACAATGCCAACATGCCACCATTTCGTTGGGCCTCGCTACTAACACGCAACAAAATTGGTGGTTTGTCCCCAAAAAAAACGTCACTTCCTTCTTAATTTTTTTGTTTTTGTATTTCTGCTTCTTTTTGCTCTCATATTTGCAAGCATATGCCTAAAAGCATAACTAGCCAATTGAACGGCCTCGGTTATTGTCAAACTCTGCACAGTTGTAACCAGTTCCCCATATAAACATACACACATATATTGACAAATGTCTTTCTATGCCTCTCTACGCAAGCCTTTGTGCCTTTATATGTTTTGCAATCTTTTCATGCCACTGTTATACTGATCTGTTATTGTGCTTATGCCCAAGTCCAAGTGTCAATATTGAATTTGATATGCGCTTCATGAATATGCAATGACATGAAAGAGATATGAAAAGCAACAAAAACAAAAATTGTCAAAAAAAAAGGTTTTTAAATTTTCAGACTTAAAGCCTTATTCTTAGATTCTAAAACTTAATTTTTTGTTTCTAAGATTTACTTTACTTTATTTTCTCAAATTTTCAGCTTTAGTTCAAATGTTTAAATTTTTGGGGATCAGGGGTTTTTTTATACATACCTTTGAAATAACTACTTAAAGTTCAATATTAACGGAAGAAAACTCGCATTCTTCACTTCTAATGCCCGGTTTCACCGTCCATGCTTGAGTTGTGCCCAAATAAAATCTTAGCTTGCATAAAAGCGCAATATAAGCAAAAACATTTGTTCTGGCGATAGTGCATGATTCCTAAAAGAAACGTATACATAATCGAGTCGTGTAAGGCAAATTAGATGTACCACTTGGTTTTGTGCTCAGTTTGTAGTCGAATACAATCAAGCACATTCCAGACTGTTTCTTTGCTAATCCGAAATCTGCCGCGGAAATCTTTATCGTCAAATAGCTTGAGGAATTTTGATCGGGATCTGATTTCTTTTGTTCGTCTCGTTATTATAATATTCCACAGGTCATCGCATTCTGGGTCATTGTCAAAAATGCAATCCCAATCCGATTCAATATTTTTTCATAAAGTATAATGTCTTATTTCTTATTATTTTTCTATTCACAAATAACTGAAAAATCAAAACAAAAATCAGCTGTTACTTAAGCACTGCTTAAATCTGCCATTTTCAGTACTTAAGCATAACTTAAGTATGAACTGTAAAACATTATTTTCTTGTTTTATCTTAAGCACTACTTAAGTATGGACTGTGAAAGCGGCCATAAAACTTTTTACTGAATTACTAATATATATAAAAAAATTAATACATTTTTCATTAAATTTAGAATTTCGTTTAGTATAGTTAGAATATTCCGATTTAGGTCACATATAAAAACGTTTTGTTCGATAAATTGCATCAATTTGGAAGGTAATTATATAATGCCACTCTCTTAAAAATCCTCTCCTATTGTCAAAAAACTGAAGCTGTCTAAATTCACAAGCTTCTTTTGAAACGTATTCTTCGTCAGCAAAAATATTCGTCATAGACAGAACCAGCCTAGCACATAGCCAAACATTCCAGTCCGTCAGTCTTATCTTAGCCACCGTTTGCGCCGGTTCACCACGGTTTTTCGTAAGAGGCCCAGTTTTCATCATCATTTTTTGCTATTCAGCAGCGATTTGCGAGTGAATATTTGGTCCATGAGATCTTTTTTGCGTTAACCCTTGCCACATCCATACTTCGAGTTTCTTTTATATTCAAATGGTTCCAAACGATCTTTTATGTAATGTTCGGTTTACAGGCAATCGAAAAAGTACTTTCGTGAGGGTTAGACCCGACGATTTCCATTATTTTATCGATATTGGCCCGGTGAATCTCTGACATCAAAATTACAGATACGGAATCGATGAAACCAAAATTGCACAATTGGCTTTACAGTATCAGAGACATAAACACTATTCATTTTTTGAACCGCCTGGCTTTCGTTTTCACCTTTATCGAAAGAGAAGCTGTAAAATATGATGTATTTTCTCTTTGCTAGTGTCCACTGAGGTAAGCAAACACAAAACTGAGAAAATTGTTTTATACTAACTCCTGTTTTTCTAACGCCATGAGCTACTCGGTTGCTGTAATACGCGAGATACAGATAAACTAAAGCCATCTATTGGAAAAATAATGGATTTCTTTTTAATAGGCGTTTAGAATTATACTGGTTTTGGTGAGATGAAATATATGTATTTTTTTATTCGAAGTTGTTACCAAAACAACCTTAATAATATCAAGCGGTTATGTCACTTCCCTGGCCCTCTTGTTCTAAGTTCAACCATGTCTTGGTTTTTTTCCTTTATTTTTGTGACTTCAGTGAAGAAAACAAAGATTATAGAGAGCTACAGAAAAATTGGCAAATCAATGACACTTTTTATAAGATGTGTTTCGAAACCTCTGTAAGAAATTGATATCCTTAATACTAAAATACGAGTAAAATATTGATAATTAATATAATTATTTTAATAATTTGTAAATAAAATAGAATATAGTACATATTACTTTACATTTCTTCCAGTAGTCTTTACGATTCACTACTCTCCAAAGCGAAATCAAAACATCTCAAATATCCAGTATATAGTTGTCTTTGTCTCTTTCTCTCTATCTCTTACACATATATTTCTGATTGATTTATTGATTATAGTTCAAAACATAAGGATTCGATTTGGCTAAATCTTTATGAAATTTCTTACTCGAGTTGCAACTATTCGTATATTATATTTTTCTGTCTATCTTCAGAGAGAAATATTTGAAATGTCATTCGAGTCTCAAATAGTGTAGCAAATGCTCAGCTTTATATGAACCTACAGCTATGAAAATTGTATTCCCTTTGATTGTTTTTTTTTTTTTTGATAATGCATTTCTTATTTTTATATATTTTAATTATCTGCGATTAATTTTGAAACTTTTGTATCCCCTTGATCCCGTAGACTGTCACCAGGAAGTTCTCTTAAAAATGTTGTTTGTAAATTGGAAATTTTTCTGCTTAAAATTATTTAGAATTTCTGGAATTTACCGTTAAATGGATTATGTCGCCCCACAACCCGTTTAGAAACTGCATTTAATCATCATCGGAGACATAAAAGTTTTAAATAACTGCAAAGCCCGTCAACGATATGAAACATGCACATTAGGTGCGAAAAAATTAACTTGAAAATAATTTCAAGTATTAAGATAAAATATTTATATGCGCGCATAACGGTATACACGCTGCTGAGGCATTAACTGTTAGTGTGAAAAACATTAAATGCAATTATGTATGAAAATCTATTTTAAAATCATTCAAACATAAGTGTACCACGCCTGAAAAAGCCCATATAATAACATATGTATATATGGATGTGTAAATCGGATTAACGGCATGAATTTCCACTCGAACGGTATTTAATAGTAAAAATGCGTTAACATGAAAATGGGATTTGCACACCAAAAAAATGGCAGCTATTAACTGCAAGTGAAAAAAATTTAAAAAAATTCAAGTTGGGGTTAAGAGCTATTTGAGGCATAATGGCGGCTATTTGCCGATGTGTAAACATATTGTATCGTAAAATGCGGGTAGAAAAAGTTATAGTTGTAGAGCTTAAATTTTATTTTTTATACGCAAATAAATTAAACTTTTTGTGGAAATTAATTTAAAAAGTTATTATTATTGTGTGGCATAAATTGAGTATAAAAAGCTTTCGTTAAAAAATAGAGAGAAAATAATTTTTAATTTTTTTTCAGGAAATACGTTGACGCTTTTATAAAGAGTTCAGTTGAAAAGACAGCTTATAATTAATTTTTTTTATTAAAATATAAACAAATATTTGTGTAAAAAAAATTTCCTTATTTTGGTATGGAAGGAAGTGACTTCAAAAAATTTTAGTTACAAAATAGAGAGCTTTTATAAAAAAGTTTTCAAAGAGAATAGATTTTGTAGACTCCCTGCTTATGTTTAAATTTTTTATGAAAATGTTAATTAAAGTTTTTATAAAAAGTTACGTAATTATTGTCCGGCAAAAAGTGGCTTTAAATAAAAGTTTTCGTTCAATGGAGTTCTTAAATTTAATTTTTTACTAATTTTCCTTAAAAAAAAAAACTAAAAGTTTTCGTTCAAACGTTGATAAAAAGAATTTAATATTTCTTGAGAAAAAATGTAATTTCTATCCGACAAAAGATAGCCTAAATTTAAATATTTTATAGTTTTTTTTTAATAAAGAAAAACTAGCAAATTTTTCTATTTCATTTTTTAAGAACATTTTTATTTATTTCGTTATAAAATTTATCTATCTAAACGCAAAAAAATTAGTTTTTTTTTTTATAAAAAACAAATTAGTGAAACAATAGAGAGCTTAAATTTTATTTTTTTTTACTAATTTTTCTTAATAAAAAATTTTTAATTTTTTTTTCGAATATTTTCATATAAAATAAAATTTATTATAAAAAAATTTGTCAAACAGAAGTTTAAAATTTAATTTTTTATTAAAAAATATTTAATTTTTTTTTTCGAATTTAATATTTTATGTTTTTTTTTATTTCATTATAAATTAACTATACGTGAAATTAAAAAAAATTATAACAAAATTTGTCACACAATAACGACCTTAAATTTTGTTTTTAGCTTTGCGTAATAAAAAAATTTAATTTTTTTTTTCGAATTTAATATTTCACAAACTTTTTTCATTATAAATTATGTATATACATAAAATATTTTATTTTTTACTAGTTTTACTATAGTATATTTTAGTCAATTTTTTACCAATAAATTTAAATATTTACTATTTTTTTACAAAAAAATTTAATTTTTTTTCGAATTTAAGTGCTCGTGAATATTTTTTGTATTTAATTGTAAGAAATTTATATGTAATTAAATTTTTTACCCAAAAAACACCCATTGTCAAACAATGAAAAGCTTAAATTTTATTTTTTGATAATTTTTTTTAATAAATAAATATTATTTTTTTTTTCAAATTGCATATATGTATGTATATGTACATGTCAAATAATATAAAACTTTTTATAAAAAAATTTAGTCAAACAATGGAGAGCTTTTTACTGATACATTTAAATATTTGCTTTATTTATAAAATAAATTCCAATTTTTTCCAATTTAATATTTTATGAATTTGTTTTTTATTATAAATTACTTATCAACACGTCAAATAAAAAAAATACTTATAAAAAAAGTTTTGTCGATAGAGAGCTCTGAAATTTAATTTCTTATTATTTTTTGTAGGAAAAATTTTATGTAAAATTTTTTCAAAAAAATATTACCAGACTTTGTTGAAATATATACATATCTCTCATTGGTTTATTATTTGTTTGTGCTTTGTATTGGCTTATATTGTTGATATTTGTATTAATAATCACATATGAGAGTTCTACAGTTCACGCCTAAAAGTATGCAACATTTAAAATGAAATTGTAAAAGTACTAGTAGAAATAAAAAATGTTAGAAAAAGCGACATAAGATATATGTATATACATACGACTACATACATATATACTAGTAAAATATACTTATATATATATATGTACTTCTATACATGTGTATGTATAGCACTATAGCAAACTCCAAGAGCGAAAAAATCGCGAGCTACTAGCAAACATGTAAACAAAAAGAAAAGGAAAAAAATACAACAAAAGCATATACACGTGAATATAGGGAGTTGTTGGAATTGGCGACGTTAGCGCAATTGCGAAATTCGCGGATTTTTTCGCGCTACAACAACAGCTGCAGCAACAACAATGAGACATTAAAATTTCACTATGCAAGCGAACAGACTGAAATACAGTCTAAGCTATAGCCTCCCAGCCGGCGGGTAGGGGCATTGTAAAGCAGCAGCATAAACATACACAAGCCCATATATACATACATAGCTTTGTATGTATAAATGTGTATATGTGTTTGTGCCTATATTAAAGAGTTTGAAAAAATGCCGTCGAATATTGTTAGGTGCTGCTCGCCGAGGTTAGGGTCCGCGGTAGTAAGTGATGGCAGAGGGAGGAGGTGAAAAAGCTACACAAACACGCTCTTTCAGGCGCACAACGGCTATGCAGTGGAACGTAGTATCGCAGGCACATACACGTATACCATACATACTTTTCTGTACTCCTCTATTCTTTGTGAATGTGTCGGTGTGTGCGTTTAGCATTTGAAATGACATAAAAGTTGCAATATACAAACGTTTGCTGTTTTTGATTCACGTTTTTTTTTGTCCACAGTTTACTATGCATCATTTTTTATGCGCGATTTTGTGGTACAGTGCAACGAAGCGTGCAAACTCGAATGCTATAGTTTGAAAATATTTTCTAGAAACAGCGTGCAGGGTTGTTTGGCTACATTCTTTACATAAAAATTATTTAATTTTTATATATGTATGTTATATAATAGTACGAGTACATATGTTGTTTTTGACATGCACGAAATAGTGTGATAATTTTCATATTCTATAGTGGTGAAATTATTTATAACATAAAAAAACTCTAAATCGATATCGCAAAAAGTATATATTTTAATATCGGAACTTTAAGGTCGCTCAGTTCAATCAGCTCCTTACACTTACACTATTGATATACAAGACACAAGGTTGCACATATTAATTAATTGTCGCACTAAACATATTTTCATATATTTAATCCATCCAGTTTACAGCTGATAAAACATTCTGTTTTGTACTAATGTAGTTAAATTTTATTTAAAATTAATTAGTGTTGCCACAGTTTAGATTAAATTTACGCAAAGTATCCCTCTTAAACTCATATACATATGTTGTTTTTTGACATTGCACGAAATTGATTTCGAAGACTTTGAAGTGAAAAACCTATTGGCGAAAAAACTCGGCTAATTTGTCATTGTAAAATCAAAATTATGAACAAAAACAAAAAAAAATTGTGTATATTTTTAATATCAGAAATAGTGTTTAAAATTTCAAAAGGATTAACAAATTAAGTGGCAACCTTAACATAATACTTTTTAATGCAATTATGTAAAATATTTATATTTGTAATAAAATAAATGAAAGAAATTAAAATTTTGCTTTAATTGCTCTCAAATTTTCACAGAATAATCTTAAGATATAGCTACATTCTATACAAGTAAAAAAATAAATTTATATGCAAAAGAAAAAAACGAAAATACCCTGTTGTAAACTTAATGAGAAAATGATTAAATTATTAAGTAGTTTAACATATTTTTTATATTAAAAATAATAATTATAGTGCTTCAAAATTTGGAGTTTCCACACAATTTTTTTTTTTATTTTTATTTTGTTCGAAATGAATTATCAATATTATATTTTGCCAGATCTTATTATTCGACGGTGCCAAGCAAGTACAAGGCTCTTTCGACCAATTCAGCGAACTTTTATCAGATAATTTTCAACGGCAAGGCTTCCGGAGAGTGGCGCATCGACCAAATTCGTGTGGATATCTCGTCAATAACGAAAAGTTTTTCATACAAGAACTTGTGACGGTGGAAAACTTGTATGATAAAAAAAAACAAATTTTATTGGCGGCTTGGTAAATTTTTATCGTAGTAGTACTGTAAAATATGCCGTATTTTCTCTTTATTTTGCTCCATGTTTGCGACGCTATAACTCACGAACGACTTAAAAGAAACAACAATCAATCAAACACGTGAAATGAGCTTTCCAAAAACTAGAACTACGCGCTTTCAGCGCCAACTAGCGAAAATACTGCAAGACTTTTTTGACAAACCAATATAATCAATTTTCTAATCATTGTCTCCTAAATGTATGCTTTTCCGCCTATGTAGCATAGTTTTAGGCGCGATTAATGTGTTTCATTTATTATAATATACGAATGTACACTTCTCAAACAAGTTATATCGTCATTTGCTAGTAATTGGACAGTGAACTCTTAGGTAGGAAACAAGTCCTTATTGAGAGAAAATTGTAAGATTGAAGAGAAATTTTATTTAGGAAATAAAAAGTAAAAGTAATGTAAATTTGCAGAATTTAATGTACTTTTATAATTATAATATTTTTGAAAAATTTTGGATTCTTGCTCAAGTAGCGATCTTAAGTGTGACTTTTAAAAAAAGCTATCTGGTGGATATTATTTCAAATTCAAACTTTCCAAAAAGTTTATTACCAGACCAATGATTGTATATCTATATGAGAAAGTTGTGGAAAATTTCAAATTTTTAAAAATTTGGAATTTCGAGAAAAACGCGTTTAAGGTTTTGGAAGCCGCAGACCAACCCTCGGAGACATCCTTAAAAATACAC
Organism: Bactrocera dorsalis; assembly: GCF_023373825.1. Taxonomy (NCBI): domain Eukaryota; kingdom Metazoa; phylum Arthropoda; class Insecta; order Diptera; family Tephritidae; genus Bactrocera; species Bactrocera dorsalis. The sequence goes on along the minus strand of NC_064303.1, from coordinate 32,523,864 downwards.
TTATATCTTCTAAACTATTTGCCTGATCAACTTCAAGTTATACATATGTATATTCCATAAATGATATATACTCGTAAAAAATCAAATTTCAGAAATTTATTAGTGGTTATAATACCTTGAGAGAAGTCTAAGAAATAGCCTCTTGAGTTAGTCGTATGGTAATCCTCAAAGAATTTACTCTCCTCATTAAGATGCATCATTTTTTAATAAACATCTAATATACTATATTTAAGCTTTGTCTGATGTACATATGTAAAAGATTGTGTAGCTGCCATCTTAATCGTTCCACGTGATCACTCACAATCTTTGGTTGATCGATAGATAAGCGCTACTGCGTTTATGAAAGCGTTAAATCAAAAATTCTCAGTAGCTGACAGATTGTTGTCTTTTTTTCTGTAAGATGTAATGGAATAAGTTCATGATGCGCCAAACCACGAAAATAAAAAAAAAAGAAGAAAACAATGAGAATCTCCTTGATTTTGAGCGGCTTTGTGGTTTCGACCCGTTTTGTTTACCTCCATTCGAATGATTGTTGACTTGTTTGCATGTCAAACTCATAAACCCATGTCTCATCGGCAGTTGTAATGCTCTCCAATCGGATCGGAATTCGCTCGATCAAGCATGTTCAAAGAGACTTTACGGTACTCTTTTTAAAAAAATTCGGCTTTATTCTAGAACTAGGCATGTCTGCAAGGATCTCTCGTCCGACTTTGAAGGCTTTGCATTACGAGTGGGCTTGTGTTCTTTATAAAACTGAATCACCGTAATCCCTCTCCAAAGCTTCTAATCAGATTTTAAATGTCTAATCTTTGTCGAATAACAGGTTATGCTCTTTGACACGCTCAGTTTGAATCTTACGGCTTTGATGAGGAAATATCAAAACGTGCATCTCAAATTCATAGAGGAACTGGCACAACAGTGTCTATATAGTATAGTTATGTTCATGTATACATATATATATGCATTTGGTATAAGCGTATCCAAATTGGTTATCTATATATATTTAATAATTTTTTTTTTTTGCTTTATCGTACAGTGCATATAAGCGGACCCGTTAAATCCCATTATCACTCGGCAAATCATAACACTGTACACTGCGCTGAGTTTTGGATTACGAATACGTGTTTTCCCATCTCTATGCGCTTTGTTGCAATTCGTTTTTCAGTGTTCTATGTACATATATACACATATTGTTTTTTCCCCGCTATTTACCCGACTATATTTACATACATACGAGTGTGTACGTCTGTGAGAGCATACATTTCAGCAAAAAATAGTTGGAGGAAAAAAATATTTTTTATAAAAATTGGATTTTTAGAAAATGAATACAATGGTGCGGCGGTGTGGGGTGCAGGAAAACATGGCTGCTAGCTTGTATTTGATGTGGTAAATAAAATATCACAGATATCCGGCTACGCGAGCACAAAATTGATGGTACGCTGTTAGAGACATATACAAATATAGAGATGGAAATATATGCATATATATTTATATGTATGTGTATATATACAATTCAAAACTATATAAAAAAGTATATACATTTATATACATATATATATATATATGCAGTATTGCACATGTAAATGCACACACCAATACTAACACATCACATTTTCTCTACACATTTTTATAGCAAGTCACAGGGCTTATAACAGGAAACAGTAGAATGCGCGCATATTTAATGCCATTTAGAATGCAACTCACTTATTTACAAATAAAAAACTCGAACACTTAGACATATGTATAGACGCACGCCGTTTTAGCGCAATAACAAAGCGAAGTATCGTTGACGATTGCACCAAGCAGAATTGCTGCCTAGCCGCTCATGTAACATAGACAGTACTTTTCGGTATAAGCATTTTTTGAGTTGCAAATAAATTTGAAAGAAAACACTTTTCAAATATTCCTTTGATGACGGAAATGCCAAAAATAAATGCATACATAAAAGTAGAAAACTGCATTTTGTACAGTTCTAATAATTAAATTTTAGCGCAGCAAGTTAACACTAAGTGCATTACTGGCAATTTAATTTTGTTAAATTTTGCATAGATTTGATTATTCGCGCGAAAAAGGTGTTGCAATCAAACATATTTTATAAGTTTCTAGAAGAAAACCTCGGAAAAAATTATTGGCAACGTCTTAAGAGGTCATAATAGTGACAAAAAAATATAAGACTCTGTTCATGATTTTAAAATTCTTAATTTATTCTTTAAAATCTATGTCGTCCCCCTCAAAGTAATCCCCTTTGGCCTCAATACACTTGTGCCAACGTTTTTTCCAAACCTTAAAACTGTTGTTAAATTCAATTTCCAGAATAGTCTTCAATGCGCGTAGCGATTCATGTTTAATGCCTTCTATTGACTCAAAACGATTTTCCCGGAAACGATCGTTTGAGTTTGCTGAATAGCCAGAAGTCACGCGGAGCTAAATCAAGCGAATACGGTGGTCGCAGGACAATATTGGTGTATGCAGTATGCGACGATGCATCAACATGGTGCAAAAACCAAGAGTTATCGGCCCATAATTCCGGCCTCTTTTTACAAATACCTTCGCGCAAATGACGCATAGAACTCGAATAATATTCCTTTTGATTTTTGACCTAATGGTATTTTCGGCTTCATACCACCTTTGCCACGATATTCAGGCGATTGGTCGTCTTTTTCTTGACTCATCGCTAGGCCCAAATGATTTTTCAAAATGGTTTTGACTGACCCTTTCGGTATTCGAACGATATCAGTAACATCGCTGACGGCGAATCGCCGATTCTTAAACATCAAATTTTTATTTTATCCGTACTGGAAGAGTTTCGTGATCAACACGTTCTCGACTCTCTTTGAGTAATTGGTACCAATCAAAACACTTGCTGGCGAAAAAAAAATATCACCGAAGATCTTTTGCAACATTCCGAACTTTTCGGCACCATTAATGCGATTCCGCACACAAAATTTAGTGGAATTCATCGTAAAAAGTACTTCAGAAAGAGAAGCGTCTACTAAACACTAATGATTATTTTAATATGACATTAGAACCAGATGTAACTGACAGTCATACCAACCTAGAAAAAAATTATTTCGACGGATGGTTTTTGCTGAAATTTCAATCAAAAAGTTTTACTATTTTCTGCCCACAGTAATCGGAATCTCGTTTTAAGCACATTCTTCGAACGTCCGCCACGCTTGATGGGTCGCTCTTATTAAATTTTTGGACTAGTTGGTTTTGTAAGCCCGCAAACCAAGATCCATCCGCTGCCATAAAGTGGTGGATGAACTTATTCCGGTCTTCTTCAATGCCCTACGCCACAGCAGTCTGCGGTGCGCACTATACGTAGTCTCTGAGAAATAGTGCTGACAGATTTTTATACTCTTGAGACATGTTGCTATAGAGCATAATAGTTTGTTCACCTAACGGTTGTTTGTATCTCATAAAACTAATCGAGATATGTATAGAGTTGTGTTATATACACATTTAAATGGTCAGGATGACCATAGAAGGTGAAATATGTCGATCCATCCGCCCTTTCAATCGATAACTTGCATAAAAATTGAGATAGCTATGAAACTTGGTACACATACATATTCCTTGGCGCCCAGGAAAATTAGTATTGCAGATTGATTTATCAAGGTTAGAGATAAATTTTGTAAAGAAAAAATTCAGTAAAGAAAAATTTTGATAAATTTTCAATCCAGACAAATTGGCAAGATGTTGAATTTGTCAAGTGCACAGAATGGCGATGTAAGAAAAAATTCTCATAAATATTGACCGGCCAGTCCAGACCTTTCGAAAACTGTCGACCACGCAGGGAGTTAAGATTTGCAGTAATAGTTTAATTTAATAGCCAACAAATAGATGGCGCTAACAACAAAAATAAGCTTTTGGCAGTTATTAGATTTATATTCTTTAAATTTACTTCAGAAATTTACTCAAAGCAAAAACATAACATGTTATATATTTAACCGAATAATTTGATTAGTACTAAATGCTGCTAGGCTCAGACCTATAGAAATATGACTTTTGTATTCGTTTCTAAGCTGTGTGAAGAAGGTGTCAAAGTGTTTCAGTGATTAAATCTATACTTTTATGTGCCACTGTACTTTTTTTCGTTATTTATTGGAATTAATGAGTAATTTTTGTACTGTCTTCTTTGACGTTTAAACTATTGTTGCATATCATTAGATTTTTTATACAAAGTTACTGTTTTGTAGCTTGTACTGGTCATCCTTAAACGATCTTTGTGGACAAAATTTTCATTTGAAGTTCTATGAGGTGTTGCTTTCATTCGAACAGAACACATTTGTATAACCTAAACAGAGTATCTTAAGTTTGTAGCAGCAAGGAAACGTCCGAGACCCTAAAAAGTACATGCATAAATGATCAGAAGCCGATTTAACATAGGTCTGCCTGTAAACAACAACGTCGTTAGAACATCAGTTTTTGAGATATTGATCTGAGATTTTGTACACGTCTCAGCACCGATATTGGGCCACTATAATATATAATTGCCATACAAACTGAGCGATCAAAAACAAGTCCGTATATGAAAAACTTATTTATTTGTCAAGATATCTTCACGAATTTTGGGATAAATAATTTTCCAAGACAAAGCTACAATATTCAAAGAAATTGTTCGGATCGGGCTACTTTAGCTTATAGCTGCCATACAAACTCGTCAGTCAAAGTCAAGTCCGTATATGAACAACTTTTTTATTTGTTAAGATATCATCACGGAATTCGGCATAGATACTTATCCAAGGCAAAGCTACACTCTCTAAAGAAATTGTTTGTATCGGACCATTATAGGATATAGCTGTCATACAAACTGATCGAACAAAATCAAGTCAGTATATGAAACACTTTTTTATTTCACGAGTTATCCTCCAGAAATTTGCAATAGATTATTTTCGAACGCCTGCGGTAAAATTTCTGTAAAAATTGTTCAGATTGGACCACTATAGCATATAGCTGCCATAGAAACTGACAGTTCCAAATCAAGAAAAATATCGTTTTATACATTTTTATGCTATAAAAAATGCGCTTGTATAAGGTATTATAGCTGCAGCATAGTCGAAATTAACGTTATTTTCTATTTGAGTAGATTGCAGTTTCATATTCTTAAAAAATTACCTTAGCGCTAGACGCAAAACTGGCTAATATATTATGTATGTTTCTATATTGAATGCCCAATCATGCCATACTAAAATATTAATTAACCAAATCTCATTAGTAGCCAACGAATCAGCGTTTAACAGTAAATATTTGATTTATTATAAAACTGCAAACCAACCTACCAGACCCACATACCACCACACAGTGGCATGCTGCATGCATTGGACAGGTAGACAGGTAGCCAGTGTGTAGCAGCAACTAGTCTGTGCGCCAGCAATCCGACATTTCAATTAACAACTTATCTATTTGCGTAAAATACTGAAATTGTGCCTGCGAGGCAAACACGCATAAATAAACTAACTAATTCATGGCAAGTCCGTTACAGAGCACACGCGCATGCAACACAAGCGGCAGCAGTGAACCGTGGCGTAAGCGCAAACTAAAAACAAAAAAAGCTTACGCATTGTGGTCACATTTTTTGATTTCATTAATGCAACGAAAATTAATACCGCGCATAAATGCACACGCAATTGCACGCACAAACACGTCGCCACATATGCACACATATTAGTTTAGCATACATGTAGGCGTTAGGCCATTGTTAGTGCTGCTGAGCCTGCCAACAGCCTGCGGCGACATTGTGCGCTGAGTATAGCTGCTTGTATGTGTGTCTACGTGCACCTTCCGCTACAACTTATTGCGCCAATCAGCCACTACACGCACCCACACCCACACACTTTCGGAGCGCCAATAACACCTTCAGCGCCGCCAGTCGCTACATTGACACTCTTCCTGCCAGCGCTTTGCTTGCTTCCTAGCAATTTCCGCTACACGTACGCGTTTACCTATGTCGCTATCGCCATTCGAAACAATTTCGCTGCCACCCACGCACCGCCATCTTGCCACACGCGCTGTTTCTGTATTTATATCTCTCTGTGTGCGTGTGTTTGTGTGTTGATTGGCTGGCAGCCGTTTGTGGTCGGTTTTGTTCGTGCCAAGCGGCCGTGTGTACTGCTACTTGTTGTTGTTGTTGGCTATTAGGAGGCAAAAATTCAATGCTCGACCGCAACTGACGGCGGCGGCTCTGGTGACAGGCAGCTACAGCAGCAGCGACGGCCCTGCCAGCGGTAGTATTTGTTGTTCAAATGTATCGTGGCTCCCTGGACATTTACGCGTATGCACATAATTTTATTTTCGCGCCTACTTTTCATGCTTCACAATCGCCTGGTGTTGACCACCGTTGCTTGTGGCCGCTCAAAGCGGCTCAACTGGGTAGGGCGGGTGCTTTTCTAGGTGTAGCATAATAGAAAAATATTTAAGTTAAAGTGTAGTGTATGAAATCACTTTTTGCCTTGGGTGCCTCAATTTCGTCTGTTGAATATCGCAGAGTCAGCTTTCGAAAATATATGCGGGGAAAAGTAGTCTAGCGGCAGCACTGAAGTTAGAAATAAAAATATTTATTATAAAATTTTAGAAAATGTTTAAAAACATGAACATTAACTAAAATCTCAAACTTTTAGATGTCAAAACAGATGATGAATGAGTTGTATCATGAATCAAAAGACATTTGAGGGGTTATATTTTTGTGAGTTTCAAAAGTCGATTACTTTTGTAAGTTTATCGAATGCATATACAGGGGTTTTTTCAATAGGGACGCTACAAAAGTAGACCGATAGGGCAAACGACGCCATACTTTTTCCGGCACTTTTGACATTTCTCTTCAGTAAGGTTTGCCATTTCATCATGGAAAGTTATACGATTTAAGTGAACATACTTTATTATTTGGTTATAAATCTGACCCCTTCGAAAAAAGATTAGAAAAACCATTTTTTTCTGGTTGAAAGTATAACCCCATCTACCTGTTGTTTAAAGGCAAAAAAGTTTATGCCTAAGTACTTGCCATTGTCTCCGTGTGACGATAAAATAATTTCATAATGACATTCTTATAGAAACGCTCATTAAATTCTCTTGATGCGATCAGCAAAATCATTAACTGGTAGCAATTATTGACCGCTACACTTTATGTATAACAGTTGAAAAATGCAACAAACTTATACAGGGCTTCAAAGCCATCGAACTCGAAGCTTCTGGCTATTTACTATCTATGTCTATGGCCTTTCAATTTTCATCACCTCTAACTATCACTTTCAGAAATTGATCTATTTTGTTGGGATTCAGCAGCGATTCGCTGAGGGAAACCCCGTCTATGAGGATAGTTTTTACTGGTCCAACTTTAGTGTTGCGCATACAGCGGGCGAAGAGGCCGACAACACATATCGTCGACCGACTCCTTTTTAGCTTCTTTCTTCCTTTCTTCTTTTTGTATCCAGCCTTATTTAAATGATTCCGACCTGTATCTTGTCTAATGTTTACCACCTCCAATATCGACACAGTGCTTAGATGACGGTCGAAGCCAACGATTTCCATTATTTTCAACAAATGGCGCTCCAGAGACATCAATTACAGGTACGGAATCGACAAAACAAAAATTACTCTATGAAAAACTGTTAAATATGGCATATTTCGCTTTGCTGGCGGCCATCTTTGATGCTTAATAGTACGAAAACTTACCTTTCTATCAGTGACTATATTTCCTTGCTGTATGAAAGTATGCCTTTGGAAATGTCTATAATCTTTGTTGCCGCAAATTGAACTGGACTCATGCAATGTTCTTCAACCTTGGCTACGTCTAAGATGGTCCATCGGTTGAGTCCAATTTTCCATGACTCGTTCGACCATTTCGATTGGTAACCGGTGAATGACACGCGTGATGTTTTGATCCACGCCTGAATCGAAACGGAATTGTTCGCATAAACTTTAGACTTTACATATCCCCACAATAAAAGATCTTACGGCATGATATCATACGATCTTTGCAGCCAATCGACCAGCCCAAAACGGGATATTATCTGCTCACCGAAGTGTTCGTTTAATAAAACCATTAATTGATGCGATATGTGGAAAGTGACACCGTCTTATTGAAACCAAATGCCGCCAAGATCACGAGCTTTAATTTCAGGCATCAAATAGTCGGTTATCATGGCGCGATAACGATCGCCATTGACGGTCACGTACTAGTCACCAACATATTTGAAGAAATATGGACCGATGATTCCACCGGTTCACAAACCACACCAAACCGCGGTTTTTTTGAATGAAATGGCAGCTCTTAAATCTCTTCAGGTTACTCTTCATCCCAAATGCGGCAATTTTGCTTGTTTATATTCCCATTGAGCCAGAAACGAACATCTCGCTGAACAAAATTTTGCACGAAAACGTCGGATCTTCTTTAAACTTTTCAAGGGTTCATAGAGCGCAGCTATGTCGTTTGGGAAGGTCGAGCGGCTTCTATTCTTGCACAAGCTGTATTTGGTGCGCTTTGAAGATATCCACGTAAAATGAGCGAAGTCGTTCCATACGTTGCTCCGAGTTGCGCCGAATCGACTCTTCACGTAGTCCATTCGGTCGAATATTATCCAATAATGAACGCTGAGTCTCAAGATTGGTGATGGTGTTGCGAATAGTACGCTCAGTAGTCTGACTATGTTGACTATAAGTTGAGCGAAGCGCGTGAAACACATTCTTTACAGAACATGGATTTTCGTAGTAAAGTTGAACGATTTGTAAACGTTGTTCAGGCGTAATAATATAATATGACAGCTTTACATGATTCATGCGTGATTTGTCAGGAAAAGGTTCTCGAAAAAAGTACCTCTACTTGGATCAGCCGTTATTTAGATTTGAAGACTAATTTTGAAGGATAGTATAATTGCTATTCGGAAAAACAAAATAATCTTCAAACTATCTTCAAATCCGTGCTCTGAAAGGACATAAAGCTCTAATTAAGGTTTATAGAGTTTTTTCAAAAGAAAAATATCCAAAAACAAACAACAAAAACCAAAAAATAATTAATATAAAACATAAGAAATTCATTTCTTGATCATATACCACATATTTTCTCCAACTATGCCATCTGCAGATGTGACTGTGGCAGGTGCTCTGTGGTCTGCAACAGCCACAAAAATACTTCCACAACGAATTTGGAACAAAACTCCAAAAAAAACGCAACGAGAAAACAAGCATATAAGAAAAAATCGCCAAAACGCCTATAAGTATGCTACCATTTTTGTCCCACTAACAGTTAGCCGTGCACAAAACAGCTCAAATGTGCCCAAAGGAACGCACACTGACACCCATGGGCGCCTGTGTGTACACAGAAACTACGCAACAACGCGCGCGCTTCTACCCGGTCCTCCATTCCAAACGCTATGCCACATGCAGTTTGCCAGTCCGCGAGTAAGCATCCCACACGCCACAGCGCTGCTGCATGTATGCGCAACTGTATATGTGTGTATGTGTCACATGTTATGTATTAGTGTCCACCTAAATTTACGAAAATTGTGCGTACGACGCAAAACGCAGCATTCTCTGCTAACTACTTCCACGCATACATACACATTTATACTTCCATATACATGTGTGTGTATGTGTAGGCGCTACACGCACTTTTACTCGCTCTTCGCCGCTCCACAATTTGCAATTTACAAAGCCTACTCCTTGCGACCAGCGTATATTCCAAAAATTTGTCGTGCCGGAGTGTTCGACAATCGTTTTATATACTACTTTTGCCGTTTGTATTTGTGCGTGTGTGTGAGTATATGGGTTTACATATGTGCTTCCACTCTCGCTACAATCGCTAATGTTTATTGCGTACTTGCAGTTGTTGTTATTGTTGATGCGTGCACTTGATGTTGTTTCCCTTTCTAGTCGTCAGTCGCATTTCACTGGTATATAGAACCAAATTATGGCGCTCGACGCGTTTGTTTGTCCTCCCAATATGCATACAGTCTCCAACTGTCCGCTCTAAATTGAGTAGTGTTCGGGTTATATGGCATGTTTATATGCTAGACATACTTACAGTAGTTTCTGTATACGCTTTTTAGATGTACCTACTCTATCTATTTACTTCTTTTATATGTGTATGTACACAAGGAAATACTCAAAGCGGCAATTGAAATAAGTGTAAATTTCTTTGCAAGTATTTAAAGTAAATCGCTTGGGTATTCAATGGGAATCTTAATCAAGGTCACCTCAAAACAGCTCTGTTCACTGATCAGTAAAAAATGGTAGCATGATTGATTATACACAAGAATGCCTTTGAACTAACATAGAGTAGTCAATTCAATGTGAGAAGGATCAGTTAAAAATACCACAACAAGGAGTAAATACCGAACCAAGCTTAGCGTTCCGTAATGTATGGTTATTAAGATGCTACACTAAATTTAGAATCCTATATTTTTATTTCGCCTAGGTTAAAAAAATCTTTGGACGATTGTCCATTAATAATCATAATGTTTTACTTGTAGTTACTTTCAGTGGTAAATCTCGTGTGGTGGATCTGTTTTTAACAAGAGTACAACACCAAAAACAAAAAAATAATAATTGTGGCGAGAACTTATCCGTGACGTTTTTAAATATGATCCACTACTAAGAGCCCTTTACTTTTCACATTTGCTTTTGGAAATGATTTTTATTTAAAAGGCTGTCTTCTCAGATAAGATAGAAATTAAATGGTTCTATTGATTTTTTTGCCTACTGGCACTATTTCTGAAGATAAGTTTGAATTACCGCTGTGAATAAGCGACAACAGACATCCAGAACTTTGATGTTGTTTCCGTGCGAGGTCCCGTGCTAATCAGCCTTCTATGCCTACTTAAGTAAGCTGGCATGCTGCTCAGATACTTGAATAGTCTGTTTGCCACATCAACTTCCTTGCTGACGTCGCCCGCTTACTGCTGGAGCTTTTAACGTTGCCTCAGCCCTACTTCTTCAACCAGTCCGTAGGATTCTGCTGACTGTCTTACCATCTCTGGTCGGTGACCGCGTTTTCAAAAATAAGTTTTATCGCTGCCTTTGGTGTAGGACAATTTCGTCGTCTCCCGGGTTACTGTCCGTCAAGGTTGGTGGCGACCTACTTCAACACAAATCCTTTTCGTTTTTTGTTGCTTTGACTGTTCATGTAAATTGGGACAGAACCCCTATCCATCTCCTGGAAAGTTGTCGCTTTTAACGGTTTCAAGATGATCTCTATTAAGAAGCCAAGATGAAGATTAATGAACGCCCCAATGCACGGCAATGCGTCCAGAGTCGACAAGCGCAAATAGGGTGTCGTCTCAACCAACGGGACGACGGAAGATGAACTTTGAGCCGTGCCAATGTTTTAACGGGATGACGGCAGTTTCGGCAATAACCCGCCAGGCGTTTCTTCAAGGTATGACTCCCACATACTCAGGTGACAGAGTGCAACCATATTCAAGAATGCAGCAGTCCTGTATTCATAATCCGAGTCAAATCCGATATCGAGGTGCGAATGTTTATTACTTACAACATTTCACTACTTTGCCATGAAGTTTCCAATGCTAAGAAGGTAAATTTGTAGACTATATAAAATATATGTATAAATGATCAGCATGATGAGCCGAATCGATTTAGCGATATCCGTCTGTCTGTATATACGCGAACTAGTCCCTCAGTTTTCGAGATATCGATCTGAAATTTTGTACACGTCCGTTTCTTCCCAAGAACCTTACCGTTTATCGCAACCGCCCATATCAGATGACTATAGCATATAGCTGCCATACAACTTAAAGATCGGTATCAAGTGCTTATATGGAAAACTTTTTCATTTGTCGAGATATCTTCACGAAATTTTACGTGAATTATTGGTGAAGACAGTGCTACAAGATGTGAAGAAGTCCAGATCGGACTATTATATCATATAGCCGCCATACAAACTGAACAATCAAAATCAAGTTCTTGTATGGAAACACTTTTTTGTGAAGAGTATTTTAGCTACGTGCGACCGAATTTAACGTTTTTTATTGTTTTTATATTTTTTTTTTGTACCACCTTATCCATAGAACTTAAAAAAGTTCAATCTTAATTAGATGGAGCTGCTAACTTTAGCAGTATAGTACTTAATTTGTAGTCAAACTATGCTCAGTAATTCAGTGATTTTCGCACAAGTACACCCCAGCTATATGTGTATATACATATATGTATATGTGTGTGTTCTGATTCGTTTTTGTTGTGCTTGTGCTTCGTTTATTTCATTGCCGCTCTGAAAACTGCCCATTGCAAATCGGATGTAGAGTTCGAACTACAACAACTACACCTTACATGGGCATAGTTGCTAGTAGAGTGCCAATACTGACATCTATATGTATATATTGTGTATACAACCACTAGTGTGTATGTGTATGACGAGTGGAGGCTACATTTACCTACAAAAGCACCGACGAAACCACCAAATACATAATCTCCAATCAATATTCCGGCTATTTGGAAACGTATCCCGTATGAATATTTGCAATCTGTGTACATGGGTGTTATAATGTTGTTGTTGTGTTTATTTGCCTATGACACAAGTAGCCATAACAATAACAACTACAATAATAATACAAATTATTGAACGAAAAGCAAAGTTCAGCACTAAAAAATAACAAAACGCATATGAATATATCCATACAAACGCCATATACTATATAAGTACATATGTAGAGTGTGTGTAGATATATTCATATATGTATGTTTAGCTGCATATAGGCGCGTTGGCAATGCTGCGCCCTAAACCGATTTCGCGGTTTTAAACGCGTTCGCGGTTGTATATGCAAAGCGTGGGGTGATGTAGACTAACTAATATTGTTGTTGTTGCTGTTTTATGCGAAAATTTGCTTTGTTGTTGTAATTCGGGCCGTTTTAACCACAGTCGTCATATATCAAGCGCTATGTGTGCATATACATAGGTGTAGTTATCGTCAAATAATTACTTTGTAACACTGAAGAACGGTCGACGTGGGGTAATACTTTAGGGTGATCCTTCAAAAATCAAAATCGCACAATATTGAGTCGAAACGTTTTTGGAAAGTCATGTAATAGAATTATGTTTCTGAAACCGGGACCGGTTAGAGTCTGTATGCACTACAACTGTGTTCGAAATAATAGCAATGGCATAACCAAGAATTCAAATGAAGCAAAAATACTTTGTGTAAATAATACTTCTTTGGGGTGAACCTTAAAAAATCTAAATCGCGCGATATTAAGGCGAAAAGTTTTAGAAAACAATATTATATATGAATTCTTCTTCTGCTTCGACACCGGCTAAAGTCTCTCAGATACTATAGAAAAAGATATTATATATAAATATTTTCCTGATCCGAGACCGCTTATATTAAAATCAGATCCTCCAAACTAAATAAAGTTAAAAGAAAATTTTTTTTTTCTAAAATTTAGTACCACCTTAATGCGCATTCACCCACTCACGGGTAATTATACTGCCTCCGCAGTTGCAAAGCAAGTGCATGCTTTGAAACAAGTTCTGTGTAGTTCAGTTTACTATACTAAATAAGCGCCTAGTTGTATACTTCACTACCGAATCCTCTCTCTCACTCTCTCTTCAATTGCTGACAGAAGTTGTGAGCGCGCCAATATATCGATGATGACAACAACAAAGGTAAAAAGCAAACGCAACGTCATATTCGATAGCCGCTATTGCCTGCTGTGTTACTTCCTGCCATTCTTAGCTGCTTGGCATCGCTCTGTTGGTGACAACTGCGGTGGCCAGCAAAATACCGTTGCTGTAACTATTGATAACTATATGCTGTGACTATGGCTGGCAGTATTAACGTCGCTTTTAATTTAGGCAGAAGGTTCCCTATATTTCTAGAAAGAGCTCTGAGTGACCTACATATATTTCAGTGTTCTTAAGATTCCAAAAGTCAGGTACGAAAAACAAATGTCTTTCGGCAACAAATTCTAAGAAATAATTCCAGAATAGATTTATCACAATTTTTAATCTGCAATCTGTGAAATTTGTTCAAAAAGCCAGAAGTACTCATCTGACTGGACTTTAGAGTAGAAATCTTCCAAAAAAACCTACACGTAGCGCGTTTTCTGTTATTTTATTTGTGTAAATCACCGCTTTAGCATAGCGGCTAGTTGTGTTATTCGGAGGGTAGAAATATTATGATTTGCCAAATTTAATTTTGGCAAATGAGACAAGACAAGAAAATATAAGAAAAAATTCCAAAATATATTTGTCATAAATATTTTTAACCTGAAAATAAATATATTCAAAGGAACAAGAATCCGATAAAACACCTTCTAATTGGTTATATAATTTTTTTTTTTGGAGTTACTCATTTAGCGTATTGACTTGTTTTATCCGAAGGTTGCGAAGTTCTTGATTTGTCATGTTAGGTTAAAATAACGCTGTTGTATTTCTTCGTCGAAGTTACAACTGCACGCCGATTTGATGTCAAGGTTCTCATCACCAATTTTACAAGCTTCAAACGGAAGTGATTTGACAGATTAAGCAGATTTCTGTGATATTTTAGTACCTTGAAATAATTTGAATATTTCGTTTGGCCGTATACTTCATAAAACAGCTTCGTAATAACATATAACCTTCTAGATCGTTTTGGAATCGCTCATTTTAAATTTAATTTTTTTTATTATTAAAAATTTAATCAAGAAAATGGTTTAAGAAACGATTTGCTTAAAGAGCATACATCAGTTTGGGTTTATTGTACCTTTATTTCTCCGTCGCTCCGATTTTCTTAGTTTTGTATATTTCTGTTGCTCTCTCTGTTAGTTCCTGCCTTGAATTTGTACTTTTTTCTTACTTATTCTTTTATGTTTGAGAAGTCAACATTTCTGACTTTTAGTTTTAGAAACAAAATCAAAATGTGGAAGAAGAATATGTACTGCTTCTTGTTTTCTTTCTTTCTGTATCTCGCTCCTTATGTTTTCCTCTCTCTCTCTGTTGGCTGAAGAAACGATTTGTTCAAAGGGCATATATCAGACTAGGATAATTGTCTATTGTATATCTGTGTTGGTCTTTCTTTATCCCATCCTTCAATTTATATTGTTATAATCACTTATTCTTTTATGTTTCCCATCCTTCAATTTATACTGTTATAATCACTTATTCTTGTATGTTTTAAGAAGTCCACCTTTTCTGACTTTAGTTATAGAAAGGATCACAACGTATTTTGAAAGAATAGGTATATTTTTTCTTGTCTTCTTGCTACCTGTATCTTCCGTTCGTTATATTTTCCTCTCTCTCTCTCGGCTGAAGAAATTATTTGTTTAAAGAGCATATATCAGTTTGAGTTAATTGTTTATATCCATATCTGTCTTGTTTTTTTCTTTATCATTACCTTAAGTTCATACTGTTATAAACACATTCTTGTATATTTTAAGAAGTCCACCTGACTTAAGTTTTAGAATGGAAACAAAGTGTTCTGAAAAAATAAGTGTATTATTTCTTGTCTGCTTTTTACATCTATTCCTCTTTTTTTAATTATTTCTATCTCTTTTGTAATCGATGAATCTACATACATGTGTATCTCTATCTCTATGTCTCTCTTTTTAGTTCATAATATCTCTATCTCTCTCTTTATAATATATAACATTTCTCTCTCTTTCTTATCCACGAATCTACATATCTCTCTTTTTGCATTATCTCTTCCATGAATCTTCCTATCTCTTTCGTTATCTATCCTCTCTCTTTGCGATCCATAATATCTCTCTCCCTCTTGTTTTCTATGAATCTAAATATCTCCTTCTCCCTCTGCCTTCTATTACTCTCTCTACACCAATAATCTAAAATCTAAAAAAGTTTAGATATCTAAAATATCCTAAAAACTGATTTTACCGCAATTTGACTTTGACTGTTTTGTCAATTTCTTCTCTTTCTGACAGTAATTATCAACAAATCGCAAACCTTGGCAACTCTGTTTTATTTTAGCTATGTGGCAGCTTCATTTCTCACATATGAATATGTGGTTATGTGCATCTCGTTGCAAACGCGCGTCCATTGTGCTTGTATTCACCAACCGCGACACCAAACTCACCAAAGCAAACTGATACCTACGCCTCATTCACACGCACACAAACGCACTCATACGCACATACATAAATAAACTCTCGCACACACACAGCGCGTTGCCTAGATTTGCGCGTTTCGTATTGTCTTCATGGGTGGCAGGTGCTACAAATTCGCTAGTTGTTATTATTGCGTATAGTGTATAGGCCGTTGTTGTTGTAGTGGCATTGCAATGCTGCAGCGTTGCGGCCGCCACAGCCAACAACTGACCGTCGATCGGTTATCACCCTCTATTGTGTTAGTGTTGAGAGTTCAAAATCGTCGCTGACTCCACATTTCTATTTCACACACGCATTTATTGTCCACAATTTTTCGCTTTATGCCTCCCACCACTCGACTCGTCGCCCTATTTTGTGCTCGCTGGTATATAAGAGCACGCATACACACATACATAAATCACAAATACATATACATATGTATGCTTGCATCTCGTACCCCTCTCCCATCTCTAGCGGCATAGTTGTGTGCACACTCTGCTCCGCTTCGCATTAATTCGGCAATTTTTCCTCTGATCCATGCCAGTCGATTATTTCTGGGTAATAACATCGACGCTTGGGACGCACCAACTAATGGCATGTCGGTTCGCTAAGCGTATTTATTAGTCTGTGCCCCATGTATATATGCCTATAGCACAAATGCATGTTGTTGTTGTTGCAACATTTGCATACTATGTGTGTTAAATGCATAACGGCGCATTGGTTGTTAGTTTTCAAGCAAACACAAAAATAACACATGTGTGACAAACAAGTTTTTCGCTGCGAAAAAAAGCGCAATTGTAAC
The DNA here is from genome assembly GCF_023373825.1 of Bactrocera dorsalis. Lineage (NCBI taxonomy): Eukaryota > Metazoa > Arthropoda > Insecta > Diptera > Tephritidae > Bactrocera > Bactrocera dorsalis. Next base: position 32,507,033 of record NC_064303.1, on the reverse strand, counting down.
CTCTTCACTGCAATTCATATGTCATAATCTGTAAATGAGAGTAACACGGCGCATTTACAGTTCGCTGCTGTGACTTCTAAGCTTACCTGATGTACCCACCTAAGCCGCTGTGATTTTAGACGCGTTGCACAGATTTGCTGTGTCATCTATCTGTCTATCATTTGTTGGCTATTGTGTGGGAACATTATTTTTGTGTTGTCATGGAATATTTGTAATGATATCAGAATTGTAATATTCGCATAATAATAATATAGATTAAGTCAAGAAGCGAAACAATTACTTTAAATTAAATCAATTGATATAGAAATTAATAAAAATAAGTAAAAAGTTAAGAAAAATGTAGAATAAGATATATTTTGGCACAACAATGTAAAGTAACATAAGATAGCATAACCTGGCATATCATAGCATAACGTAACAGCGCACAAGAAAACATAACATATTACAATATATCTTATCAACGTAGGATAATATAACATAGAAAACATAAAATAACGCAAAATTACATAACTTTATACGCAGAAAAACAAAATTTAGCACAACATAGCAGAGCCCGACATTGCATAACATATCAAAGAAAAACATAGAATAGCATATAACACAGAGACATACATACATATGTATAGCATATCAGAACATAGAAAAACATAACGTGGCACAAAATACCACAAGAGGACGTTTTTTGCGGGTGGAAAATAACTTCCACATTACATAACATTGTATAATATAACTTAGAAAACGATAGCACATTACATAACGTCATGTATCCTAACATAACATAGCATAGCATAAAATAACATGGCATAGCAAAGCAGAACATTACATAGCAAAATAACGTAAATGAATTCATATATGTACATTATATGCCAGCATAGCATAACATAACATAACCTGTCTTAAGGAACACCTAGTGTTGCAGCCCAAAAGTAGGCCATTTTTTTAAATTTAAATATATACTGATCAACCTGAATGAACTAAGCGTTGCACTTCAAAAGGCTGTAACTCAAAAAGTATTTATAAGTAACAAGACTTAGGCATATAAATATGACATCGAAGCCAGTAGAAATTCAAGGAATCAAATAGTTAGGTCAAAATCGCTCAAAAATCAACACTCTTTTCTGCTACTACCTTGGTGTGGCTCACCATTCTCACTATTAATAGCATCAAACTACTTCATTATCACACTCGTTTGGGTCATAGCGGAATCGTTGAAAGCTGCAAAGCCGGCAAGGTAGTAGAGAGACCCGCTCACAACGGAAACGTGCTGGGTCTCCGTTGTCATCTAGTGATCTACGGCTTGACTTGAGGACCTCACATGAGCTTAGCATGCGTTGGTCAACCACCTGCGCTTGTGCCACGGCGAGATTTTTATGGCCTAAAGTAGGTTAATCTCTGGACAATGGCCATTCAGACAATAAGGTTAAAAATTATCTTATTTCAAAGTTCTACTTAGGAATGCGTGCTGGAAATATACATTACAATGTACAATGTACATCATCATTCATCTCCTTGGTCCAGCTTCTGCAAAACTTAGAATAAATCATCTCAGCAGTCATATTTTCGTTATACCAGGAGAAAGAAACGAAACTGATATTAGCAGACTCAACTTATTTGTTGTAGCCTCAGCGCATTTTGTCGATTTATATAGGTCTTTATGATCAATAAATAGGTATTATACTCGTAGGTATACAAGGGACCGTCAATTTTCGAAGTTATCCAATTGAGCTCCTTTTTGGTGTTAGTAACAAGTTTCATCTGTAAACCATACCTAACCTATAATAAAAGGAAATAAATATATTTTTATATATATAAATCTTCTGACCGTGTATTTTATTCCATAATAAAAAATAAGCAAAATATTTTGTTTCTCAAAGCAATTTATAAAAAAAAATTGTAAAATATTCTTTGAAAAATATAGTATGACAAAAAATTTGCGATCGAATTTAAAAACAGAAAAATTAAAATTAAATTAAAAAATTGGATAAATTACAAAAATAAAAAAATATTAGGATATATTAAAAAATAAAAAATATATTTCGAAAAAAATTAACACAAACAAGCTATTTTCCAATAAACGTAAACCTACATATATCAAAACAATCTGAAAAAGTATTTTTCGCTTCTGAAATCAAGTTCGACCAGTTGTTGCTGCGCATTAATGTCAAATTATGCTGACCGCTGACAACATACCTTTGTAGAAAGCCAAAAAACAAAAAAAAAAACATAAAACAAAGAACATTTTGACTTGATTGTTGCCACGCTACGTGTAATTGCTTTTAAATTATTTTGTAACACAAATTTGGACAACCACACCAATACATGCACATTTATGCATATGTACACAGGCGCTACCGAAGAATGCAATTAGTCGTTAATTTGAAAGACAGCGAAAACTACAGCGATATCATTAATAAAATATGCATTTGTGTTTGCATGCATGTGTGTGTACGTGTATAATTTCCATGCAACGCCAATAAATATGCAATAATGACAGTTGGATTTTTGGCAAATTACAATGACAGCGACAACAAACGACAATGAGTATGACTGTGACAACGAAAACAACAACAGCTGTGAAAAAATCTACATTACTACATGTATATGTATGAGTCGCAGTGGTATACGGGTGTGGAAAACACAAAAGCAAAGTCATCACCGCTGCCGTTCGCCGTTGCCGCCGCCTACACTTCAAAGTGTCATTAAATGCACCGCAGAGATTTGGCGGAAAATAATAAAATTCGCGCACGCACACGCACGCATAGCAACTGCAAACGACTAGCTAACGCCTACATGCACGACATGACAGCAACAACGACCTACAAACAACAACAATACGCTGCAGAGCAGAAATTAACAATTCATGCTGTTGTTGTATTTCTATGTTTTTGTTGTTGGTGTTAACGTTGTCGTTATTTTTAATGTTGTTCTTATATTCAGTTGTTGTAATTTGTAATATTGTTGTTGTAATTTCTAATGTTGTTGTAATTTCTTATATTGCTGTTTTTGTGATTTTCGAAGTGTTGTTGTTTTGAATGTTGTTGTTGTTTTTTAATGTTGTTATTACTGCCACCATCCCTGTTGTTGCCTTGCAATGTGCATTGTGCGTGTTTTTCCGCCGAAAAATCAACGTTGAAATGTTGGCACACCCCATCGTTGGTAGGAAAAAAATCATAAATTGCATTAATATTTTATTCACGCATAAATAAGAGGAATAATCTCGTTGCTAAAAATCCACTAATAATACAAACATAAAATAGCACCGCAATTGCAAACGCGTTCGCATTTGGTTAACCCATGCGCCTGCATTATGCTACACAGACACATGCCCTCCTCGCCCTCACCCTCGCCCTCTCTATATCTCGCTCTCACTCTCTCCTAACATTCCTCTATTTTATTTCTCCCTCTCTCCTTCGCGGGCATTTCGCGTTAATTTCGCTATGCACTGGTTTTTGCATATTGCCATATTTACATTTCACGTATACGCGCTAATGCACAGTTTCCACTGCCTACTTTTAGGCGCTCCGGCGGATATGTCTACTAGCTGTTGCTGTTTTGTTGTTCTGTTATTTTTTGCTGACAATTTAGCACTCGTTGGCGTTGCGTTGGCGACAACATTGTTAACGGCACTTCGTTGCGCCGGTGCGCACTCATTTGGTGTTGCTGAAAATGCAGCAACACCAGCAACAACAAAAATAATAGAAATAACCACTAACGCGTATTACGTCTAGCAATGCATTTGAAATTGCAATTATTTCGACGACTTGATTTCGTCCCGCACTGCATACTATATGAAGCTATGCACTGAACGATGGGTGGTTTTGTTGCGAAATGGACTCAAAAGTAGAAATGTGGTTTAGGCTAATGCGAATGTATGTGGGTTTTTGTGTTTAGAAAATTGTGGATAAAATATGAGGTGCTCTACAGAACCACATAACCAAACAAAGAATAATTTACAAGTTTTTTAATTAAATTATTAACATATTCTAAGTAGGCTCCTGATCGAGTAGAAGCTTATCAACTATTAGCAAAATTTTCCTTACATTCGGTCTAAGGTTTTTACGATTTTGACTTATTTTTGGTGTGTCATTCGGTCAATCATGATAATTTTCAAGCGCTATTTCTTTTATTTTTTTTTTTTGTAATTAAAAATTCGCGATAGATTTGATAGCATATACGCCACAAAACACTTCTCCAACATGTTGAACGATTCTGCAAACCCAAAGAATCCCCATAAAACTTTGCTCGTTATAAAAAATGGCTGCCAAATACACATTAATTGCCATATGGAGATCAAACTTCACATTAAAGAGGTTGTAACATACTGGAAAAAATTGAGTTATGTCAGTTTGGGCTCAGGCACACTTAAGCTTTAGAAAAGTGTAGTATTATGATAACCATACTCGAATATAGGTTTACTTTGATTTTACAATACAACTCATGCTCTTTAGCTGGCGATAATTTTATTCGCAATACTAGACTCATATATTTAGGGGTTTCATATAGTCTCATAAAGTTATATGTTATTGCGAACCGAAAACAAAGCGTTGAGAATTGTAATTGGGTTGTGAGTTCCCTAATTGATTATATTGATATTGAAAGATATCGAAAGCCTTTTCTGTGCGTCACCTTGTTTACGATGGGCTTGTGATCATTTGATGCCTTTAAAATTGTTAATATTGTTGCTCCTGGGACACTTATCAGTTTTAGGCGAATATCTTTTGGAATTATAGCGACGAAAACGAGTAATTGTTAAGTAGATAAAAAAAAGTATAGTAATTATATTCGATCTCTTAAAAGCAATTTTGTATTTATCCAAATGTCTGCCAGAGTCATACGTCGTTTTTTGGTAAGTCAAAAAAGTTTTCAATTCCGTCAAGTTACGGTGAAAGATGGAAGGTATTACTCTGATCTTCGCTTTTGTTTCTTCCCCATTTGTTTTTATTTGCTCATTCAGATAGATCAATTAGCTGAATCAATTAAAAGTTAAATTAACTAAACGTGTTTGATATTTAAATGTTTTCCATTGAACAATTGGCATCATCAGACAAGTCTTAAAATTGTTAAAAAAGAAGTGGTGTAAATAAAAATATTAAAATTAAATTATTGTCAGATTAACATAAAATTATTACAAGATTGCTAGAAGCAATTGAAAATTTCCGGTCAATTCAACCGAGTTTTATCACAATCATTTCAATGTAGTAAAGGTGAAAAAAGTATAAGATTAAGTTAGTTTCTTCTTCTTCTTCTTAATTGGCGCAGACACTTCTTACGTTTATTATTATACCCTGTACATATCTGCAACAACGTTGGCAACCTCATAAAATCGGCAAGTGTGATGAGTTGAGTTGTTTTAGCCGTTTGTCTGTATATACGCGCACTGGTCGGACAGTTTTTGAGATATCTATCTGAAATTTTGCACACGTTCTTCTTACCTCAAGACGCTGCTCTTTTGTCGACACCACCGATATCGAACCCCTATAGGATATAGCTGTCGTTCAAACTGAACGATCAAAATTAAGTGGTTGTATGGAAAATTTTTTTTTATTTGATGAGATATCTTCATGAAATTTGGCACGGATAATTTTTTAAAGCAACGCAAAACAGAATATTGGTGCCCTACAAACTGAACGTTCCACAACTATCGACTTTCCGACTTTCCTCATAACACCAAAAGAAAAAAACACTTCAAGTTGTGGCTTCTAGATCAATTGAGCGTTTGAGAGTATTTTGGCATACTTTATTCATTTATCAAATCAGGAACTCTTCTCGATAATTGACTAAATGGAGAGCTTGTTCAGAATGCTCGCAATATAAATTCACCTAAATCATTGTTCAAATTATTATTAATTTAAATGAGGTTATATAAATTTCAGTACAACTATGAAACTTTATAGTCTCCACTTAATAAGTTTACTTAAATATGAATAAAATCTAAATTTAAATAAATAACTTCTAAGCAATTATGCATAAACTGAGAGAACAACTTTCAGATTAAAGTTTCGCGACTGATCCTCGCGACAGTTAGCTGAAATATCCGTCTTTTGGGTTCCCCTTAACTTCTAGGTATGGATATGGATATGTATATATACCCTCAGGTATAAATTAATTACATTAAATTGCAATAAATTTCAAACGAAATCAATAGCAATGCAAATGCAATGCGAAAACCTTAATGCGCGTCCTTTGACCTTACGCAGTATCTGTAGCCTTAACGCAAATAACGAAAAATTCCGCGACTGCAATTACTGTCGTCATTAAATATGTATGCGTGCATTTGTAGTTTTTTTGTTTTTGGTTTATTTCGTTTCGACAATTCGCACAAAATCGGACTTCTACGCACTGCATACGCGGATTCAGTTGTTGCTGTTATTGTGCGCGCCGCTCCCAAATGCAAGTAAGCCTACGCCCTAACACCCATCGCTTAGAGTGCATTTGCACACACACACACTCACCGGTGTGCTTGCATTTGAGTAGATGTGTATTTATTTGCATAAATGCTGCTGCTAAAATATGCGTGTGTTTAATTTAAAATACACTTAAATTACAGCGCTCAACTCGTACGCTGCGCCTTTGCCTATGCTTCGTTCACCCTTCGCTCACACTGTTTAGGCTAGTTGCTGACACTTATGCATTCGAAATACTCACGCGTATTTGCATGTGTTAGTTTATCAAAAATGTCTGCTATTTATTTATTCAGGCGCGTTTTTTGTTGTTGCTGTGCTTGCATTGTTAGATTTAATACCCCATATTATTGTGTATTTAGTTATTGGCAACTTTTCACTTCATTGCCAATCAAAAAAAAAAATTAAATTAATTGTATGCAATTTTCGTTTCGTGTCAGCTTCACCTCTCAAATATGATTGAGTTAGGCATTAATGCTTGTTAAACATCTATTAATTTGGAAATTAATGCCATTAATTTAAATAACTTGTTTGTGCATTGTGCTGGAAACTATTTGCTGGTTATCGGCTTAACGATATAAAGAGATTTGAAACTATTAAACCGAAACAAAAAATAGTCTAAGCTATAACATAATATAACTATAACTTCGCAGGTGCATTTTCTGTAGCATAAAATAGTATAAAAATTGTTTTCTAGATTTCGATCAATCAGTATGTACAACAACTATGTAAATACTTTGACAGTCTAATCTGAAAAATTTGACGGAGATTGTAGCTATGTTTTCATAATAATCTTTGTCAAATTTTGTGAAATATGAATTTCGAGGACTTGGAACTTGATTAGATTGTATGACAGCTATATTCTATAGGTATCCAATATGAACAAGATTTTCGAAAATTGTAGTGTTACCTTGGGCAATAATCTATGTCAAATTTCTCGAAAAAATATTGTAAAATATACAAGTTTTCCACATAACTATTTTTATTCATCAGTTTGTATGACAGCTGCATGCTATAGTGGTCCGATATCGGATCTTCCGACAATTTAGCAGTTTCTTAGTGAAGTATGCAAAGTCTCAGATCGATATCTCATAAAGCGAGTGAGTAGTTTACTTGCATACGAAGAGACAGACGAACACGATCTCCGACGTTTCCATTTAAGTGATAATTTGTCCTGTTCAGGGTATAAATATACCATTTTTCGAAGCTTTAACATTTAGAATATAGCAATTTTGAAACTTAAATCACTAACCATTCGAGTTATAAGTCATATCTAAACGAGAACTTATTTTTTAACCATTTTTTCGTTAGTAATACACTGAAGTTATAAGGGACCAGCCTTTTGTAATAAATCGATATTTTATGGCTTTATTATGACTAAAATAAAACTATAAAAACTCCATTCAAGTTCCGTCGAAGTCTACTGCATAACCAGAAAGAGACAATTTGGCTAATTTTTTTTTTAAACAAAATCAAACGATCGATAAAAGTCGATATCAAAGCACGTTGGTTGAAAAGAAGAACTTTTATCTATATGGAAGACTATGTAAAACTACGAACCAAACTGTTCAGTAGCCGAAATCGAAATTCTCGAATTTTTGTGGAAATTTATTTTGTGTAATAATGGGTCCAAATCACAGAACCTATGTAACCACCATGTCTAGAACACCTGATTCTAGATTGTTCAGCAATTTGTAGAAGCAGGCTCAAGGCCCTTGGATCCATCGACGCAAACTTATGGAATTGTTTAGTGTGTTGAACCTTTGTCCAACAACTTTTGTTGGATTTTGCTCAATTTGAAACACCCATGCCGTCGACTGCTGTTTACTTACGGGCTCTTGCGCGTAACTCCACGTCAAGATGCCAGAGATGTGTTTCGAAGCAATGCTATCGCATTTCGTTTACATTTTTCTCGACCAATCGACAAGAGCCTTTCTTTGAGCGATTGTCAAATTGTGTGGGATCAAGCGGGAACTATTTTTTTCTACAGTCAAATGTTAATACAATATTGAATGTATGCTGGTCTCACTAATGTCTATAGTTGTTTCGCATCGCACGATAGATCACATGACGATCTTGCAATATTAATTTGCGCAAAGCATCAATAATTTACCGAAAAACAACTCCTTTCCGAAATTCGTCTTAGAGGGATCTACTAGAACATAGCTTCATCGTCAAAAGCTCATTTATGGTCCCTTGCTGAGTTAATCCACATCGAAAGTGGTAAAAAATAATAGCGTGAAAATGTTCGCAATTTAATTCCATTTTAGGGCCGAGAGGAATATTTTAAGTGACTGTAAATAACACTAGTAGCGTTCTTAAGTCAAAATCTGAGTATGCACACAAAAAAACAAAACTTCGCGAATAATTTTCATTTTTTGCTCGAGAAGAGTATTTTAAGTTACTGTAAACAACTCAAATTTTACGACAAAATTGTGAGTTTCCAAATTGCAACAGTAATATCGGCAATCTACGTATTTAAAAACAAAAACAAAATTGCTATAGAAATTCCCACATATAGATTGGTCTAAAAATATGGTTTTGTTTACCTTTAAAAAAATCTTGCGAAAATCTTTCTTTATATATCTCCGACCAAAGAGTACATTTCCATAATTTTCCATACAATTTGCATAAATTAATAAAAAAAAAAACTTATAAAAAATATGAATAATACAATTTCATGTAAAGTAATAAAAACTAATGTAATTAAAAACTTTGCACCAACAAACCCAACAAAAACATTTGAAATCAGCAAATACATTAATTATGTAATTAATAGTATTTCACTGGGAATAACAAATTTTGCTGCCATTTTTTCTACAATAAAAATAAAGCTTATAAATGCATAGACATTTGCATAATGCAACCAATAATTCAATATTTTCAAATGTAATTACATGCCGTGCCCATAGGTGCAGCAAACAAAGGCAGCGCTTGCCAGTGTAGTGTGCTTTGCGGCGCCTGCGGGTTGAATTTGTTTATTTGTTGCTGCATATGTTTTCCAATTACAATACTATACATGGTTTATTGCGCATATTTGTTTTTATTAATTAATTAGTATTTGTTAATTTCGCATCTATTGCCGCGGGCATAAATGAACCATAGATTGTATTTCAGCTGCAATGCGGTAGTCGCAATTACAGGGTGCGAGTGCAGATGCTCTATAACGGGTGCAGGCATTGTATACAGCTTACGAGTATGTAGAGGAGATTGTGTTTGAATTACAATCTTTAGTTAGTTAGAGGATTTTGATATTTTTAACGATTTCTTAGTGGTACCAACACTTTAAAGTTCAAGCTTTTCTCTGCTCTCATAGCCCATTTCTTTCTAGTTCTTGTAAAATATACATATATCTAATTATGATGACGTACAAACATTTATAGTACATGTAGTCTATGGAAGGTGATCCATTTCGAGGTTCCCTACTTTTTCAAAGAAAAAACAAAGAAACTTAAAATTTAATTGAGAATGTTTATTATCATTCGAAAGAACATTCTGAGGCATTTATTTTTTAAAAATTATATCTTACAAATATTGTCCGCGGCTACGTGTCAGATGGTCCATCCGAAGAGCCCAATTTTCGATGACTCGGTTGAGCAGTTCGTCTGGTAACGGGCGAATGACACGCGTGAAGTGTTGCTCCAAGGCCTGAGTCGGAGCGAGATTATCCGCATAAACTTTATACTTTATATATCCTCATAAGAGAAAGTTTAACGGTGTGATATCGTACGATCTTTGTGGCCAATCGACCGGCTCAAAACGTGAAAATATCCACTCACTGAAATGAGCCATTGATTGATGCGATGTGTGGGAAGTAGCGCCATCTTGCTGAAACCAAATGTCGCCGAGATCACGAGGTTCAATTTCAGGCATCAAGTACTTGGTTATCATGGCGCGCCATTCACGTTTACATTCTCACCAGCATCATTTTTGAAGAAATATGGAACGGTGACTCCCCCGGCCCACAAACCACAGCAAACCGCTGTCATTCTGAATGAAATGGCAGCTCTTAAATCTCTTCAGGTTACTCTTCATCTCAAATGCGGCAATTTTGCTTGTTTACATACCCATTCAGGCAGAAATGTGTCTCATCGCTGAACGAAATTTGGCTCGAAAACGTCAGATGTTCTTGAAACTTTTCAAGAGTCCATAGAGCAAAGCGATGACGCTTAAGCAGTTCGAGCGGCTTCAGTTCGTGTATTGTACTATATTTTCTACGCTTTCAATTTAAGATCTCGACGTAAAATGCACCAAGTCATTCCATACGTCAGTCCGAGGTGCTGCGAATTGACTCTCCGCGGTTTTCGAGTACACTCTCAGCTACGGCTGTTATATTTTTTTCACTGCGTGCTGAACGTTTACTCACGCTTGATTTATCAAAAAAAGACTACTTATTGGAAAAAGTACTTCTACTCTTTTTCAACTATTATATATTCCATAACTACATTTTGATTCACCCTGTATGCGACTATGGCGAATATTTATATTGACTACTTAATTTTTTTTCGCCGACATTAATTTCCAATTATTTTCGATAACCACATTTTGCCCCACCCTATATGCGACTATGACAAAAATTTATATTGAAAAAAATATGTTAATGTTTTTACTACCAACCGCATTCTCATCGAAATAAATAATATTTTCAACTAATATTAATTCCATTACTACATTTTGCCTCACCCTGTACGCGCTAAAACGTTACTATTGTTTAGCTTAATATTTATTGTATAAAATTCTTATGCTGTTTGTAGTGTGGGTGTAATTATACGGCTAACTGTATTTATTTATGTATTTAAATGCATTTATACAAGATCGCTCGACACACACACACACACACACACACATCCACGCACGCATATTTACAAATTAAAGTCGATAAATAAGTAAATAGTATAAAATATGCTATTATTTATTTATACGCCTGTGAGTGCGCACCGAGCAAGTGTGCGTTGAAAGTACTTTATTTCACTTAACAATTCTAATTACATTTTTGTGCACGCACACAGGCACAAACACATTCGCGCACTCAACTATGCACTCAAAATTATATGCGCCCCGGCACAAGTGCATTTAAATATTGACAAATGTACCGCACATCCGTTTGTGCCACATATGTACACACCAAAATGCAATTGTGTGCGTGTGCAGTTGGAGCGCGCCTATAAATATGCAATGCCGCTAACAACTGCAGGCAACTGCATATAGTCGTATTTTTGTATATGTGTGTGTGTTCGCTGTTTGTGTTCTGCATGCGTGGGTGTGTTTGTGCGCATCTAATGCAGCTTTTTGTCACCCTCATGCTCTCGCCACTGACACGCTGATTTGCTGCAAGTTGCTTTGTAACAAACAATAAATGTACTTAGCAAACTAATTATGAATGTATTAGTTCGATGTAGATTTTCCCTACGCCATTTTATACTTTGCACGCATCTAATGTATAATTCATTTGTTGGCGCTCGTGTTGCCTTGCTAAAGTGCGCGATGGAAATGTGTGCTACTTTTTATGTATTTTATTTCGTTTCGCTTTGGCTTTGATTTTGGCATTCGTGTACAGGAAATTTAATTTCCAATATAATTAATGCGCTCAAATGTAGGCAGCAATTGGTACAGTGGGCACTACATAACAAAAAATAAATTTTTTTTAATATATTGCATTTAAATATACAATCTTGTAAAACTTTATATGATATATGAAAATTGCTTCTGAAGATAGTACGCAGAATAAAAAATTTTCTCCACATTCGAAACCAATTATTATGCCACAAAGAGATATATTAAATTTGCCATAAAGCTTATAACACCCATTTGGAGTGGTCGGATATCCTATACAGTATGTACAAGTAGTCCTGCCATAAGTTCTGATATAAGTGCATGCTATCTATATGCTTTAATAATTACCATATAATAACATTCTTCGATCCAAAAATTTCTTGAGACTACAGATTTCTATGGGGTATTCGACAGATCATGTTCTCCAACTCGGCCACAAAATAGGACTTCCAGACGACCAATCAGCTTTAGCTATGAAACCAGCAATGTATATCATTCAAATCACCGCTGGGTAGTTTTTAACTTGTGTCGTAGAACAGAATCTTGCTTGAAGATCCCTTGCTCTCCATTGCAAAGAGTATTGCTAATTATTTTACCATGTCTTTTAAAGCAGCCAGTTAGTACACTTTTAACCCAATTTTAAACCATTTTCCACAGATGTGCAGAGGTGGACCACCTTGATAAAGATTTCGCTTCGCACTTCGTACGTTGAAGCCTTGCTAAACATTTTTTTTTTTTCGTCTTTTGAAGATATTGCGTAGATTTTGTCATTTTATTATTGAAAACTTCTTCAACAATGAAAATTGTTTCATCTGTGAAAAGAATACTTTCATGATCGTTGATCGCGTAATACAAAAGAAATAGCTTGCATCTGCTGAGCTTAATAAGTTTTAAGCGCGTTGGCAGAAGACAATCTATAGACCTATGGTGTTTCATGTAATGTTCGGTTTTCTGAAGGGTATTCTTTGTACACGTGGTCCTTAGTAAAAAAAAATGGAGGACGCCCACAAAACGCCATTAAACGAAAACATATAAAGAGCCACAACAAAGCACTCAATTAAGAAAAAGAAGTGCAATTTGGCCGCCTTCTTCTAGGCTTAATACACATACCTCCTAAATCCTTAAAGCTACAGCAGCCAAATTCGCCTAGAGCAAATATTACAAGAACTCCTACCGAGTGTATGAAATTTAATGAAATCGATTCATAACCCCGCATACTCACCATATAACTGTACCGTTAAAAACTACTAGAAGGGCGATAGACATTAAATTTTATCTCCGAAATGGTGGCAGAGGGCTTTAAAGGAACCGGCGTCTAAATTGAAAAATGGGCGTGGCACCACATTTAAATGAAAGCCCATATCTTAGCATATACTCGACCGAAATTTGGTATATAACATTCTACCGACATTCCTATATTACAGAGTGAAAATGGGCAAAATCAGACTACAACCACGCCTACTTTCCATATAACACAATTTAAAATTTCATTTGATTATTTCAATTTACAATATACTAATCAAGAAGTAATTAATAGAACGGGATAGAATTTTGCACAAATAGTTCTTTTAAAGTATGCCACCTTACGACCAAAGATTGTCCAAATCCAAACTGCTAAAGCCCCTAGGTAGCGAATACGAGGGCTGCTATATATATTTCTGGCCTAATAATGAAAATAGGAATATTTATCAACGAAAATGGTTTTTTTTTTTTGTTTTTTTTTTTTCGTTGGATTTGGCTCGTCTTGGAAGACCCACACGGTCGATTGCTGTTTTGTTTCGGGCTCATACGCATAGATCCATGATTCGTCACCTGTGACGATCTTATAAACGTCTTTTGAAGCACCGCGATCGTATTTTTTCAGCATTTCTTTACACCAATCCACACGAGCCTTTTTTTGAGCGATTGTCAAATTGTGCGGGATCCAACGAGAACAAACCTTTTTTACGGCCAGGTGTTCATGCAATATCGAATGTATGCTGGTGGGAGAAATGCATGGGCATGCCTCTATCTGAAGGTATGTTACATGACGGTCTTGCATTATCAGTTCACGTACGGCATCGATGTTTTCTGGCACAACGGCTGTTTTTGGACGACCTTCACGGAATTCGTCTTTGAGCGAGCGTCGGCCACGATTGAATTCGTTGTACCAGTTTTTCACAGTGCTATAGGATGGTGCTTCATAGCCATACAAAGATTTTAGTTCATCGATGCACTCTTGTCGTGATAATCCACGTCGAAAGTTGTGAAAAATGATCGCACGAAAATGTTCACGAGTTAATTCCATTTTTTGGCCGAGATGAATTTTTTAATTCCCTGTAAATAAAACAATTCACGATTAAATGACAAAACGTTCTGAGTGATGTTATGCTAAAAAATGTCAAACTTTCCAATGGAAATGTCAGATTGCACCTGGCAACACTTAGTGTTGCCTAGTCCAGAAATATATATAGCAGCCTATGTATGTGGACCCCAGTATCTATAGTTGACTTTTTATCGAAAATATTGTTTAATGTGTGAGATATATAATTGAAATGCAAAGAGAATCGTTTCCTGATAATAATGTCTGTGTTTTAAAAATGTGTTAAATCGGGTCAATACTACCCAGAGCCCCCATATATGTACCTAATATAAAGATTTTCGAACTTCCGGATGACTTTATTTCGCGTATATCGACCAATATGTGAGTTAAATTAATGGAAAATAGAGATCATATTTTACCCATAACAGTATGTATTTGTGCAGAAAATTGGTAAAATCGAGCAAAAACTTGACCTAGACCCCATATAAATGCCATCAGCTGACTTTTGCTCTATATGATAGGTGATAGTATGTCAGGTACCTTACTGAATCTCAGGAAACATTTTTTTAGTATATATATCTCATTTTAATAGTATCCAATATTGATAAAATTTGGTAAAATCGGCCGAGACTACCCTTAACTTTCATATACGTGTAGTATACTTAAAATGCAAAATATCGCATCATCAAAAAATTCAAAATTGAGGTTTTTATTGCTTACGATTTTATTTGTCATAAATTTTTAAGCTCCCCCTGTCAAATATATCTAATATATAACCATTTTATAACCAAAATACAAATTTTGTTTTAATATGACTTATTTCTATTATGTCGTTTTTCCATCACTTGTAAACTTATGAAAAGTGTTGTTACGTTATTTTGCATTTTAGGTGACGATATAATGATTTTCGTTGTTCTAACAAACCATTTATCGAATATTATATATGTATAGTAGAACCTCCATAACTCAAAGTCTTTTGTGGATTATGTTGATTCGAGTTCGTTTTCCGCCTTAAGATACATAGTTCCTGGCTTTGATTCTGCAAGCTGCAAGAGTATAAAAAGTTTAGCTACACCGGTACTTAGTGCTTCCTTACTTGCTTTTTATTAATTTCAGTAACCGTAATTTATTACATATCATATTCATATCATATTCCATATTTGGTCGAAAATAAATACTTTTAATATTGCTGAAAGCTTCTCATAATTTTTTCTATTGACAATAAGACATTAAAAAGTTATTTCATACAATAATAATGATTAAAAACTTTACTAAAATAATTTTTTTTGTTATTTTTTCACAAATCCCAATTAAATGTGCGCCAAATTTATTATATTTTAAAATGGGTAGTAATTTATTTATTGTATGCTGCATTTAATAAGCTTAAAATAGTTTTTCAGTGGTTTTAATAATAAATTAAAGCAATTTTTTCATAAATAATTTATTATGAGTGCTATGAATATGCTGATTAATATTTTTCCATAACGATCAGCCACGGAAATATTTTAATAAATTGCAAAGGCGCAGAAATGCGCGTAAAACCGCAGTAATTTTTTTTTTTTTAATTTTGGAATTTTTTTGGTAAATATTTCCTTTTTTTGTGGAAAATTTAATTTGGTTTTTTTTATATATATTTATTATATATGTATATTTCTTTGAAATTTTTTAGTGGATATTTATTTGGATTTTTTTTATAAATATTTTAATTAAATTTTTTCACAAAACCCAATTGAATGTTTGCAAAAATTAATCTGCCGTTGATAAATGGCGATAATATTTAATTAGGAAAATTGCACGCAGCCAAATGAAGCGTTTGCTAATAAGCAACCGATTTAGTTAGTATTTGCGATATTTTTGAAATTTATTTAATACATTTTTTTTTATTAATTTGTGTGGTTTTAGCGATTTATTTCATATATACATTGTGACCAAAGGTGTACCTGCAAATTGTTTTGAATTCCCCGGGTTAATTTATTTATTTGCATAGTGCTCCATCTCTAGAAGTTAATAGACCACTTAACCGAGTTTAGGCCTAGATCACGCTCTATATCAGCATCATCTACATCTACAATACCAAGGCGCTTTGAAAGAAACAGGTGAATGATATTTCAAAGGATGTATTTTGCTAAGTTGGTGAGACTGTACTTAATTACTAAGCCAAATATGAGTGCGATCTGGCAACCAGTTTGTTTACAGCACCTGTTTAAGTCGGTGCACCTCAGTAGTGCATTGCAGTTTTTACAATGGGTAAAAATATCGAACAAATAATTTGTATCCAAATTTCATGTGCGGAATCGTTGGAAAAAATGTTGGAAAAGGCTTACGGATATTTAGTTTTATCAAAAACACAAAGCCTTTAAAGACGATCGAGAGATTGTTGAAGACAGGAGGAAAGAAAACGAGCCGAAACCAAAATAAACCCACCAAAGCCGCTCAAAACTCAAAGTGAGGCTCATTGTTTTTTTCGATAATCGTGGTTTGGTGCATCATGAATTTGTTCGGGAGAGACAGATGGTAGATAAGGAGTACTATCGATCAACCACCGTATTCACCAGATTTGGTTCAGTGGCGGATCATAGGGAGAGGAGTGTCAGATGTGTAGGGTTAGCAGGGCATACAAAAAGGTGGTTAGTGTCATGCGGGGACTCGTAACAAGCTGGGTATATGTTCTATATGGCAGGATCGATTCTGGATAAGTAGGAGGTTAACCTGCCAAAGCATCCAGAACAAAGCTGCCCAAGTATCACTCTCGATTCTCGCGGCAACTCGAGCTCTTCGTCTGCAATGGGTGGTGATTTGACCCCAAGTACGGCATTCACGGAGATGGAGTCTGTGAAGATGTTAATAGCTCCGCCATGAATGGTGGTCAGTGCATGTCTGAAGTTTATTACGTACGAAGTTGTGTCGGCGTATTGTTTTATGTTATCGACATAGTTGAGAAAAGACCTCTTTATGGAGGCGGTTCCGCTACAAGCAGAAAGGCGAAAGCACCCCAACTGGGACCATACGGGTCTCACTGTGCAGCTGTTCCATGGGAGACCTTAATAGGCAACCAGTTGTAATCCGGTGTACAGTGTTCTGACATGTCTCTAGCTTCCTCGTCTGCGTTTCAGCCTCATATTGGGGCGGCGTATATCGGCCGATTGCCTTGTATGCTACTAACAACGTTTTAATGTCCACTATAGCCGGTTCTACGTTGCCGGAATTGGCCAAGATTTTTTGCGGCCATGGGCTGGAGACTAACCTAGTTTGGATCGGTAAATTTTAGAGCTGACGGCCATCCCAAAAAGTGCTTATGAAAAGTGTTTCAAAGACTGGAAAAATAGTTGGCATATGTAAATGTATTCCATCTGATAGGCATTACTTTAAGGGCGACAAAATAAATATTGATGAATAATTAAATATTTGGCGTTTAAGTCTCGATTACCAGGCACTTTTTTCTCACAATGTATATTTATTTTTTCGGTATTTTGTATGCATTTTGCAAAAATAATGTCATTATTGTTGTTGTATTTTGTTTTTTTTTTGTTATCTTAATTTTGTGCAATGTTGCATTTATGCATAATTTTATAATTATTTGCTGCTAATCTAATGGCCTTTGCGATGCGTAAATTCCAATGAATTATTGTGCAATAATCAGAGACAAAAAATACCGAAAATAAGCCGAAAAAAATTAAATAAAAATATGTACGTGTTTGTGTGTGAATTTGTAGTGCAGTATATTTTGCGTTAATTGCATTGCGCTGGCAAAATTTGCATAAAACATGAAATGAAATAATTCAAGTGAAAATAAAAACCAGCAAAACCGCATAAATAATAAACAATTTTATTTGCATTTGCATTTTATAATTTTTTTTTTGTTAACACGAAATATCAAGCTGTTAGTGCTGGCAATCGGCGCTCGACCACCGCAACGCGTATTATGCTGGCATTTGAGTGCGGTTTATTAATATTTATTGGTGAAAAAAAGAAATTTTGTCGAAAAATAGATGCGGATGTATGCGTGCCTCTATGTGTGTGTGTGTACGTATGTATGTATGTGTGTGTATGCGATTTTGCATACCAAAAACCTTATTAGGCATTTAAATACACATTTCGGATAGGAATTAATTTTGCCGTGTTGCCATGGCAACCAACAGGCCGACCAACCAACCAACCAGCCAATAATGCAAAAAGCAACAATAATCAAAGCATTTAATGGAAATGCATATTATTAAAATATAAGCAATTTTTTTTGCACGGCTGTAATAATAAATTAAAATATATAAGTCTATATAAATATAAAATCATGCAAAATATGCACAATGACAGCGCGGAGCGGACAGTGGCAAATGCATGCTCTGCAAATAGTGGTTAATGCTGTATTATTATTACCAAGCGTTGTTGTTGTTGTTATTGTTTGCTGTAGCACTTTGTCTGGCGAATCGTAATGCACGCGGAAAAAACCGCAACATTTACAAAATGCAATAATTAAATGCCACCAATAAAATATGCAAATGAGTTGTTTGAGTGGAGGTCGCGAAATGCATGCGAAAAATAGCGGAGCATACGTTTAGGCGCACAAGCGTACGAGCGGGCGCGCGCATGAATGTATAATTTGATGCAATTGCAGCAAACCACTAGACGCCTGAGCGGACAGCGGGCACACGAATACACATACGCACAAATTGAAATGAAGTATGTTGGCTTTGGTTGCTAATGCATTTGAAAGCACCGCCGCGCACGCACCGACACACACACCCATATGCACACAAACAGGCTCGAAAATGTTAGAATCACTCCGGGCTCTGTTGATTTGTGGCATTCAGTGTTGTTGCTTTTGTTGTTTGCATCACTAAAGCGCTTTTATGATTTGCTGCGCGCAACATAATTCACTCACACACACAGGCATAGGCGCTGCCAACCATTGCGGCCTGCAATTGTGCTATAAATGCTTGTAGCTAAATTGCTAAAAAAAAATTTGCATATTAAAGGCGTGCGGTGGCGCATGCAAAATGTTGGTGTGCGCAAAATCGAGTGTGAGGTAGACATATTAATTAATAGAAATTACAATTTTTCTACATAAGTAGAAAAATACATAGAAGACAAGTAAGGAAGCGCTAAGTTCGCGTGTAACCGAACATTTATCTCTTGCAACTTGCAAGAATCAAAGCCAGGGAAATACCATCAGGTAAATAGGTTAGTTGGCGGTAGTATTGACCCGGTTTTTCTATTTTTCCAAGTAACGCATAATATTAACATTCCACATACGAATAAAATGCTTCCGGGGTTTCATCAAGTTGCCTCAGATACAACCATCAATCATATGGAGTAAAGTCAACCGGGTATTCGAAAATCCTGATATTATTATAGTTATGTAGGGGCTAGGTCAAGTTTTGCCCAGTTTTATCTAAGGAATGTACCGAAAAGAAACTGCACACAATGTTTTTTTTTGTAACGTATTGGATTTTATTAATTTTTCTTTGTAACTTTTTTTAATAACAAATTAAATAGTTTTTATCCACTTTTAATTAAAACGGGTAAAAATAAATAATATTTAATTATGTCTAATTTTTCGTTTAATTCCCTGCATTAAATTCTTCACCTTTTTTTGTAATGGAACGACTTTTCGGCAACTCGATGATTCATTTTCAAGTTGCGTTTGAGAACTGCCTAATACTTTTCTATCAGGCGAAAAGCTGAGGCGTTTGAAAAGCTCTCCTCTTTTTTAACAAAAAGCCAAAGTTTATTGAACGGTTAAGATACACCATCATATAATTGTCGGCCGATATAGTACCCTTTATGAAAAATGGGGTGGTCTTAAGGCTACAAAAGCAAGCAGCCTGCCAGATGAGCATTTTCTCGCCAAATTTTTCTATTTCAATTGTTGCCACTGACTGGTCAACAGTACCATCTTTTGGTTTTGTATAGAATTGGGCACCTGTTTAATGTTCTTTAGTCCATTTTTACATATGTTTCATCGTCCATTAATAGCACTCAATAGAATTTTTTAGCAAATGATCGTACAACTTCCTTAACCTTTTTAACCTATTTTACTTGTCATTCATTTTATTAGAAATCTTTTCTTTTTTATAAGTTTTTAAATTATTTCTTTGCTTCACTCTTTGAATCATAGTTGTATTGATTTAAGCTTTTTTCGCCAAATCTCGCACACACATCGATTTGTTTTGGTTTATTAAGGCCAACACCTTTACTTCAAAATTTGGACCACTACGGCCTTTTTTCGTCTACTTTATGATATTTCTTTTAGAGAACAGGTATCCTTGAACTTTATTGTAATATTTTCCTCACCATTTACAGTGACTTCAAACCCCCTTGCTAGCCTTCTGTATGAAATATTTTTTTTCGGTGCAGTAATTGTGCACAATTTGCCTGTGCACGTGTTCTTTCACGCTCTCTCATTTTCATTATGTATGCGATATAAAGTCACTCGGAAGTTCGAAAATCTTTATATTGAACAATATTTTCGATAAAAAGTCAATTATAGATACCGAGGTCCACATTTCCGGTATTTGGGAGCTTGAACAGTTTTATTTGGCTTTGGACAATTTTAAGCCATATGATGGTAGAATAAGAATTGTTCCACCACAGCTATTAAACTCTTCACAAATACCAAAGATTCCATACGAAAACTTGCTTCGATCAGTCAGTTTGTATGACAGCCTTTAAATATGCTACCTGCACTATAGCTTTCTCTCTTTTACAGTAGCTTGAACTTTGACTTTAGTCTACTTATTTACAAATAATTGTATTCGACTCACATTTCAGTTAGTTTAAGAATATTTCAAATATATTCAAGTTAACTTTTTAATTACAATAAAATATCGCGACTGCCAACCCTGCCTTTTAAGAGAGCAATCAACTCACTCGTTTCTACGGGAAAAAAACAATAACTCACGTTACGGACGGTGGAAGCAGTGGTGAGTGTTTCAGTTATATTGCGCTCTCATAAGATAGCTCGTGTCAGCTGATATGGTCTACAGTTTTGCGTCGGTCACTAATTTTTTAACCATTCTTCGACTTTACTCCGCACTAAAACACAACATTCGAACCAAAAAGGTTTATTTGGGACTAATCAGAAAATATAACATTTCACTAGTTGTTTTAGGTTCAACATACATGTATTTTAGCATGACCCAAACTATTCCTTTTTTTGTCGTCACAATTAAAACCATTCACTTCTCAAGTCCTCTTCATATAGTCTATGCACTAATTTCGATTGGTTCCGATACAATGAACTCACTGCTCACATCTGATGCAGTGTTAAAGAAAAAAGATCCAACTGACTTAAATCTTTTTACATCCGTGGTACCGATTAAGAGATCGCATAGAAAGCCCATACGTTATCTACTGTATGCCTGAAAAAACCAATAAGTACTATTTATTAATCGTAAAGTCTAAAATTCGTATATTGGTTATATTAGACTCAGACTTTTATGGAACCTTCGCATTGTCTTGTTGTAGGAATTCTAACCGTACCCTATCCAATGCAGCTAAAAACCCATCATGAGTTTACTTGTCGTCGTCGTTGTAAGAGAACAGGTGGTATCAGCTGAATGTTTCCTTTCAAATATCCAGTTAGACGTGAGACGTAAATTTAAATACCAGGGCGATTCAAATGACGAAAAACTTATAGAAAAACTTTTTGTGTTAAATTCTAAGGATAAACTCAAACTTGAAAATTTGTATAAAATTATAAATTCTCCGTTTTGAAATTGCTTTATGAGATCATAATAGAGTTTATTGCGCCAATATAAGTATCTAATAGTTGTGCCGTTTATAAGATCTCATGTTCTGGAATACTTTTTTTGACAGATTGTTTCAAGAACACTCTCTGATTTCTCTTTTTGGTTGGCGTAGTATCGCCAATCTGTGGGCACTTAGGCCGTCATTAAGCCCATTGAGTGCCTGGAAGGTAGCCAAATTAAACCTATTCCAACATTTTTGTTAAAAAACCTGATTTTTGTCCAACCCAGCTGATCAATAACTTTAAAGCTGAAGCATTAAGAGCCGTGGAATATATCCCGTCTCGCCCGTCCGTAGGCTGAGCATTCACATAGATAATGTTTCAGCATCTCATTTTCCTCCGCGAATGCTCTGCATTCCGCCAAATCTACTTTTGTAAAGGTGTAATCCTAAGGGTAGATGCCCTGTGTTGACCTCTCAATATTACTGAATTTTCGTTTGTCTAGAAGTAAAAACATTTTGGTCTGTCTACCATCAAAACTACTCCACAGTAACTTTGTGGTATGCCCTGTGTTATTTGGTGTTTCAAGACCTGAGGTCTTCCTCTAGAATGGATTGACTCAAATGACTCTTGATGAAGCTGTATGGCCTGGGACATCTCAGGGGAATTGGTCTGCCGATTCGTTTCCTACTGAGGGACTTAGTAGTGGCGCTCCTGATAGTCTTAATTGCTCACTAGTTGTGCTCTAGATGGTTTTGGGACTTGCTATTTAGTGCAGAAGCCTACCATGCGGGTAGGCAAGAGCAAGTCCATAAAATTTTGTTACATGGTTACTGTTTGAGAATGCAAATGAATGATTTTACAGTCGTGTGTTTGACTTTACAGTAAATCTACTAATAAATTAAGTGTGTGTTTAAAATTTTGCTGTTGGTTATATGATAATATATACTTTATTAGATATACAAATATAAGAAACTAAGAAAATATGAATGATGTTAATAAAAAGAGGGAGGGAGAAAGTTAAATGAAACGAGAGCTTACTGTATGCTGCACCGATTTATACGAGGTGTATGATTGAAAGTTAAGCAAATGAAATGGCAGCATGTTTGAACTTAAATGAATAAGTATTTTAAGAAAATAAATGAAAAACGAAACATAATATTCACGAACCCAACCTTTCCTACTTTCTAGGCGCTCGACTATGACTGCCACGTGCAGCAACAGGACATCCCACAAGCCATACAATTGCTCGGCGAGATGAACAGCAATGTGAAACAAGTCACCGATCTTGTCGAAAGCATGTTGCAACGCGTCAAACGTGGCGAACTAACCACAGAATACGGCTTGAGTTTTCTCGAAGTCAAATATCACATGTTGCTCGACTATTTGATAAATCTAACTTATGTAGTGTTACGCAAATGCTCCGGCGAAACCATCGAAGGTGATCCATCCATTGAACGATTAATCGAAATACGCACAGTTTTGGAGAAAATACGACCAATCGATCATAAGTTGCGCTATCAGATCGATAAGCTGGTGAAGACAGCCACCACCGGCGTATCGAGTAGTACCGATCCGATTTTGTATAAGGTGAGTTTTGAGCTTCTTTTAAAGTTATGTCCAGTTACTTAATACACAACATTTTTGTATGGCAGCCCAATCCAGATAATATGCTAACAAATGCTGGCGGTGATGAAGATGCCGATGAGGATGATGAAGACGCAAGCGAAAATTCGGCATCCGAAAGCGATGGCGATGATGAGGAAGGCGAGGCTGGCGTGAAGAAACCCAAAAAGGGCGCTACAGCTGGTAAAACTGGTATTTATGTGCCGCCCAAAATTAAGCCAGTCTACTATGATGGCGATGAGAAATCTGCGGATAAGGATAAGAAAATGATAGAGCGCGCCAAGAAGCGTGCCATCACGTAAGTTGCGGAAATTTGCAGAAATTTTTTTTTTGTGTTTCTTTGAAAAAAATTATTAAAAATGCTTTATATCCATATATAGCGCCTCAATGTTGCAAGATTTGAAGGAAGAATATCTCGACGCACCTACCGAACTATCATCCGGGTCACGCGCCCAACAACTGCTCTCCAAACAACAGAAAGAGAAACAAGAATATGAGGAGACCTATTTGACACGTCTGCCGGTGACCAAAGCGGAAAAGCATCGCCAACGCAAGTTGACCACTCTAGGTGAGTTGTATATTTATAAGGAAAAATATAACCTAAAAATTGTTTTCAAATGTTTTTTCTGAAATTTTTTTTATTGCTAACATACTTTCGCTTTCTCTTCTTACAGCCACACTCGGCGATGAGATACTCGGCGAAATTAGCCGCGATCCGGCGTTGCGTGGTGAGGGTTCCAGTGGTGGCAGTAAAAAACGTAAATTGAAGGGCAAAGGTAAAAAGCGTGGTGGCAAGAAGCGGAAGTTCCATTAAAGCAAAGAGCACGTAAGATCAACGCGCGCGTATATGTATAAGAGCAGAATAACATAAACGAGCACACTTATATTGTATGAGAAGCGTAAAATTAAGCAAGTAAAAGCAAACAACAACAAAAATGAAAAAAAAAACAGTAAAGCAGTAAATTTGCATTAAAAACAACAAAACAAAACAAAATATATAAGTAGTATCAAGCAAAAATGGTATGCATACATACATACGGTTTTTACCATTTATTAAAATATATATATAAATAAATATATACATACACAAAAATGCTGATGTGAATGGAATTTAAGCAATTTTTTAAACAAATTTATATTTTTCTATAGTTACATACAAAATATGCTTTATTACTTACAAACATTTTGTTGAATATAAATATATTATTGATTTGATATAGAAACAATTGTAAAATAAGCTACATTTTTCTACGGTTTGTTTTTGTAGTTTGTTTAACATTAATTTTAATGAATATTAAGTTTGCTTATATTGCTTTAAAATTCGGTTTTGTTTAAGTTTGTATCAGTTCTGTGTATTTTCATGATATTTTAATAAAAAAAAAATTGTTCAAATAAAATTTTTTAAAAAGCATTTTATTTTTAAATTATAGAATATATTTCTTTTTTAACAGTTCAGTTATTTTTTTATACGAATCCAGCCAGCTGATAATTATAATAATTAAATGTATAAAACGCATATGGAATGAAGAAATATTAATAATTTAATATTATTTAAATTTTTTTTTTAATTTTGTTATATTATATTAATTGTAATTTTTTCGATGTGAAGTTTTGTTTACATTAAACCTTAAAAATTTTGATTTAATTTTTTATATTAATTTTAATATTTGCGATAAATTTTTTTTCCATTAGTTATTTATAATTATTATTAGCATTATTATTTCAGTTAACTAAATTTTCAAAAATTTAATTTTCTTGAGAAATAATATTATATTAATTAGTGTTTTATAAAATTTAAAATAATATTAGTTTAGTTATAATTTTATTATATATTAATTTTTTCACACATCAAACAATGGGTTAACTATAATTCGTAATATTATTAATATTTCCATTACTTAGAAATTAAAAAATTGATTTTTTTATGCTTTACTCAAAGCAAGATTAATAAGTGAGGTTAGGGACAGAAGATGATTACAGTGTAGTCTCGTCAACCCGGGAAAAGTAGACAAGAAATACTCTATTGTTTCCCTGGTAGACATTTCCTGCAGTCTTCTCGATATGTCAGCCCCATTCTGCGAGCGTGTATCGCCACAGTATTCGATATTTACTTAACAATGTCTGAGTTGCTACTAAATGTTTTAAAATTTTTTGAGGATTCAACACTAAATTAGGTTAGGTTAATCTAGTAGGCCAATGAGACACGCAGAGACCGGTTTCGGTTCTTTGCGATACCAGATAGAGTTCAGTTACTAGGTCCATGAAGAGTATTCATTCTTTAGGATGCCTTTAACAAACTCTGTGGTCTCACTATCGATAACGCTTCCAGTGTATCATACCGTCCGGACTCCAGATGCTTACAGCGTAGTCATGCCAATGAGGGACAAGTGCATAAGAGATGCTCCATTTATTTCGTGGTACCCTGCTATAGATATTTCCTGCAGTCTTCTCATTCTGTCTGCCCCATTCTGCGGGCGTGTGAAGCCACAAGTTAGTATTCCGATCATGTTCTTACAGTCTCTTCTACCGAGTGCCAAGAGTAATTTTATGTACTTCCGATTTACCGTTTTGCATATGACTTGTGCAATTTTGCACCCAGGTAGCTTGTTTCATTGAGTTTTAATTTTCTTTAACATGCATCTGTTCAGGTCGTCGTAGAGACAATGGACATGAAGACCTAGGTTTCTCAATGTTGATTACGTTTTTAGATGTTAGCCGTACACAATTCTTGGCAATCTCGTCCACTATTTCATTGCCCTCGATGCTTTGCACCCAATAGAAGTAACTTGCTTGCTTCTGGTAACACTTTTCACTACTGCCCTGCATCCCAAGACATATGTGGCAGATATGCGATATCAAGGCATATGCCTTGATTGCTGATTGGCTGTCTACGTAAATGTCAACTCTGGAATTGCCTGCAGATGCATAAGAGGCCTGCTCCGCGGCTTTTGCAATGGCAAAGACCTCAGCTCGAAATATACTGCAGTGGTCCGGTTAATTTAGGTGATCAATTTTGAGAGCCAAAAAATTCAAAGTCTAGGTTTATTGTTTTAAGAAGTTTTCAGATCAAGTTCGAATATAATTTATTTTTAATTAAAATTTTTATAAGGTTTTTTACTGTTTTTTTTTTATTTTTTATCTAATTTTTTAGTCTTAAATTTTTGATAATTTGAGGTTAAGTTTCACTACTGTCTACACTGTATTTAGCGTTTTCCCTATAATATATTTTATTTAATATATCTCATATTTGATTTCAAACCCTATTTCTTACACGCCGGTTGGATTCATTATAAGCAATTTAAAAATAATATTTTTAGTATTTTTATTTATTTTTTATTATTTTACTTATCTTTTTCATTTCTCAATTTCCCTCCAATTTACCAAAAAACTCACAACTCGCAATAAACTGCATTCATTTTTCGGCCACAAAATTGACAGTTATCCACAACAAACTATGATATACATACAAACAAAATACAAAATTATGCAATTTTCTAAACTTAAAGTAATTTACTAAAAAAAATCAATTAAATGTAAATTACAAAACAAAAATGAAAATATTTCGACGTCAAAAATTAAGCAAAAAAAGAAAAAAATTTTGCAAATTAAAGCAAATTTAAAGCAAAATTTTAGTCAAGTCAAAAATGGCAAAAGCGAAAAGCATAAAAGAAAAATGTTTCGTTGTTTTTAGGAGTCAAAATTTACGTCTTTGGCAATGAAAATTACAAATAATTTTGTTTAAGGCAAAAATTAAAAACAACAAGAAAAATTTTCAAAAATTATAACAAAAATACTAAAAATGAAAGAAATTGTACAAGTGTCTGGCGGCATAAGCAAAATCCGATTAACGCAACAACAACAACAACAAACGCTCTCAAACACACCAAACATATGCACACATACAGACAGACACACACTCACCAAGCAATAGCCCAAAATGCAGTTTACAAAACAATTCGATGAGAATTAATAAATTCAATGGAAACAAAAAAAATTTCAAAATTCATATATTCCGATCAATAAGATTTCAGATCAAACAACAACAACAAAAAAATGTTTACAAAAACAGAACAAATGACGTTGCCTTATCTAATTGTACGAAAAAAGTATTAAAACAAATTGAAATATTAACTAAAACAAAGTAAACTACAAGAACAACAACAAAAAAAGTGTCAAAGAAATACTAAAAATAAACCAATAACAAGAGAACAAAACGAAACAAAAATAAAACAAACAAACAAAAAAAGCGAAACCAAAAGAATGAAACAGACCGGTTATACAAAATATAATACAAAAAATAATAAAATAATAACACAGAAACAAAAATCGTAAGATTTATTTAACTTATGTAAAGTAGTAGTGGAAAACAAAAGCATTTGCAAACTCTATGTAAACAACATGAATTTATTATTAATATATGTACTATATAATTTACACACATTTATTTACTTAACTAGCAAGGTTAAGTTTGATAATGAAAATTGAATGGAAGCAAGACTAACAAAAATTCAGCAAGAAATTTACTTATGTATGACGTAAGCGTATAGAGAATTTCAAACAGATGACTAACTTTTAATGAAATTAACAAAAATGAAATTTTTGAACAAAAAATAAAAACTTAAATAAAACGTTGAGTCAACCCCGCCCAAAAGCAATACGAAGAAAAATAACACAAAATTTAAACCAGAATTTTTTTATTTGAATTAAAAATAAATTGATTCAAATATTTGGGAAAAAAAGTTTTGGAATCGTTTTTTTTTTATTTAAATAAAAAATTTTGATTCAAAAAAACACGAATTTTGATTTAAGTGACAAAAAAAATTTAAACAAAAACTTTGATTTGCATACATGAAAAAACAATTTTTGAAACAAAAATTTTATTTAAACGAAAAAAAAATATTGAATTAAAAATTTTTATTTCAATTAAAGCAAAAAATTGTTAACGAATATCAAAAGTTTTGATTAACCTGAGAAAAATTTTTGCTTCAAAAGTTTTGAGATACGTAAAAAAAATTGGAACAATAATTTCGATTTACAGGAAAAAAGTTTTATTAAAAAATTTGTATTTAAATTAAAACAAAAACTTTGGAAACAAAAATTTTAATTTACATGAAAAAAAAATTCTTTGAATCAAACATTTTCGTTAACATGAAATTAAAAATTTTGAAATAAAAATTTTGAAACAAAACTTTTTATTTCAATCTAAAAAAGTTCAATCAATAATTTATAAAATCCTCTGTTCATTGCAGTGATATGCCATAAGAAACGCGTAATTTTTCCGTAGTCAAAGGAGATTTTTCGACATTTTTTTCCTTTCAGTTCTCATAGAATTGCTCCTAAAAACAACTGAATTTAGCAAAGTAAACATTTTGAGCAAATCTAAAATTAACGAAGGAAGTATTAAACAAGTAGTAAGAAAAATGTATATTTTAAGCAATGGAGCATTGCTGATAAATTGTGGCGGTATATATTTGTGTATTTTAGAGGTTGGGAAGGATGTGCCAATTTATTTTTTTCATAACTGAGGTTAGGACAAAGGGTGGGTGTACTTTGGATTACAGAATTCCAAGAGCAGTCTTCTTCTTCTTCCTTGTTGGCGTCGACACCGCCTTATAGTCGAGTTTACTTCACTTAGCAAGTGCTGTTTCAAAATAAAAAATCTTATTGTATTCTATCAACTTAAAGAGTCTTGAATAACTGATGAAGGATATGGTTTGATTTTCTTGACAGATAATTTCTCTAGCGATTATACATACTGTAAGATTAAAGTGTGATTTTTTAATTTAATTATTGGTTGGATAGTGGGTTCGATATTTCTTCAGTTACTTATTTATGCTACCAACAGAGAGCTTTCGTACAGGTCCTTATTAACTATCTATTCTCATATTTTTGTGTAAAAAATAAAGTTCTCTGCTTATCCCGCTTTCCCCACTTGACTCTCAGTTGTATACTATCAAAGTTTCCCAGTTGTATACTGTCAAATTTTGTATACTGAAAGAAATTGAGATAAACTATGAGCTTCCGTGCAGACGATAGATTAGTCAAAATAACTAAATACTCTCCCTGTCCACATCTAATCTATCCACTGCACTAATCCATACTGTACATTCGATAAATGTATGACAAAAATTAATTTGCCCCCATATCACTCACTCTTTCTCTGACCATGCAAACAAAAAACTGACCCAAAACGTGAAATTATCTGCTCACCGTGTTCCCTCAATAAATGCATTGACTGATGCCAGGAGTGGCACATTACCGCCGACTTCTTGTAACCAAGTGTCGCCGATGTTATGAACTTCAATTTCAAGCATCAAATAGTCAGTTATCATGTCGCGATAACGGTCGCCATTGACGGTTACGTTATAACCGGCATCATTTTTGAAGAAATATGGACCGTTGATTCCACCTGCCCGCAAACCACAATAGAGCGTTGTTTTTCTGGATGAAATGGCAGTTCGTGAATCTCTTCATCACTTCTTGGAACTTTAAAAGAGCCCATCATGTGTCGTTACATACGTCCGTCCAAGTTGCAGCAAACGACGCCGAATCGACTCTCCACTGTCAGTGTATACTTTCAGCTACGACTGATGTATATATTTTCTTCACTGAGTCCTGGACGTGGTCTATTCGGTCGAATATTATACAATAATGAATGCTGGGTCTTAAGACGGGTGCTGCGAATAGTCCGCCCAGTAGGCTGATTATGTTGATCAAAAGTTGTTCGAAGTGCGCGAAACATATTCTTTACAGAACGTGAATTTTTGTTGAAGTTGGAAGATTTGTAAACGTTGTTCAGGCGTAAGTCCTTCCATGATGAAATGCCAAAAAAATACTGAACAAAAATAATATGACAGCTTGACACGACTCACACGTTGTGTTCTTTTGGAAAACTTTGGTTCAACAACTGATCCTCAAGTTTGGATCGTACTTCGGAAGCTCAGAAGTCCAAGGATTGCTGATTTGTGTAAACAATCCCGCAAAAAAAGAATCAGAGAAGTTAAATCAGGGCCTATCAATACCATTACTTTTTCTAAACAGACAACCGGGGACCTTGCCCTTATTCGAAGCATATTCGGAGCAACGTAGATGGTTCGACGGCAATGTTCTTAGTGATAATTACACGTTTAATGAAAACACAAAATTAAAATCCGCTTTAAAATTGTACAAAATGGTTCCTTTGGCGTCGGAAAGTTCAACGACGGTACTTTTTTGTAATAAGGGCAATTCTCCCTAATATTTCATTTCATGATCATCGAAATCTTCAACTTTCGTTAGTTTAACGCTGAGATATCTCTTTTAAGTTAATTAAACTTGGTACATCACTCCACCAATCCTAAAAATATGCAAATAAAAAGCCTCGAATCAAGTCTAGGAGTACATTTTTGGAACGTCCATATATTAAATGAGAACCAAACACATTTATTAGTACAGCTATATGAGATAAAAATTTATAAATGGGAGCAAGGTAAATCGAAAAAAATTAAACAAAACTTTCGGATAGCTATAAATGGCCAAAAAAATCTAGAAATATAAGCAAATTAATGTGGAAACCCTTTTTGGCATGAAAAAAATATGCGCGGAGGGCAAAAGGTGGTGAGAAGCTACACTTTTTTATGTACTAAGAGATAAGTAGTCTATGCTACGCCTAAGTATTAAGCAAAATTTAGACACATACACACATTTTTGGCTTTTAAGGACTAAATTTATACAAAAATAAAAACAAAATTACAAAAAATACACAACAGAAGCTTTAAAGCTTTTCTAAACTTACACATACACACTAAGTATATAATACTACTTACTAGAAAGTTAGAAATTGAATGCATAAGTTTCGGTAACAAAATTCAAAATTTTATTAAAATTAAAAATTATTTTGGAAAAAATTTTTGGCTATAAAATTTAAAAGTAAACACAAAACAGACAAAACAGACAAAAGCGAGCAATAGTGATAAATAATGATAAATAATGGCGAAAGCAAGCACCAACTACTTGTAAATGGGCAAAATTGTGCAAAACAAAAACAATATAACTACGAAGAGGAGTAATTGCGAAGTGAGTGCAAACAGAAGTTTGCCGATTAGTAGAAGAAAGTAGAGCGAACCACACACACACACAGTAAAGGAGACAGCAACAGGCGATCGAGAGTGAGAGTGAGAGCTGAATGTGAGTGGGCGAGTAAAACGCAAATGTTATTGTAATAATAAAAATAATAAAAAACTAAAATAATTAGCACAATAATATACTGATTTGTTTGTTTTCATTCATTTTATTACAATTATGAAACAAATAAGGAAACAAGCAATGAAAACCGTTGAAATTAATAAGAGAGCATGTATTTAAAGACTGAAACTCTGTTAAAAACACTTTTTTTTGTAGTATTGTACCAAAGAATGAAGCACAAACGGAAGCGCTAAGGAAGCATTGATATGAAAATATAGAAGCAACAACAAAAAACAATAAACGTATGTGCGAAAAATGCACATTACAGCGATTTTGTTGGAAAACTAGACTTTTATTTTAATTTTTTAAATTAATAGTTGAATTTTTATAGCGAAATAAAAACTTTAAGTCATTTTCTACAATTAATAAATTATTTTGATTTCAGAAAAAGTATTTTTTGCAAACAAATAATGTCAATAGCAATTAGTTGCTTTACAAACAGCAAGAGCCAAATAAAGTTTTGAAGAAAAAAATTTATTTTTCAAATAAAAAGAATAAAAATTATTTATTTATCAATAAAAATAAATATTTTAATTAATTTATGTTTATTGAAAAAGAGTTTTAGATTTAATTTATAACACATAATTTTTTGTCAAATGTTTTGATTTTAAATCAAAAGTGTTATATATTTTTTTGAATATAAAACTATTTCTTCAAATAAAGAGCATATAAATTATTTATTCTGCAATAAATTTAAAAAAAAAAATGTTATTGTAAATAAAACTTTTTTTTATCTATTGGAACTACATATTTATTAAAAAGCAATGGTTTTCATATATTTTTTGTCCTTAATCAAAATTTTTTATTAGAGTATTTTTATTTCATATAATTTTAATAAAGAAAGCA
Organism: Bactrocera dorsalis; assembly: GCF_023373825.1. NCBI lineage: Eukaryota > Metazoa > Arthropoda > Insecta > Diptera > Tephritidae > Bactrocera > Bactrocera dorsalis. Next base: position 32,474,395 of record NC_064303.1, on the reverse strand, counting down.
AATTTTATATATATATTTTTTTTAAACACATACAATTAAATTTTTAAATAATAAAATATACGAAAATTTTTAGTTTAACAAAAAATAAAATGTAAAACAATTTTTTTACTAAAAAATCAATATATTTGTCCATTTTTATAATTTCATTTTTTCAATGACATGTACGAATTTTTTTTTTTTTTTTAAGAAAAGAAAATAAATATTTTTTTTTTTAACTTTCAAAATAAATATTTTTTTTAACTTTCATACAAAAAATAAACATTTTTTAATAATGTGAAAAGCATATTTATTTATTTCTTGTTACTACCAAATGTTGGTTTTATATTGTTTTGTTGAAGAAAAAAATTTTTATTGAAAAAATTAGAAATATGTGTATATTTTTCAAGTATAGTGTTTTTGTGTGAAAAAATTTATTTTCATAAAAAATATAAGACTATTTTTTTATAAAAATATTAAACAATTATTAACAAAGAATAAAAAACGTTTTTCTTTTGAATAACATTAAATAAAAGAATTTTTATTTTGTTCTTTGAAATATTGTGTATTATATTATTTTTTTTAAATACTTCAAACTACTGTTTATTTGTACAAAGAAGTATGTAATTTTTTAATACACTGGCATATGTTTTTTATATTTATTTTATTTTTTATTAGAAATTAATTAAATTTTTTTATTTTGAAATTAATTTTAATTTTTTATAAATACATTTTTTTAACTTTTTATTTTTTTTTTATTTTAGTAAAAATGGTCAGATATAATATTTTTCATTATGCATAAATAAAAATCAATTTTTGTTAAAAAAAAAATTTAAAACAATTTTTTAATAAAAAATATATAGATTTTTTTATCATTTATATTTTCCTTGCAACTGTTGTAACAAAAGAAAATAATAAATTTTTTCAATAAAATATATACAAGAATTTTTAAGGAGAATATAAAAAAACAATTTTTATTTTTTTGCTGCAACAACAACAAACAATTTTTATTTTTTATTAGAAAAGTTTTTATTATGAATGTTTTATATAGTTATATTTAGGAGAAAAATTTATACTTTTTATTTGAAAAATAAATTTTTTTACTATGCAATTATTTTTGAAATTAGTTTTTTTTTAATGAAAACTGTAGTAGATAACTTTTTTCATTATACAAAAAGAAACAAAATTGTTAAAAACTTTTTTTGAATAAAAGATTATAAAATATTTTTTTTTTTGATAAAAAAATTTAAAATATTATTTTTAATGTTGTTTTTTTATTAGAAACTACAACCACAAATAAGAGACAATTATTTAAAATGAGAAACAAACAATTTTAGCAAAAATGCGTAGATGTTAAACGAAAATGAAGTCGCCTTAGGAAATGACAAGACAAACAAAAAATTGAAGAAGAGGAAGCATTAAGAGGTTTTAAAAACTATAATTGGATTTTCAAAAACGAGAAAATTGCAAAACATAAAAATATTGCGTAAGATGAAACTAAAACAAAGTGTTCCAAACAAGTGAAAACGAAATATATTTGAAAGCAAAAGATTATTTTTAAACAAAAACAAAAGCCAAACAACCAGAACCCCCAGAAAATAGTGCAAACATACAAAATTTAAGACAAAAACAGCAATATTTAATTTGAACATTTTTTAAAACACTATCATAACAACAACAATGCAGTTGAAAATGCAATAAAAACGAATGAAACAAAACTGCAAACTCTAAACAATAACAACAACAACAAGAACAGCATAATAAAATGAAAACATAATTTAATTTTTATAGCCAAAAAATTATTAAGTTTAAATTACTAACAAATTTAATTGTAAGTTATTAAAGCTAAGTTGCGCGCCAGCGGAATAATTTCGGGCGCATTTTTTACTTGCAAACAAATATTTAATAATGTAAACTATATATTTTTCGATATTGAAGCATAAAGTAAAAACAAAAACAAAAAAAAACGATTCGAAAACGTTATTGGCAACGATTGGCTATGATATGTGGTGTTATTTCATTTACAAACTAACGAATTCGAGCTTAAAACTAATTAATTTCTTGCTACAAGCGAAAAAGCAGCGCGTCGAAAGCGAAAAAGAAATTGCGTAACAAAAAAAACAACCAAATTAAATTGAAAGAGCTATAAAATTTGCGATTTATATATATAAAATACGAGTATGAAATAATAAAAAAATTAACAAAAGAAAAAATGGGCATTGCGCACGCAAGCATTTGCTATATGTAAATAGTTAAAAATGCACACACACATACACGCACGCACACACAAGCATACAGAAATGCATATAAATATTTAAGAAGTGCAAAGCAGAGTGTTAGACAAGTGGATGATTTATTTTATGATCGCTTGAAAGCAGTCAAAGTCATCCTACAACTACACACTCACGCGTGAATCACTACCAAACACACACCACACATGCACACACTCAACTAAAACTCAGAACTTAGTATATTTAATCCTTTTTTCCCATACCCATATCAATTGCAATATATATGTATGTGTGGGTAACAAGCATGTTGCAAGGCAGCACAGCAGCAACAATAACAAATGAAGTACACAATTATAACGTAATTTTAAAAAATATATAAAAACCAAAGCGCATGAAACCTAAAAGCAAAATGCAATGTAATGCATGACCGAGCAAAATTATTGAATGCAAATGGTTATGATGATGATGACTGTAAAATTAATTAATATTAAATAATTATTCGATAAATTATGAATAATAAAATTATGATATTAAAAACACACACACACGAAACGAATGTGTCTTTTCTTTCTTAAGTACTTAAAGGACTTCATATTTCAGCTATATTTCAGTTCTGTGTTACTATTACTAAAACACCTTTCATTTGATACCAATATTGCAAAAATGCATCGGGTGCAACTCTTTTACTAAATATTTATAATTTAAGATTTCTTAATTCGCTTTATTCGGATACACTTACATAGTGTAATAATTAGTTTTCTCAACAATTTCATTTAAGTGGCAAACTTGTTTAAAAATAATTTTATTTTGCTTGGATTTGTTATTTACAATATATCAATTAGACAATAAGTAAATTAGTTAAAAAAAATATAATATTATAACATAAATAGTTGAATTCCAGTGAGAACAGCTATTATATTCAAAATTCTATAATTAAGAGTTTATTTATAATATTTACAAAGCTTTATCTCTAAAAGATAAATCTAAAACGTGATTTCTTTTAAGCCTTCGAGTTGTCTCGCTATTATCCAGTAGAGTTATTGCCAGAACATTTTCATGACCATGTAGCTTCTCAACATACTACCTTGTGCTTATACTTTTTATTTCTTCTTTAACGTATTTAATATTTAAATCTTTGTGTATTTGATCATTAGCCATAAACCAAGCGGCGTCATTAATAAGTCTAAGAGTAATGGACTGATATCGTTGATTGGCTCTCAGTGCCCCATAACTGGATACCATAGATCCACATACGCTTCAAGATAGCCTTATAAAGTCGAACTTTGTTCTCCAAACTGAGCTGTGATTTTCGCCCAAGAAGCCAATTCATTTTTTTTTTGTTTTTGTATTGAGTTTCTTTCTCAAGCTTTTAATGTGACTTTCCCAAGTTACTCTTCGATTTATATCGAGTCCGAGATAATTTGAGAAATCACTATGTCGAATTTGTGTATTATTCAAAAATACCGGCGGATAGTCTCCTCTTCTCAGAGCAAATGTGGCGTGTTTCGATTTTTCAGCATTAACCTTTCTTTTTCTTTTCTTAAGCCATCGCTCAATTTCTATTATTTCTTTTTGAATAACTTGAGTTACTTCTACCGCAGTATTTTTGGATGCAATTATAGCTGTATCATCAGTGTAAGTGGCTACCTGAATATCACCGACAACAGAAAGATCAGCAGTGAATATTGTGTAAAGGACAGGTCCCAGAACACTGCCCTGTGGGACACCAGCACGGATACTGTATAGTTTTGACGCTCTTCTTCCATTTGAACATAAAAGTGGCGATTGTTTAAATATGATTTCAATGAGAGAAAAAATGGAGCAGGAAGTAGTTTTTTCAGTTTATGTAACAAGCCTGGAAGCCAGACTCGGTCAAATGCTTGTTGTATATTAAGAAATACTGCCGTAGAATACAGCTTTTCCTCGAAACCATTTGTAATTATATTCACTATACGGTGACATTGCTCTGGAGTCCCATGACCTCTCTTAAACCCAAACTGATGTTCCGGTAATAAAATATATTTCATTTATCCAAAACTGGTAACAATCTACTCATAAGTATTCTTTCGAAGATTTTAGAGAATGTCACCAGCAAGCTAATAAGATGGTAGGACGACAAAATATTTTCGGGTTTGTTTGGTTTTGGAATCATTATAACCTCCGCACATTTCCAGTATGTAGGAAAGTGATGTAACCTCAAAATTGCATTATAAATGAGTGATAAAAATAGAATACTCTTTTGAGGGAGCATTTTCGTTACTCTTCCGTCAATTTTATCGTCGCCTGGTGACTTTTTTGGTTCATTTTGGCGAATTCTTCTTTAATTTCAGAAACAGTTATTTCACGAATTGGAAGACACATTTGACAAGGTACATCCAGGAACTGTATTATTTCAGTATCTTCAGGTTCAATATTTGAATTTGTTTAAAACGTTGAGTATAAATGTTGTGCCAATGCTTCAACCTTATCTATAGCAGTTTTACACCAATCTCCGTTATAATTACGTATGGAAACATTTCGCTTTGTAGGTCGCTTTAAATATTTGGTAACTCTACAAAGGCTGTATTCGTAGTCTTTCGCGTTAGGATCCAGACTATTCAGAAACTCTGCAGTTGCTTCATGTTGCCATGTAAATAAGCGTTTTTTAAGTTGGTTTGATGCTGTATTGTACCTTTCTTTTATCTATTGGACACCTACTGGTTTGCCAAATTTTCCGAAGCTTTCGCTTGTTACTTACAAGGTTCCTAAGCTCAGCTGATATAAAAACAGTATTCGCTGCCGTAGTTTTGGCTGGTGCAGTACTCCTCATACCTCCTTCATGAATGATGTTAGTAAAAATTTCCACAGCCGTATCCACTTCTAAATTAGTTTTGAGAGAAGTATTTGTATTTAGTTTGGCATCTATCCAATCTTGAAATAGCAAAATATTTGTCCTAGGTGTAACAATTTTATATTTATTTGAGAGGGTTGGAAGAGCAGTGCCATAAGTAATTATAATAGGCGAATTATCTGAGCTTAGGTCATAATTTTCAGAAATATTTAGATGATGAGTATCACGACTCTAAAATAAACAGCAAAATCCAAAATATCTGGTATTTTGCGGGGGTCTGATGGCCAATACGTTGGTTTCCCCGTAGATATTGTTGAAAAATTGTTGGTTTTTTTCCATTATATAGCTCCCTTCCCTTGGGATTTGCCAATTTTGATCCCCACCAAGGATGCTTGGCATTATAACGTAATCACCGCCAGCAATAAACTTACAGCCAAGTTTTCTAAAAAAAAATTGCAATAGTATTGTTCTTTGAAACAAAATCGTGGTGGAAAATACACTGAGCATACAGTAATATTAAATGACAGGCATTTAACATTAATGCAAGCGGCCTATATAGCGTTTTCATTTATTATTTCCATGATATTATATTTAAGCCCGCTTTTTATTAATATTGCAGAGCCACCATAAGCTCTATTATCTGGATGATTTGCAACAATTAGATCATACCCATGAATTTTAAAATGTGACCTATTTGTAAAATGAGTTTGTGATATCAAAAATATATCAATTTAATTAGATTTGAAGAAAAGTTTTACTTCTTCTGTCTTATAGCTAGCAGCATGATCTTGTAAGCAATTAACATATTTGGCAGGTAAATCCTTGTCTTTCTTACACTCTGTGGTTGGATGGCACATAGAATATTTAACGCATCTAAATGTCTTTGTACAATACATCTTGGCATGTTCATATTCTTGACATCGAAAGCATTGTACTATATCAGTTATTTTCCTGAGAGGCTCTACTTTAATAACTGCATTGCTTAAGTATTTCAGATTACATATTCCCGCATTGTTGTTTTTCGGTTCAAGATCAATAAAAAATATATTTAATGGATGCTTAGTAATGTGACTCCTAACATTGCTAATATTCCTTTATACTTTGGATTAAAACATTTGAGGATGTGGTAACTTCTTCTTTTTATTCTTCTTTGCTGGAGTAGACACCGCTTTCGCGGTTATAGCCGAGTTAACAACAGCGCGCCCGTCGTTTCTTCTTTTCGCTATTCGGCGCCAATTCGAGATTCCAAGTGTAACCAGGTCAACCTGATTTCTCCAAGGTAGTGGAGGTCTCCTCTTCCTTTGCTTCCACCGGTGGGTATTAAATCGAAAATCTTCACAACTGAAATGTTTCTTCCATCCGTACAATATGACCCAGCCAGCGCTGTCGCTGTCTCATTATTCGCTGAACTATACCAATGTCGTCGTATATCTCGAACAGCTCATCGTTTCATCGACTGCCGTTGCCATTACGTAGAGGATCATAAATTTTCCACAAAACCTTTTTCTCGAATACTCCTAAGGCCGGTAAGATGTCATCACCATATAGCAGGACGAGAATAATAAGGGACTTGTAGAGTTTGGTCTTTGTTCGTCGAGAGAGGTCTTTACTTTTCAATTGCCTGCTGAATCCAAAGTAGCATCTGTTGGCAAGAGTGATTATGAGTTGGATTTCAAGTCTCCAGCAATAGATTGAAGAAGTCACACAATAGGGCCTCCTTGTCTCAAACCTCGCTTAGTATCGAACGACTCGAAGAAAACCTTCCCAACGGAGCTTTTGGTGTGGCTCAACGTCGGCTTACCCAGCCATGTTAGCTTTGCGGAAATAACAAGTTCAGACATAGCGGCATAGAGGCAGTTACTTTTCGTGCTGTCAAAGAACGCTTTAACATCGACCATAGGTAGTATGTGTCGATCTTCCGTTCACGAAATCTGGTGGATAGTAGATTTTTCAGGTCGAAAGCCACAATAATTAGGCCCAACCATTTTGCTGACGGTGGACCTCAGTCTTTCATATACTACATTCGCTGTTGTTCTTCAGACGAGTATTTGCTTTTCGAACCTTTTCATAGTTGGAACATCTATTCCAAAGTCAATGATTGGAGAATCGGAGATTTAAAAATAAGCAACAGCAACTTGAAGATGCCTCTTTTATGGGAAAAGTGGGTCGAAACGTTGTTCCCGAGGCACGAGCGGATTTCCTATGCTGAGCGACGAAACGAAGCTGCAGTTTCACCCCCGTTAGTCACGGAAGAAGAGCTATTGGCCATTGCAAAGAAAATCAATAACGCCAAAATGCCTGGATTGGATGGAATACCCAACAGGGCCCTGAAGGAAACTATAAGCTCAAAACCTCAACTATTCGCTAAAATATACAACGCGTGCATAAAGGAAGAGGTGTTCCTAGACACGTGGAAAGTACAGCGATTGGTTCTGCTCCCAAAACCAAAGAAACCACCTGAAGAACCTTCATCGTACCGACCACTGTGTATGCTCGACAAAATGGATAAAGTGTACGAAAATATAATAAGAAACCGCTTGGAGTTAGCAATCCAGAAAGCCGGCGGATTATCAGAGAGACAATACGGCTTTATAAAAAAGAGATCCACTATTAACGCACTACGAGAAGTCCGCTAAATGTGCAGTAAGTGACAAAAGATGGATACGTGGAGCAAAAAAGTACTGCGCGTTGATTACCCTGGAAGTCAAGAGTGCGTTAAACACGGCAAAATGGGCACACATAACAAAGCCCTGGATGAAATACGGGCCCCTGAATACCTCATAAACATTATATTGAGCTATTTTAAAAACAAAAAGCTGCTTTTTGATACAGACGAAGGTACCAAGAGCTACTCGATCTCGAGTGTATACTCCAAGAGTCAGTGTTAGGCCCAGTATTATGGAACCTCATGTATGCCGGGGTGCTAAAAAGACAGCAACCAATAAACGTGAAACTAATAGCGTATGCGGACGATCTCATGGTGGCAGCAGTGGCCAAACAATTAGCTGATCTAAGAAACAAATGCAATGAGGACTTAAATGGTCCACGCCATTGGTTCTCTTCTGCGAGTCTGAATTTAAAGCCAAAAACGTAATGAATATTAACTATCAACCAACGTATTCACCAGATTTGAATCCGTGTGATTTTTTCTTGTTTCCCAAACAGAAATTGCTGCTCGGGGGATCCTGTTTTCAGTCGATGTAAGAGATAAAAAAAAATTCTCTGAAGGAGCTGAAGATCATCCCAAAAAGTGCTTATGAAAAGTGTTTAGAAAGCTGGAAAAAATCGTTCGCATAAGTATATTACATCTAGTGAGGATTACTTTGAAGGTGACAAAATAAACAACTATGAATAATTAAATACAAATTACAAGCAATCACATAACTGTTTGAGAACTTTTTCGTTTATATTTATTTATAGCGTAACCGGTTCGGGCTTATGCAACGCTAGATACAGATTATTGAAGCCATATTATAAATATTAAAAAAATTATGAATTTTTTTATAGTGTGATCTCATATTTGGATGATTCGAAGGCAAGGGCGAACAACAAACCAAAAGGATTGAATACTTTTCAACCTTGGTGGAACATATTCTTACAACTTATTGAGTACTTCCTTTCACTCTTAAATATACATGTGCTCGTATTATCAGAAGAGATATTTGAAATTTATATTTAGCAAAAATTCTAAATGAAGGCCTCAAATTATGACCGCCGATACATCTATTTAACAGAAATTATTTCAATATACCTGAATAAAGTGAGTCATCCAATTAGCATATCGGTAAGTTATTGACGTACATATTTTATTCTATGAAATGATAATATGTATACATATACATTTCAAAAATACGAGTATCTATGAAACATTTTGAAAAATTATCATTAAGACAAAAGCCCACACCACATTATTCACTAAAATAAGTGATTAGATATATGAACAAGAGTGTGTGTGAGTTGAAGTACCAGTTATTTTTTTAGTAACAATTCAAGAAGTAACAAATCCAGCTAATTTGTTATTCAAATATTGTACGCAGACGCAAATGCTGGAAATCTTGTCCGTGCTGAGGTGTCTGTCAGTGACAGTCCATGGGCAAGCACGTCTTACCGGTTCACAAGATCTGCAGATTGGTGATTTTTATATTCCGTACATTTTTTGATGATGGCTTTATATTTCTTGTTGTTGTTTTATGGCTTAACATAAATTTCAGAAACAACGGTGTGTTGCCGCCTCAATTTTCCGCGAAATAATGCTTACGCATAATGAAATTAAGTGGATTCATATGTGTCGCGTTGTGCGCAGAGGTTCGTTCGCAGCAGCGCTGCTGTTGGAAGCTGAAGTTGTTGGATAAACAAGTTAATTCTTCAGCATAATGCGGATTAGTGACCGTTGCGTGTGCCTTTCAGCAGCTGACCTTGACACCTTAATGCCGCTGCAGAAACATGCATATTAATTGATTAGAAAAACTCACAAATTTCGGTTGGCAAACGACAAAAATGAAGAGCATAAATAATACATTAGCATGCGAAATAAATCAAACTTTTAATTTTGAAAAAAAAAAAAAATGTTTATTATATGAAAAATTATCTTGTCCAAGTCACTGCTCAAGTAATCAATAATTGCCACATCCAATTCACACCCTGCTGCCAAAGCGCAAAACATACAAATTTTAGCAGACATAAGGAAGTGGTAATTTTAGTCGTAACTGAACAGAAGAGTGATGCGAACAATTTTGAAATACATCGAATTTTTTGCAAAATTTTTTTGTAGTTGTAAAATTGGGTGACCGAAATAACTGGAGGTATTTCTGATTAGACAAAATTTCAGTTATTTGGTACAAGTTCAAGTTTAACTCAGACCTCAGCTGGATATATAAAAGGTTTTTTTAAACATAAGCTGCTTCCATCTCATGTCTCTCACACGGGAGCACTGGACTAAATGTTACTTCAGGGAAGAGAAGAAGACATTTAAGTCTCCTCTTTTCTACATATTGACTGACGCCTACCCTGTTGTAAATGTCTCAGTCGTATTATAATTATAGCTATCGCTTCGTCGACAGCTTTCCATTTTACAGAGGAGGATCACATAAACGCAGTCAAATTTTCAACCGTGAGACTACCTCTAAGTGGCTTTCAGCTTTCCCTTTATACTTGAAAACTGAGGGCAATGATAGAGTACGTGTTTAAAGTCTTCTATACACTCCGTACACGTCGGATAATATGGACTAAAATGAAGACGATATTTGTATAGGTAGCTTCTAAAGCACCCATGGCCACATATTATTTGTGTCAAGTGGAAATCTAGGTCCCCATGTTGTCTATCTATCCACGAAAGTAAATCAAATAGCTACTGATATATGCGAAATAAATACAGAAATCACTGTAGGTTTTTTCTAGCCAAGTTTCCGGCTTATCATAGTTAAACACATTTCGTTTTTCGTTTCGTTTTTTTTTTTTTTTTTTTAATTTAATATAGTTCCATTCAAGTACACTGATTTTAGCGACCCCCAACATTTCGATACCATTTTTGTAGTACGATTTGTCCTTTGCTTCAAAATAAGAATCAGTTTTGGCGATCACCTCTTCATTCGACGAAAATCTCTTCCCAGCAAATATTATTTTGAGAAAACAGTCGCTGGGTACCAGATCTGAAGAATACGGTGGATACGGTGCGCAATTCGAAGCCCAATACTTGGATTTTTGCCCTCGTTTTCACTAACTTGTGACAGTGTGTATTGTCTTGGTGAAATAGTACTTTCTTTTTCTTCAAATCAAGAGGATTTTTTGAGATTTCTTACATAAACTTAAATCAAATAACGCTCTATATTAGTCGCTGTTGATGTTCCTCACGTTTTTCCACACTTTGGAGTGGGTTCATCACGTGCAGTTCGCTCGGACGACTGCCGATCGGACTTCATAGTGAAATGATGGAGTCAAGCTTCACCCATTGTGACATACCGATGCAAAAAGTCTGGGTTTACGCTTAAACACCCTAAATTCCCTGCTATTTCGAACGACTTCACTTTACGGTCATCTAAAATTATTTTGTAGACATTTTTGATGTTCTCGTCGGTAACAAACTTTTTCGGGCGTTCACTGCGTTCACCGTCTTCGGTGCTCATTTCACCACGTCTGAACTTAGCACATCAATCATTGATGGATGATTTTTCTTTTTCTGGGACAGTTTCTGGATGCTTGTAATCAAGCCAAGTTTTTGCTTCAACTGTATTTTTCCCTTTCAAAAAGCAATACTTTATCAAAACGCGAATTACCTTTTTTCCATTTTTTTTTTTCAAAATAACAAAAGCTGCTTCATTAAAAATGATATAATTCACTAACTAATGATCTGACAACTATCAAATTTAATTCTAGAAGCGCCATCTTTATGTTAGGCTGGGACTTTTAGCTGTTAGAAGTGGTGAGTGTTTTCGTGGCTACACCGTTAGCGTTGGATACAAATCCGATGCGATGACATTTCAAACCCTCCTTACTGCATAAAAAAAGGAGTAAGGAGTGAAGGAGTTTTTGCCTTGATGTTTTGAACGATTTTCGATTTTGAGGATAAAGTTAAGCGGGATAATGGAGATACATATATTCGACTTGAACAAGGCGGTTTCCAATATTTAAAAGAGAGTCAGGATTAACGAATAGATAATTTATGATCAATTTATAAGTATTTAAACTATGTAAAACACGTTACAGAAAGAAGAGGAAGATAAATAAAAGGGCTTCAAAATGGCATTATACGAGAAGAGGGCATTGGCTTCTTCATCTGCTTCGGAGCAAGAACAACACTGTTTCCACTGTTCTTGAACTCCTATGCTGGTGTACCTCCGTTTAGCGCCCAACACACTGCTGTGAACTGGTCTAACGGTTCCGCTTGTTGTTCGGGAAGCGCAAAAGTGGCACTCCTCGCGCCGTTAGCCTTTTCATGTATGATACGTATATGAACCACGCACTCTTTTCAATGCCTATGGTATCAGCTCTCTTGTGTACCGTCAATCTTTCGTAATATACTACACTGTAGTAAATTTCTCTTGCGTTAGTAGCGGTAAGATAGAGTACATTTAAAACTTACTTACATTTTGCACGTTATCCTTTAGAGAGTTACCTTAATTTTAGTAATTGTATAGAATATACATATGGTATGTGGAAGTGGGCGTAGCAATTAACTGATTTTTGAGAATTTACTCTTACTAGTTTAAAGAATTGTTTATGCTCATTATTTATAAAGATTTCAGTTAAAAATAAATTTTTATTCATATAAATATTCGTATTTTCAACAAACTTAAGATTCATCAAAATATTACTGGTTGAACGGTTCAGACGAAACCGGCGGGAAGACAAAAAAGGTCTAACAATACATTCGCCTTATATGTAATTCTGAACATTTTGACATCTATGTACTTCCCCGACATTAAAAAAAAATAAATGTTAGTTGAACATAAATTTTAATTCCTGAGCAACACGTGGCGAGAGCACGCATTAAATCAGCTCATTCTCGCAAACTTGCTAGCAATTATGCAAAGTCTCGAAGCATGCAGAAATATCGCCAGAGAAGATGTGCGTCAAATTTTTATATATTGTTTCTCTTCAAACAGATTCGCTTTCATCGCTGACGACGTCGTTGTGAGCTTTCAATCACAAGCACTGCTCGGCGCTCTGCAGCATCCATAACTCACCCACTAAAGTGCAAGCTGCTGTTAAGCTTTCGTATAAATATGCACACATATACAACACTTATCTACAGATAAACGTATATACGCTGGTATGTACATCTGTGTGTATTTTTCGTACCCGTCGGTCACATCTTTTTGTCAACTTAACAGGTCCAAAACCCAAAGCGCGGCTATTAAATTTTGTGCAAACTGGATACTGTTGTTGTTTCTTTTTTTTTGTTATTTTTCTTGTTTTTGTTTTTGTTTTTGTCACAACAGCAAAATTTAATAACAACTATTTCAAGTGACTGACTACAGCTAGAAGCTGCTTGTACTTATTACCTACCTTTTAGCGGAGCTTCTATCCGCCGCTGCTTGTCACCGCAACATTCAGTCTTAAACGAAAGCTTACGCGTTGTAGTGCGTTTTTTGCAAAGCACGCTTTGGTGAAAAATAAAAGTTATAAAAAAGTTGTAAAGGACTTTTCCCGAAGGATACGCCATATAAACTATAATAAATTGAAAATTAGTGAAAATGTTTAAGATTTTACTAAGTGCAACACTGTGTGTGGCCATGTTTGGCTCTTTTGGTTAGTATTTCATGATTTAAATAAAAAAAATTAGTCTTGTTAATTAAACATATATTGAATATACTTGGTTTGCTTTCCTTACTGCAAGTGTTCAAAAGACTTAAGACACAAACTTCTGCGTATATTTTTGACTATAATTCGAAAAAGTATTAAGTTTAATACATATTTAGAAAATGAAATCAACAGTTATTTTAAGAAATAAAAACCGTAAAAAGGGTATAAAAAATATTTGTGAAAAGTCTGTTTAAAAGTGTTTTCATAAAGACTATGGTATTGACAAAAATTTTCAGTTTTATTTTCCGTTCTCAAATTTGCTTTCTACATTACTATTTTTTATTCTAAACTTATTTTTTCCAATTAATTTTGAAAAATCTGTGTACATATCTGTTAAAATTTTTTACAATTATCCACCAAATTAGAGTGGAATTTTTGCCATATTTTACAATTGGAATAAAATATTTTTGAAATTTTAAATTCCTGGCATACAAATAATTCCATTATACTCTTAATTCTGTTATATCTCTTCCTAAATAAAAAAAGGGTGGAAAAAAAATTTTGAACTATAAATTTTTTGTATAAGAAATATTAAAATTTTAATTTCTTGGGAATGATTTTTTTTTACTTTTTTGGTGCCAATTTTGATCATTCATAGCGATTTTTTCAAAATATTATCATATATATAAATTACAAAAGTTCATAAAAGTCTATAGAATTACAAAATTTTAAAAATTTTAAGAATTTAAAATTTAATAAAAAATTAAAAGCGAAAAAAAGAAGATCGACAAAAAAATTTAATAATTAAGGAAAAAAGTTTTAAAATTTTAACTTATTTATTTTTTAAAATAATTTAATTAGTTAATTTTATTCTTAATTTTCATTTTTTTAATTAAATTATTTAGACAAAAATTTATTTTTTGTTATTTTAAATTTTTTTTAAGTTACATATAAATTTTTCATTGCTCTTCTTTTTTTCGTTTTCAAAATTAGTTTACAATTTTGTAGATATGAGTAAACCTTATTTATGTAAATGATATTTATGAGAAATTTACATAAAGTTCCAAAATTACTTTAAAATTAATAAAAAAATTTAAGAATTGACAATTGAAAACTTGAAAATAGAAAAAAAGAGGAGGAATAAAACTTTGGGTAACTAAAAAAAATTTAATGAATTTTAATTCATAAAAAATGTGGATTTGTTTGTATTTTAATTAATTAAATATTTTTTTTTTTATTAATAAATTAAATATTTTTTGTATTTATTATAATAATTTATAAAATAAAAAAAAAGTATATTAGAAAAAAATTGAGACGTTTTATGAGAATTTTACAAAAATCTCCAATATTATCGGTAGAAGTTATATGGGTCTGTAAAATGTAACCTCATTTCCTGGTTTGCTGGCTTTTGAATCATGATAACTTTGCAAAGAAATGTTCGCAATTTTTACTATACTTATTGGCTGAAGTTATTTTAGAACATCGGCAGTAATCGGGTCGTAACGGCGGGATTTTTTGTTTTTCAAATTTTTGATTTCCCTACTCAGCTCACTGATTGTGCAATATTGCGAAAATAGTTCCGCATTTTTTGTGAATTATCTCTGACCCAACTATCAGCACTTAGTTTATTGGGACATACTTAGGTTTTTTCCAAAAGGAGTAATCGAAATTTCTTCCAATTTATAGAGACCGAAGATATTTTGCGGGGCTTTAATTTTTAAACCCCCTTATTTTTCGGTTAAAATCATTAGAAATGCTATTTAAAACAGATTTATCCGCTGAACAACGAGTTTGATGCCACTTACGTTTTTATTATTTATAATTAATTATATCCCTTATATCATTGGGATATTGAGAGCTTGCAACAATTTTCCTTACTTCTGGTGTACTTTTCCGAGCTGCTTGTTGCATACTTGTTGTAAGATGGAACATTTCAGATTCCAGTTTCCCTATATTTAAAATAGAATCATATTTACTTTCATAGCTCGATAGTTGGCAACTACATATGTTTCTAAATATATCTAAATTATCACTTTTTGAATATATCCCATTTTTTAACTGCATTGAACTCGCTAAACTTTAGAGTGTAAAGCAGTGTAACTCCAAAAGTATATAGAAGAAAGCAATATTAAAAATATTTTGGAAACTTGTACTTCAATTCAATGAAAGTTGACTGAAATTTGTCCTCGATCGTATGAATTTCATATCCGATTGTAGAGATCTGCTAAAAGTCATAACCAGTTGAAACAAATGATTCAGAGCTTCACGCTTTTATGTCTAAATATCAATTATTTTCTCAGCTTATCAGTTGCTATTTCAAAAAGTACCATAATATCTAGCAGTTCACTTGCTAATTATAGAATCCACACACACCTTAATGCCACACATATTTAGATTTTTTTTAGAATTTCATTTGTTCGCTTTAATTGCCAAATTTCACCAGCGCACTTCAGCAAGAATCATAATAGAACAAATACCGGAATTTTGCTATTTGAAAGCACCCAGAAATATTTCACACCACCTGATTGGCATATAAATTGCAAATAATTGAAGCAGCTGGAATAACAGGTAAAAGTGCTGTGTGACGCAGTAACTACATACACACATACATGCATACAGATGTACCCATAAGCAGGTATATGCCGTTGGGGGCATATGTGTCGCAGTAACGCTGTATTAATTATACAAACCCTCCCGGATGGGATAGAGATATCGCTACTTATCAGCCTAATTAAATATTCAATTGTAGGGAGCAATTTTTTTCAAAGAATTTTGCATTTGACATTTTGTAAGAATTGTGGCAATATTTTACTGGATGTTTACTTATTTATGCTTATCGCTTGGTAGTCATTTCAAATACACATATACTTATGTATGTAATAAATTTATAGTGCTGATAATTTTTTCTTATTAACTGACTGTAATTTATTACAATTTTCATTCACGTTGCACACAAACAAATACAAGGCGTCGGCTATCATTGATTGAGGTGATTGAGCGGCATTTGAAATTCAATATACTCTGCTTATGTATGTAAGAAGAGCTTACATATGCATACATATGTATAGAAGATGAATACAAGTATAATTGTTTATAAGAGGCTGCCATTAACTTATAAAATGGCATAACTTAAATTAAGATTTTTGTTTTTAATATTTGAACTTCATTTATTTTGATTAACTGCTTGCTGATAAAGCTCAGCATAGTACACCAAAGCCATAAAGTTTGCTTTCTTGTGGACAATTTTTAGATTCTCTTCCCTAAAAAGATCTTGGAGTTGATTTTCGCATTATAGTAGCGATTTGTTATTAGAAAGTAGATTCAGATACCTTCAGTAGATTTAAATTACAGAAGAGATATTCTCTCAACCCAGTGATACTCTCACTATTGCACATAAGTAAAACTCACGTCGATACCAGAACACCAGAGTTTTATATCCTCAAATTTTATAGAAAATATTCCCAACAAGCTTTTGATTTAAATCATCGCAGACAGTTGTATGTGCCAGAGTATAGTATATCAGAACGAAGTGAGACCTTAGGGTTTTTTATTAGAATATTTTTAATTTTACTACATAAGTTAGCCTTCTTTTAGCTAGACTACAACAAGACTAACTGAGACCTCCTTGAGTACATTTTGTTAGAAAATTTTCTTGTACTATATTGGGAGTTTTTTAAATAAAATTATGTTTATAAAAATTTTCATCTGTGGACTTGTAACAGAACTTATGGCAGAACGAAGTTAGCAGCCTAACGAGCTGAGTTGATTTATTATGGCTATGCCCGTCTGCCTGTCTGTTTGCCTACAAATATGCGAACAGAAAGTTTTGAGTAGCCCGAGATTCTTCGGTGATGGTAGCAGGGGTGTTCTTCCCTTCTCCTCGTTTTGCGGATACTGCTTATGTAGATGGAATTTTTCTTAATGCTGTATTTTCTCCAGTTTTGTTCACTTGTGGAGTGGTCATTTGGAGTTGGGGTTGTTTGGAGTGGTTGGTATAAGGGATCTCGATCGGTCACGTATACCTCTTCCAGGATTTTTGTTGTGTTGTGCTGTGAGTTTTCTTTCTATTGTCTTTGTTGTTGTTTTGATGTCTTCATTTTTATCTAATGGGTGTCTACTTCAAGCTGCTATCTCCGCATGTGGTTATCTATGCATGCAACATAAGTTCTTAATAAGGCTTATGTTCAAAGCCAGGTTCGGGCATGAAACAGGAGTTCGTCTCAACTGAACCTGTATGCCCAGAAATGTGGCGACGTGCATAGAACGTACTTGAAGACCAGCCAGGATTTTAAGCAGGCGGAGATGAGAACAGCATTAGCCTGACAGCCATTTCAGTAAGATGTCACTCTTACCTACTCAGTTGACAGAATGCCGCTCTCACCAGTCTTTTGTCAAAACTAGTCCAGTACTCCATAATGAGAACCTCACCTGCTAATTTGTATGAATTGCATCCAAAAGTGATCTTTCTAATGACTTATATTACATAATACTTTTCGACAAATTACTCCAGATTTTTCCGAGTAAATTTATTTAAATTATTTTTTAATAAATAATAATATTAAGGATATTTATATAGATATTTATATATAAAATATTTCAACTACACTATTTAACCACTCTCACACCACTGTGCGTCATCGCAGCATCACTTACGCCGCTACTACAACCGCGACCTTGTGAAACAACGAAAGACAACCACAAAAATGTAGATGCGCACACAAGTAAACAAACATTCCGATAAACAAATACAGTAAGCTTTATCTTAAGCCACGAGCAGCCTCAGGCTAGTGGCTGACTGCATTGTTATAATTTTTTTAATAAAATCTATTTTTATTTATATAAAACCAATTACCTTCAAATATATAAAGACAACAAATCTTGTTGAGGACAAATGCAAAGATTTAAGCGACGAACTGGTTTGCGTAAACCAACAACAACAATATCTGGCATCGCAATAACAGTTAACGCTTTTGACTATTTGTCCGCTTCTAACGCAATTGACAGCTCGGAAATTCGCAATTTAGAAAATTAACAGCGAGATGAGTCGCTGATAAATATTTGTATGGAAGAAAATCGCCTATATACAATTAGTTGTTTATAGCAAATCAATATCGTTAGTTGAGATGCCACATATTTCAATTAGGTAGCCGGTTGGGCCACGCCTTATCTCTGTTTGCTAATTGATGGCAATGTGAGGTGTAATGTTAGCTAAAGCAATTATATGCGAATATTTATATTTAATTTGTCATTTTGCTGTATTTATGTAGCAAGTTAACCTTACAAATGACATAACTCGGAAGTGAGAATATTAAGTTGTGCAAACATTAGTTATTTTTATTTTAATTGTTTTCAAAGGAATGGGTATGCTAATAATTTTGACTATGCTATGGTAATTTCAGTTTTCCTAGTAATGAGTTGGAGGAAAATCTTTTTTACTGATAATTCTAAAAGAATTAATAGAGTAATTTATAGAGTCTGCGCAGTTTCAATTCAAGTGCATATAGATATTTTTAGTACTAACATTAATATGTTACGGTCTGAATATTTTGATCTTAGCAACCTACTAAGAACTATTATTTCTTTTATAACCCTTTTTGGAAAATATTTCATGACTTTCTTCAAGTTTAAGTTTGTACATTTCATTGCATTTACACCGCATAGGTTTAAATTAATATATTATATATTCTTCCTCAAGTAGTTTCTATATCCAAATTTAACCATAAACATTTAATGTATGCACAAACACGGCCATTCTACCCCACTGTGCGCTACCATAAACTCTTTAAACAGTACATACATATACGAGTATATACAAGTTGTATGCTGGTATGCTAATAAAAGTTACATAATCCAGCCACGCTTAAGCATTCACAGTTGACAGCATCTTCGTTGCTTCGCGCCTTTACCTTCGTTTGCTGCTCATCTGCAGTTTATTTATTGTATTTATTTTGAGTATCAATTTTATTGCTTGGCAGCAGCTTTTAATGATTTCGCTTGCATATATACGCAACTATGTATAAGTTGATACATTTGTATATGTAAATGTGTGTTTATAGTTATAATATATATTTATATATGTGTATGCTTGCTTGCGAGCACTTATCATGTTGTCTAGATGTCTGCTGATGAAACTTGTTTGGTCTTAAACACTTTTACTTTCAGCACAGCGAAGAATGCTGCTGAACTTTTTGGCTTTTGTTGTTGGCTATTATTTGGATTTTCTTTTTTGGCTTATACTTTTTGTGCTTTCAAAAAAAATTTATTGATTTTACCGCTATTTCGAGGTCTATCATTATATAACGAGTAATTTAACAGTTATATTTTCTGGTAGCGAACGACAAAAGAATACTTACGCAAATATGAAAATATATATTAAATAGCAATAGAGAGGCGATCTTTAATTTTGTACGTCGTGGTTGAATAAAAACTAAGCGACCTATGATAACGTCCTACATACGCCATTTCACTTTTCGCTGTACTTAGACGAAGTCAAAAAGTTACTTAGTAAAACCAAGAGACAGTCGATTTGCACAAGCATATGATATTTTCGTGGTTAATCTTTGGCCGCTCGCTATCTGAAAGTATAACTGGTTCTTCGTCACTCGCCATAGATAGCAACAGTTAGAATCATTTGGTGTAAAGTCCGGACTACAAGGAAGAATGAATAGCCAAATCAAACAGTGGGAGCTTCGAGCGAGTTACTATCGATGTGTGTGGTCCGGTGTTGTCTGGACGATTGTTTTCTTCAGAAGGACAGTATAGATAGACAGACACTTGACTGTACCAGTTCGCATTAAGAGCTTGGCCGTGAGAGAACAGCCTACAGTAGATGATTTCTTGCCAATCATTAAAAAACGCATAAACCCGTGTCACCGCGGGTCGTAAGTAACCGAATTTTCCTCATCAGCAACTAACCATATCAGAAACGCTTCCATTTTGATATGATCTAGCAGTTACTCGCAATTGGAAATTGGGTCCTTGATTTTTATTTTTGTATTTTTGGATGACTGCGAATATGATCTCGGAAGAATATAGAGACATTAAGCAATCGCGGCGAAAAATTCTCAAAACTCCAACAAGAATTCAAATACCGCCTTTTTTGTCCGAGTTTTTACCAGTATTTTGTTCAGCACCATTTTGGCTGAGCTGAGCGTTCGTTTGGAACTCGCTTACAAACAAAAATAAAAAATAAGCACAGGCGCTATGAAGGAGGTTATCCCGTGTGATGGAAGTTTTTATAGATTTTTTTCGGTTTTTTTTTATAGTGAGAAGAAAAAAATCACACTGCCTCCAATTTTTTACCATATATTATTTAAGGCTTCAGCAGTAATTTTGAATTTTTTAAGTTAAAATACTTTTTTAATTGCGAGACTCAGTGTTCCAATGGCACCCATGAAGAAAAAAGGTAGACAAATGGCATCCTTTATTCCAGCAGACTGACTAACCTCAGATCATAAAAACAAAGTGCATGTTAATCTGTGGGCAGATGGCTATCGCCGGAACTGGGATGTTTTCAAATCTTAAAAATTAAATATTTTGAATATTTTTAAACACTAAAGTCCAAAATTTCACTAATTTTTTATAAAAAAAATACTTTTGATTATTTTTCAAAAATACTAGTTTTTCAATAGCCACATGTCTGATGAAACTATCATTAAAATATTAAAACGATTGAATTGTTTTTGAGAAATCGTCGTCGCCAGTTGAAAAAATTCAATAAAAATATAAAATGTTCGAAATTTCAGGTGTGTAGGCGACGCGCTTTAAAGACTTTACTTTCTCACTCCTATAACTTTCCAACTAAATTCAATTTCGGAAAATTATTTTACCAGACCATTATATGAATGCTCTAGATTAAATTTATTTAAAAAAAATCGAGTTTTTAAAACCGTGAAATGGGAAGAGCCCCTGAATAAACACATACAATACTCGTAGTAATGAAGAAAACATTTGTATAATTTATAATTTTTAAGAATGAATTAAATATTTGTATTGACCAACATTTTTTTAATAAACTTTTTTAATAAAGTTCCTTTTTGGTGCATTCATTATCTTACTTTTTCTTTTTTAATATTTTTTTTAATTCAAAGTTTTATTGAGTGCACTGTGATCACTCATGGCAAACCATAAAAAATAAATTACACAAAGTCAACTTGCCCTGTCAATTTGCTGACATGAGCATGCACACATGTAAGTAAATACACTTGCTTGCTCAAAGTGACGAAGTACAAATTATTTGAGTTATTTCTAAAGCCAATTTTATTTATCTGCGTGCATAATAGTATTTACATTTTTGAATGCATACTTTAAAGCTGTATTTTGAGTAAACAAAATTCCGACAATTAGGTCAAAATATTACCGGTATTTGGTTGAACACTTTGAAGTTATACAAATAGGATTTAAGTACAGCGCATTGATACTAGGGAAAAGGTCAAAATGAATTAAAAAGAAAAACAAAAAACGATGAGAAAACTAAAGTTCAAAATATGAAATAATCAGTTTTTTAAGCATCATCACTACGCGTATAAATTTATAAATAATATTTCAATTTTTTAAGTCACTCGAAGGTGTAAATTTTTTCAAAAAAAGTATTGTTTTTTTGGAGCCGTCATTTTGTTAACAAACAAAATGTTGACTATTACGATCTATAGCTTATAATCATTACTTGTATTTATCTATAACACCAGCCTGCAGTAGATTTTTTGTCCTAGATATAACATCAATTTTGGATGCACATATTTGTGCTCACAAATCATGACGCTAACAGTGAACCAATCATGCTTTCACTTTTCTTAGGCCTAAATGGTTTTCCCTTATCCTTCCGATATTTCCACGATCCCAGTAAGATCTTTGACTATTAATCGTTGATTTTCAAGCAACAAATCATTTATTTTATTGAGGTGTTGGTTATCAGTTGATGTTGATGGCGCTCCTGGACGTAGTTTATCATCGAAGGCACAAACAAAACACTTGCTTGTGACAAACAATTTTCACCGTATGCCTTTTCTAATATTCTGACCGTTTCGTTACAAAATATTTTATAGCGCACACAAAATTTAATGAAACTTCTTTGTTGAATAATTTCGCTCGTCGTAAAAATCACCGACTGCACATTATATCCTTCATAAAGGCAAGCGTACTCCTATAATAAAGAGTAATGATTATTTTGATGTGACAGTTGCCACAGATGTCACTGAAAGTCATACCAAAATAGAAAAAGCATATTTTAACAAATGTGTTTTCGCGCAGAATTTGAACTAAAAATTCTAACTATTTTTTTTGCTCACAGTAATATAATATCAGCTTATCACACCAACCTTGACACCTTCTTCCACCACTCTTAGATCGTTGTTAAACAGCTCTTTCTGTTTTTCACTATAATTATCTAAATTAACCGAAAATTTGTCCAAATGATTGCAAATATGTCTAACGTGATACTCATACTTCTCCTAGAATCCTAAAGTTTGTCAGCATATTTTGCTCAATTTCTTCATAATTTGGTGCTTTATGGTTACCAATGACCATTTCGACTATCAACACTAAACTTCAAAAGCCAAACTTCACTTTCCGGCAACAGTTTAGAATTTTAAGATGAGACTGTAACCAACCACCTATTAGCAACTTTGCCTGGCGTATGCCTCCAAATTGCTATCAATACTTTACTCTATCCTCTCTTCTCCTGGCGGAACATCTCCTTTACGGTATGAGGACCAACTGCAATTCAAGGTTCCATTTTTACTAACCTGGAAGCAGCTGCAGACCGGGCAAACTCCCGGCTACATTCTTGTGATCTGCCACCCAGATGAGGTACCACTTCATTGCTAATTGATAGGGTGTTCTATACACTCCTGCACCAATGCGCAATAATCTCATACATATGCTGATATCGCTTTAAGTGCCACTTGACTATCGCTGAATATGGGAATACTATCATTGCGTTAGTTACGTTATAGGTTTCTTTCTACACACCGAGTTATAGCTAAGACTTCCGCTTGGCAAATACTCGTCGCATGGGTATGGAAAGTTTGGCACGCGATCCTGCGGAATCAGCGCCAATGCCTTCCGACGTTTTCAGTGTACCTCTTAAGTGCTAACCCTTAGCAATGGGTCAAGCGTTAAGTTACCCCATTCAACCTTACTGCCGAGGGTAACTATAAACTTCTTTGTAAAGTTTATTAGAATATTACTGTCTGTATACAATTTATTGTGAAAGGTCTTTTAAGTGGCGGTACCAAATTTATGATACTCAACCAAGAATCAATACTTTGTTTAACCTCAGAATCATACAGCTTTTTATCAGTTCTGAGGAAGATGTTCCTAGGTTATACCGAGTCATTTATTTAAAGTAGATTATCTATTTACTAATTGAGATGGCTGTATTCGGAAGCTATTCCTAAGCGAAACTATTTTTAAATTTTAATTATAATTATTAATTAAGTTAATTTTATTTATTCATATTACGTTTTTATTTACGAATATTCGCGATTTTATGCGAAAACATTTCAGTTCATCTTTCATTTTAAAAGTTTTGGTGTGCAAAATAAATAATTATAAAAAAAATTACTACTCATCATTCTACTTCACTTCATTCTCCACTCTGTCTAGGTAAGCAAATTCAATGAAAATTATTTATTAATGTCGACCTTTTTATGCTCTTCTCTCTCTCTCACCTTACAGCTCACGCTCAATGTCAACAACCTAATGGCACACAAGCCGTCTCAGGCTCATGTGACGCCTATATCGAATGCAAGAATGGTGTAGCCGAAGAGAAGCTCTGCCCCGACGGTCTGTTGTACAATGAAAAATCTTCCGGTTATCCCTGCGGCTACCCCATCGATGTAGAATGCTCACAAGGTCAAGCACGTACACAGCCCGCACAGCCAACTGACGACTGTCCACATCAATTCGGTTATTATAGCATGGGTGATGCACGTAACTGTGGCAAATTCAAGAATTGCGCTTCCGGTCGTGGTTTCGTTTTCGACTGTCCCGACGGTTTGGCTTGGAACAAGGAAACTTACAAATGCGATTGGCCCGATCAAGTGCCCGACTGTGATGCCGAAGCTTTCTTGGGCTTCAAGTGCCCACCACCAAAACCATCGCCCAGAGGTCAATTTATCGGCGAACCCGAACAAGAATATGAATTTTATCCATCAAGCGAGAATTGTCAAGTGTATTTCATCTGTATCGAGGGTCGTCCACGTCGTATTGCTTGTGACGAAGCGAGCGCTTTCAATCCCGAAACACAAACTTGTGACGACATCGACAATGTGCCGACTTGCAGCGCAGATGTCAAGCAGCGCGGTCAGGAGATTAAGAATGCGCGTCTCTCAGCTCAGTCGGCGGCATCAGCGAAGAGAAGATACTAAAGGGAAATACTGAGAAGACTCTTAATTTAATTTTTTTTTCATTGTTTGTAATAGTCTAGTCCATATGTAAAATGCGATGAATCTGTTTGGCTACATTTGTATGTATATTTTTTGAATAAAATCGAATTGGAAAGAAAAGAAAATTAGATATTTAATTTTCAAGAGTTTACATGGAGTCCGATTGAATAGATATCAGACCATTTTAGGGAAATAAGTTCTTCAAATTTCGGAGAAGCCCAGATATCCTGTAGAAGAACACACAAAGAGAGCGGAACACCGACCAGTTCTCATTCCACTGATACTTAGAGAACTGGAATGCCTTTTTCTACACTCACCAGCTTTACAAGAACCTGCGATTTCGCTGTGGCTTGGCAGCCATACTAGTCTAATCACAAAGTGGCTCAATACCTTTAATAACGAAGCTAGCCAGTCTTGAACCCCTAAATTTGGTTAGGATTTCCACTAGTCTGTGACGTTTTCTATGTTTTATGTTCCCTAAGTCGGTTGAGGTCGAAAACGAATATTCTTCGCATTCAAAAGTAATGATAATTTTGGACTAACCAATCCGAGATATTTTCTATACCCACAAGAAAAGAGTTCTGATCCCAGGTTCCCTAATTCGGTTGGGACTGAAAAAGGAACTTCTTCGAATCCAACAGTTATCATCATTTTGTACGAACCTGGTAAAATTATGTAATAACTTTTTTCATATTCTTAAAATTATTCTCAAGATCTTTCTATAAAAAATCCAATATTTTAACAAACTTTAATCCAATTTACTTAACCGAACTTCTTTTTTTTCACAAAATAGCTCACGCTGCCGACCGTTCATGCCCCGAACCGAACGGTCGCTTCGCCGATGACGCGCAATGCGACGCCTATCTGGAATGCAAAGACGGTGTTGGCGAGGAGAAACTCTGCCCCGATGGTCTGCTCTTCAATCAACGCGGCAAAACAACTGGCGACTGCACCTACTTACCATTTACCACATGCAAAGATCGTTTACGCCTGCAGCCAGCTAACGGTACCGCTGAATGTCCACGCCAGTTCGGTTTCTACTCATCCGGTGATCCAAAGAATTGCGGTGTATACAAGAATTGCGCACATGGCGAGGCAACACTGACAAAATGCCCCGAAGGTTTGGCATTCAATGTGGAGTCCTATCAGTGTGATTGGCCCGATCTAGTTGCAGAATGCAATGCTGAGGCTTTCCTCGACTTCACATGTCCACCACCGGAGATAGTCGATGGTGTGGAGAAGGAAGTCGACACCAGTCCCGAGGGTGAGCTGCGCTATTTCCGCCATCCCAAGACATGCAAGAAATATTTCGTCTGTGTCAATGGGCATCCGCGTCTATACAATTGTGGCAAATATTTGGCTTTCAATGTAGAGACGAAATTATGCGACTTCTACACCCATGTGCCGGAGTGCTATGCGCTTTTGAAGGAGAAGAAATTGGCAGCTGCCGCCAAGCAGGCTTAAAGTGTGGCAATTATACCATTGCCTTGGTTGTATGAAAGAACCAGTTTTGCCATTTTTATTTAACTTAAACTTGAATGAGCTTTAAAGTTTACTTAAAACATGTATTTTATATCTAACGAATGTAAAAATAAATATTTAAATAAATAAATACATAAGTATTTATTGACATTTATTAATTATTTTTTGGTTTCAAAAGCATTTAGGGCCTATCGACTATTATTCACATATTGTTATTATTGCACTCAGCAACATTTGCTCTAGTCAACAAACTTCGCAGAAATATATTACTCTATCATCTTAATAATTTCTTAGAAATAAAAAAATTTCTGCAAAAAATATTTTCAACTAACTTTGAATTAAAAACTAACTAATATCATTTGCAGCAACATTAAGCGCTATCAACATTGTTATAAAGTGTCATTGTCAAAAGTGTTGCTAAATATGCTTAGACAACAAAATTTTAACTCGAAACCTTTTTTTATAAACATTCACCGCACAGCAACATTGTTGCGACACCACAAATTTTCTGTGTAAAATGTAGCTCGCAAGTTATCCTATTAATTTATTTATTGCAACATGTAGTGTTAGCAACAATGTTTGTAAACATTGTGTATATTTATCGATAGCAAATGTTTGTAAACACGCCCATAAACTAATTTTACAGCTGCATTTAGGGCTAGCGCAAATGTTTATACATTTATTTTTATTATTTTTGTTTAGCAGCATTGAAAACTGCATAGCAAGTAAAATTTAAATTTGCAACATTTATTTGAAAACATACCGCACAACAACATTTTCTGTTGACAACAAAGGTTGATTGTAATAATTTGCAAAAATTAATAAAAACGTTAGTTACAATAAACTTCAACTTACTTTCAATTAAAAATACTAATAGCACCATTAAAGAGCATTTACAGCAACATGTTGAGAAAGCAACAATGTTTATTAACATTTGGTATAATTGTATTTAACAATATTGATGATAAACATGTACAGCAAGCCAGTTTGAAATTCGTAACATTTTTTATAAACATTTACCGCACAGCAACATGTTTAGCAACATTGCTGCTACACCACAAAATTTGTGTGTCAGTAAAATGTAGCTCATAAGCACTAATAGAAAACATTTACTGCAACATTAAGTGCTAACAACAATGTTTATAAACATTTTCCATATTTGTGTCATTTGTGAGTTGCTGAAGATGTTTAGATAACAAAATTTTAATTCGCAACCTTTTTTATAAACTTTCACAGCACAGCAACATTGTTGCAAGCACCTATAAATAGCATTTGCAACAATTAATGTTAGCAACAATATTTATATATATGTATTTACTAAAAATGTTGATAAACATGCAGAGATAACAAAACTTTAATTCGCCACATTTGTTTATAAATATTTACAACACAGCAACATTTACTGCTAGCGACATTGCTGCTAAGCCACAATTCGTGTATCGGCAAAATTTGCTAACGAAGCCACGAAATGCACCAGGCGCGCAGAACGGCTCAGCAGGTGGACGCCAAGCACAAAACGGCATGTGCAAGCGTCAAATGAGTGATGCCAAAAAATATGCAACGAAATGCAAGCGGCAACCAAATGAGCCCAATGGAGCGCCGGTAAAGCGTAGCTGAAATGGTGACCCCTCCAAGCATGCTATGTGTAAATGTAATATTTGACACAAGTTCTGCAACGGCTGGGTATATTGTGAAGTCTTATGCATATATTGAAATAAAACACACATACATATATATTTATTTTATTTTGTTTTCCTTCATTTGTGTATCATTTATTTATTTAATATTAATTAATCATATTTTTTTCGCTTTAAGTCAATTGCATACGGTTCGCTAAATTGTTAGTTTTTTTATCATAGTTTACATCATTTCTATATTGTGTGTGTGTGTTTGCTGTAAGTATTTCATACGGCAGACAATTGCAATTCTCATTTAAATCTAACTAAACTTAAATAATAAATTGGCAAAAATTATATATATACATATGCATATAATTTTTTTTTTATTTAAAATAAACTATAAATTAGTATTTTATATTATAATTGGCATTTAAAAAGAAACTATATGTACTATATAATTATGCTTATGTATGGAAGTAGTTAGGTCAATAGTTGTTGTTGTAATGCAGTAATGCTAACTAAATGTCGTACAAGTATAAATTGTTGTTGTAGCAACGGCATAACTTAGTCTAAGCGAATTATTACTAAATTGTATCGTTGAAAATTATATATACATACATACATCCATATTGTTGTAAGTGCTTAAGCTGTTTTGTTGTTTTTATATTGTTTTAAAAGTTTTAGTGCAAATTCTCTGTTTGCCGTTTCTTATTGATTTTGTTTGCTAATTTTTTTCTCATTTCTGCACTAGAAAACTCGTATACAACTTGCCAAGCTAGTTTTTTAAGCGTAATAATATTGTTATTTTGCTTTAAAAGTACACAACGCATTTGAGAATGTTAGGTAAATGGTGAAATTAATCGGTTTTATGCATAAAAATTAAAAATTAGAGTTTGAAACAAAGTGGATTATAGGAGATATGTTATAAAATTATAGGTTATGGTAATAATTTTGCACTAAAATAATAATTAACGTGTATTTAATATATTTTATTTTACTTATTTTTTTATCTTATTTATTATTTTTTTTTTTTGATATTATTTTTATATTTATTGACAATATTTTTTTTTTTGATATTTTGTGATTTTAAAAGTAAAAATTATTTTACAAAAATAAAATTTATAATTTATAATTATTTAATAATGCAATATTCTTCATAAATACTAAATTATTTAAATACTTTCGAATTTTTTTTATTCCTTAAATTTCACTTAATGAAAGAAAAATCAAAATTATTTAGCTTCGTGAAAAATGAAGTTTTTCTTTATTTTAATAAAAATTTCGCAAGCCAGAAAACAAAAAAAATTAAAATTTTGCAGTAAAAGATATGAAAGAAATAAATTTTAAAATTTTTTAACAAATTACTGAATAGGTATAAGAAAAAAGAAAATTTCAAAAAAAAATATTTATAAAGATAAAAAACATATAATTTTCAAAATAAACAAATATGAAAAATATATAAATTATGAAATATTAAAGCCACAGTAGGTAAATATAAAAAATTTTAAAATTAAAATTGTAAAAAACTTTGAAATTATAATGAAAATCAATAAAAACCATACTAATAAAAACATAAAATTAAAAAAATATATAAATAAGAATAAAATTTCAAAATTTTAAATTTCGAATATATTTGTATAAAAACTTAAAAATAATAATAAGTTTTGTAAATAAAAAGAATAAGAGAACTAAATATATATAAAAAATTAAAATATTAAAAAAAAACAATAAAAAATAAGATTGAAAATAAAGACATATTTTTAAATTTAGAAATGGAATAATAATAATAAAAACAAAAAAAAAATAAATTATATTGAAGCTAGAAATTATAAAAAAATATCAAATTGAGAAAGTTGTTTTCAATTTATATTCAATTATAGCTAATATAAAAATAATGAAAAATTAAAAATAATAAAAATTAAAATTAAAAAAAAAGTTTAATTAAAAAAAATAAAGAAAGAAAGCCTTACCCAGTTTTATTTTAATTTATATTTAGCATAAAAATAAAAAAATAGTAAAAATGTATAATAAAAAAATTATTTCAAAATTTGGAAAGGAGAAATATATATATGTATGTACATATATATAAAAATAAGATTGTTTATAAAAAAATAAAAGTAATGAACAATAAATGCAAATAATTAAGAAACCAAATATTAAAAAATAAATGTAATTATTGAAATTTAAACCAAAATCAATGATAAAATAGAATTAAAAATGAAAATAAGATTGTTTCGTAAATTATAATGCATTTTATACAAAATTGCTTTCTAAGCTTTTCCTGCAAATGTGCCAAAATTTTATAATTCAAATTACCGCAAAATAAAAAAAAAGAAATTAATTTTTTTTAATACATATATTTTTATTTAATTTAATTAATTTATATTTATTTTTTTTTAATACATTTTATTTTAATTTTATGAAAAAATATCAAATCATTGCTATTTCATTTACTTTTTTATCATCATTACTATATTATACAAAATATATGTAATTTTTTTAAGCATATACATATTTTCTTACTTTATGAAGATAT
The DNA here is from genome assembly GCF_023373825.1 of Bactrocera dorsalis. Classification (NCBI taxonomy): domain Eukaryota; kingdom Metazoa; phylum Arthropoda; class Insecta; order Diptera; family Tephritidae; genus Bactrocera; species Bactrocera dorsalis. The sequence goes on along the minus strand of NC_064303.1, from coordinate 32,444,093 downwards.
TTCAAATCATTTTTAATTTATTTAATTTTTTATTTTTATCACCATTACTATGTTATACTTTTTATTTTTGTTTTTTATTTACTTATTTTTATTATTTTCATCTCTCAAATACAAAGTATTACGGTGTTAGGGATTTTATTGTAAATCAAATTGCTAAATCAAACACAAATAAACAAATATAAAATAAAATAAAAAATAACATAAAAATAAATACACAGAACATAACAGGAAAAAATAAAAAGGCAAATGAAAACCATTCAGCAGCAGTTTAAAAAATAATTTTTTTTCACATCTTTAAATTATTTTCACTAATATTTACTTTTTTGTTTAAATTATTTAATTTTTCGCAGAATTAATTCCTCATTTGCTTAAGAAATACATATTTTTCAATTTAATTATAGTATTTTTTTCGCACGCATCTAGTCTATAAATGTGGCCGCCTGCCTGAATATCTACCCGTTGCTTCAATTCCGCATTGAATTCATTTTTTTTTTGGTTTTTGTTTTTGTTTTTTACATGCGTGTGTGTATTCAATTTGAATGCTATTATATAATTCCTCGAATAATTTGAAATTTCCATTCCTCTAAGGCACTTTAATCAATTACAAATTTTTCTTCGCTTTGTCTGCATTTAAAATGTGTTTTATATGTCTCGATACGGGCATTGAATTTTTCAAATTTCTATGCCAACATTTAAAATGTGATTCTCTTTATTTGTGTATTTTTGGTTTTCTAATGCGTCATTATATTTAATTGAAATTTTTTTTTTAATTTTTCTCAAATAAAATATTTTATTTTTTTAAATTTTACTTAAATGAAATATTTTTATTTTTTTCGTTTTGTTTTTATTCTTATATATTTTTTGTTTTAAAGTTTTGTATTTTTCACTGCTGCTACATTTTAATATGGACTACATGTTTTATAATTTTCCACCCATTTTCGCTTGGCACCAGCCACTTGTTCGCAATTCAATTGTTTTCAGCTTTTGTTTCGTTCCTTAACATGCATACATATACATATACATATACATGTATGTATTTATTTATTTATATTGTAACACACCTCTACAGTGCGCAACGATTCTTCAAATTTGTTGTAATTGTTTTTAGCTATGGAAGCAGCTCAACTGCCATTTTCTGGTTGTCTATTTGTATTTATTATTTTATTTTGTTTTGTTTTGTGATTTTTTACAAAATTGGTTTTCACTAGCAAATAACTATCAAAGTTTTTAAGTTTTTTTCATAACTTTTTTATTTTTATTTCAAGTAGCAATCGACAGCATTTTAATTGAACCAAATGTTTTATATTCCACATTGCGAATATTTTACTTAGATGCATGCACTTTTTATTTTTTTTTTCGGAAGTGAAAATGAAATAGTTTTATTTTTTTGTTAAATTCCTGCTGTTTCTATTTGCATTTTTTGTAAATTATTTTGTTTGAGTAATAAATTTTATAATTTTTAGTTTTTTTTATTAAATTTTATTTATTTGCGATTTAAATTTTAAATCTTTTTTGTGTTTCTCATTGGATTATTATTTTTTTAATATATTATATATTTTTTTTTTTAAATTTTATTAATTTTTTTTAAATTATTTTATTTATTGAACTTATTATTTTTTTACTTTATTTACATCATATTTTTTAATATACAAAATATTTTATTTTTTAATTTTATTCAACAGAAGATTATATATATATTTATTTATTTTGCTTAACGATGTCGTGTGTTTCGTTATTTTTTATATATTTTTATTTTTATTTAAAGTATTTTATTAATTACATTGTTTTTATTTTATAATTAATTTATATTTTATTTTCAGATATACAAAATAAAATATTGTTATTAACTTTTTCAAATTGTTGTTCATTAATTTTTACTATTTTTTAATTTTATTATTATTTTTAATTTTTTTTCTTTGTTGCATTCATTAAATTATCTTATATTTTATTTTTATTTGTTTATTTTTTAATTATATCTTGTGTTTCCTGATTTTTTTATATTCAATTATTTCGGTAATTAATTTTTTTTATTCTATTTTGCCTTACATTATTCTTTTTAATATACAAAATATTTTATTTTTTATTAATTTTATTAAATACAAGTTTATATTTTTAGTTTTATTAATTTTTTTTAATTAAATCTTGTGTTTTATGATTTTTTATATAATTTATTTATTAAATTGTTTTTTATTAATTACTATTATTTTTTTAGTTTTATTAAAATAATATTTATTTATTTCTTTGTTATTCTTTTAAATTTTTTCATGGTAATAATTTGTTAATTATTTTTAATATTTTCTTGTTTTAATTCTTTATTAATTATTCATTTTTATATAATAAGTGTTGTTGTACTTTATTATTTTTACTTGTTATTCTTGGGTCAAACCAATTTTTAATTATTTTTTTTTATTTTTTATTACTTTACTAATTTTTATTTATAAAAACAAATTTTTTATTTCATATTTTTTATTTCTTTAATTTTGACCAAAATTAATTTTGTGCGTTACGTCTTTTACATTTTTTGAAATTTTTTAACTTCATTACATTTTATTTTATATTGTAGTTTTTTATATGTTTTTAAGCCTGGTTATTACACTGGTGGTAAGCGACGGTTCCTAGAGGGGGGTTTTTACTGCCCTGTAGGTGTTATACCGTTGCTGTGACAGCTCTATTGATGCTGAAGGCATTTCCATCCCCTCATCAGCCAAAAAACACATTTTTCCTTTATTTATTATATATCTCCTTTTTTACTTAATTTTTCTGCAATAATTTTATTTTATTTTAATTAATTTACCTTTTTCAAATATATACATAATTTTTATTACTTTTTAATTTTTATAATTTTGTTTATTTTAGAAAAATTTTGTTTTTGTTATCTTATTCTTTATTATTACTTAATTTTTTTATTATTTAAACATAGAGATTTTTTATTTATTTTATTTATTTTTATCACAGATTTTTTCTTTTGTTATTTTTATTTTTATATATTTTTATCATTTATTATTTACTAAAGTGAATTAATATATTAATTATTTTTCATTTTTTATGTCACAACATTTTGTTATTATTTTTATTTTTTATCAATTTGTTTTAATTTATAATTTTTTTGTTTTATCTTTTTGTCTTCATTCATTTTATTTATATATTCATATTCATTATTTTTTATTCATATATTTTCCATTCGTATTAGCTTTTTATTTTATTTTTTTCATGTATTTATTACTGAAGTGATTTTTTTTACTTTTTCCGTATTTCGTATTTCAAATTTTTTTATTGTTATTTATGTTTTTGTTATAATATTCCTTGGAAATTTATAAAGTTTTGGTTTTAAGTTATTATCTTCATTTATTTTTATATCTTTTTTACTAAATTTGTTTTTTTTTTTATTATATTTATTTGATATTTTACTTGAGTTTTCTTAATTTCTTTCTTTTTTTATTTTATTTTTTTTTTAATATTAATTTATTAGTTTTTTTATATTTCAGAAGTTTTCATATTTAATTTTTTTTAAATATATTTTTTATACTTCAAATTCTTTTTATTTTTTCCCGTGTTGAGCTTAGTACTTTCAGTAATATTTATTAATAAATTTATTATATACATATGTATTTCACAGGGTTGTAAACTCATGTCTTATTGATGGCAGGAAGTTGGCGATTTAATAATGGAATTGAGAACTTAAATAGGAAACTATAAACCTTTAGTTTTTATAGGATAAAAGTAATAATCTAACCTCATCTAATATATAGCTAAGAGAATATGAGATTTTTTAAATACCAAAAATCAAAATTTGCAAAAAAAACTTAAATTTCTTAAAATTTTTATAATTATAATTTTATACATTTAAATATAATTAGTTTTTACATTTTTTTTTGGAAATTTGAAATTCAAAACCCACAAAAAAAAATTGCAAAGTAAAAAAAATAGTTTTTCCAAATTTTGTTTACTAAATTTTAGCGTTTAAATTGGAAAAAAAATTAATTTATGTGCAAAAATTTTCCAACTTCTTTTTTCCTACCATTTTGCAAAATTTTGATTTGAAAAAAATATATTTATTAATATATATCGATTAATTTTTATTCAGCAAATATCATCAAATACCATGGCTTTCTGGCGACTCGCACACACTAAGTGTGCGCTGGTCTCAAATATCTCTAGTGTTCCCTATTTGTTGTAGCGTAGTTTATAGTTGAAGAAGTCTTTGACGCTACTAAAATATCAAATTCTTTATTTCTCATAATTTTTTTATAATAAAAATGCATTTTGTTTTATAGCAAACTAAATACTCAAAGTGTTTTCTCTTAAGTATATACATGCCGTTATAGTGTTAGTGCGTTTATAATACATACACAAATAGTTTTTGTTTCTATTTTTTATAGCAAATTTAATAGTTTAGTAGAAGTTTTTATTTAGTGGCATTTTTTTAAATATAGTTTTTAATTAAATTGTTGTATTTTTAGTCAAATATACATTCTTTGTATGTATGCGTAATTAATTACTAGTCTGCAATGCCTACTTAACTAGACTACGAGCTAGTTTTATGTGCAGTACTTATACAAATACTTAGATTACTCACTTTGCATTGAGTGGATACAAATTTTTATTATTATTATTATTGTTTTTTTTTTTTTATATCAGTAATTTAGTTTTGCTTAATACAACTTAGTGACTATGTGTTTGCAAAAAAAGTTTGAATGTATTTGTAATTATTTATTTACTTTGTATTGTTTTTTATGCACTTTTTAATTACTTTTTTAATTACTAGAGTTCAAATATCACGGTTCTTACGCTTACAAAAGGCTATTATAATAATTTATTACTTTTTTTCAGACATTTATTCACGCAGTAAAATGTTGAAAGTTAAATGTTATATTTAAATAAAATAATTATGTAATTGCGGCATTAAATTTAAATATAAGAAAAATAAAATTACAAAATGAAGCATTTAAATATAAATTGGCAGACATTTGTTGCAGTTAGTGAAGAGTTTTTATGATGGAAATTAGGTGGAAGTCTATTTTATTGCATTTTTTTGTAGTTTTGACTTATGATTTTTTTTTTCAAAATGTAAATAAAATGTTTCCTTTAAGTGCTATTTGCTACAAAATATTAATATTTTTACAAAAATTGGATTAATACATTTTTTTAATAACAGCCGTCTTCGATGTAGCAAAATTTAGAGTGGTGATACGAAGAAGTAAATGGTATAAAAACTGGTATAATTTACCGAGTAGTTATACACAAAAAACTGGTATAAAAATTGCTACACTATGGCAAGCGATTATATCATCTTGAATGAAATGTTAGCGTGGTGAAGCGAACAAAAAACTGGTATAAAATCTGCATTAACTCGGCAAGCGATTATACTTTCATAAGATAGCATCTGGCTTCAATTAGCCAAAGAGGTATTTGAGAGGGGGGAAGTGAACAAAAAGTGGTATAACATGGTCTCAGCTGGCTGTGTTTGCTAAAAAGTTCGATAGTGGTGAAATGATGGGATAACTGGTAATCAGAAATTTTAAAAGTTATATTATAGCAAGTCCTTAGCATGACATTAGTGAACAACGTTTTCCCAAAAAAGTTTGAGAGTACTGATCCGAACGAAGATTTGGTATAAATGAGCATTAACATCAATTGGCTGCGCTTCGACAAAAAAAAATTGAGAGTGCTGATGCGAACAAAGAACAGATATAATTTATCTCTCCGTTGTACCAATAAAAAGTGATATACATATAGAACAGAACATAAAATGGCGAATCGAACAAGCAACTGGTATAAAAAGTGTTACAATTTAGCAAAATTTTTAAATGTATTTATTTTTACTTTCAAATGTGTAGTTCAAATTGAACGAGTCGGGCAAAGTAGGCGAATCGAAGACGGCTGGTGGGCATAGCATTTCAGCACTTTTAAGAGATTTTAAACCAAGTCAAATTATTTTCTGTTTAAAATGAAGGCGTATAGAAGTTATCGTTAACAGGCGAAATAAAAATTAAAAAAAAAAATGTAATTGAAAAGCAAAATTAAAAACTAATTTTAAAAATATTTTGCTTTTAATTGCTATATACACTACAAATAAGAAGCCCATTAATAAACATTTTAAACCCGAAAGTATTAGTGAAGGAGCTAAAATGTACTAAATTCAGAATTATTAAAAAAAATATTTAATTTTGACTTATTTTAATTAACACAACAATGTACACAAATTTTTACGAAAATACGAAAGTACATTTACATATTGATAATTATGTAAGCGCGTGTGTGTGCTTTGTATACACTTTAAGTGTTTAACAAATTTAATTTTTGGCGCTTAAAGGTATGCTTCACATTTTTCAAATTCTTTTGTGTGTGACTATTACGCGTTTTAATTTCAACGCGTATTTTTTTGTTTTGCTGTATATATTCGTTAAACTTACTAGTAATTAATTAACAATACAAAAATATCTAAGTTTCTTTCACTAATCTAATGTTTTTGAACGCATTTTCGATTTTTTTTTGTTTTGCTTCAAATCACTTATTTTCGCAAACATATTTTAAAAATATGTATGTAGCGGCATCATTTTACAAAATAAAATTTTCGAGCTTGCAAATTTTACGATATCTTTTTCCCAATTATTTTCCTAAAAAATATATTCTTTCGAATGTTCAAATTTTACAAAATTTCATGTTCAAATGTTCAAAAAAAAAATTTACTCATAAACAAAATATTTTTTTGAACTTCAATATTTTAATTTTTCTTTATAAGTTGAACAAAATTTTTTTTCGAACTTTCAAATTTTACAATTTTTTTTTTTAAATTTACACACAAAAAAATATATTTTCGAACTTTCACTTTACATATATTTTTTTTGCTATAATATCATGCGCTTATATACTTTAGTTTTGTGACAATTTTTAATTAATAGCTACAGTTACGTTACAAAAATATTTTTGAGATTATTCTTTGCATATTTAAACTAAAGAAACGAAATAAAAATTGAAATCAAACTACTATAAAATCATTTACAGTGCGTGTTGGCTCAAATCGACGCTATTAGTTAGTAATTACTAGACATAATTGCAACTATGCATTTGCTGACAAATAATTTAATATAACGGTATATATATTCTACATACATATACACTTCCGTCAACAGTATATCGTTAATGTTTCGCTGCAGCAGTGCGCCACGTCTTAAAAAAGTAGTATTTTGAATTGTAGTAGTAGTCTTTTAATTCCATGCTTATTATAGCTTAAAAAAGTTTTTCAACTTTTTTGCCAATTTATTAGTTACTATACAACGCAGCCCTGACGCACACCATACATGATCTTCAATTCAGGATAGATAATTTTACGTATAAGTTGATTCGTTTTGCCCGCCAACATGGCGCGACGATTATCTTTTTGCAGCACTTTAATGCCGGGTTTGTGCACGAGGAAGGCATTGTCCAATATATGGAACTCGTAGTCTAAAACGCAGAGCGCATAGCCCTGTAAAGGAAAAAAAATCAAATAATTTTTTTTATTAATTTTTTAAATTTTTTTTAATTATTTAATTTTTTTTTATTTTTTTTAATAATTTATTTTTTTAATTTTTATTTTAAACAATTTATATTTTATTTTTAATTTAAATTTTTTTTAAATAATATTTTTTTAGTCTTTAAATTTTTTTAACTTTATTTGATTTTTTGAGCAGTTTATGTGTTAAATTTTCTTTTTAATATTTTAATTACGTTTTGAATTATTTTGATAAAGTTAAAAAAGAATGGTATAATAAATTTTAAAGAATTTTTTTTATAAATTTTTTGTTTGATGTTTACAATTTTTTTGGAACTTCATCAATTATTTTTAATTTTTCTTAACTTTATTGAACTTATATCTTTTTTTATTAATTATTATTTTTCAATTATTATGATCAGATGTATTAATTATTACAATACAAATTTTATTATTTATTTATTTTTTTATTACAATATTTGCTGCACTTCTTATTTGTCCACGCTTTTTTTAATTTATTAAGATTTAAAAATTTTATTTTGTTGAATTTTTTTTTCAATTCTTCAACATTTTTTTTAAATTATTAAAAATTTGTTACTGATGTTTACAAATTTTTGTTTTAATTTTTTGTAATATTTTTTATTTATTTTTATTTAAATTTCTTTATTTTTTAAACTGTTTTAAGTTAGAACTTTTTTTCAATTTAACAATTTCATTTACTATTTTCAATTAAAAATTTTTTTTTAATTTTTTAAATTACAAAATTTGCTACACTTCGTTTTACCTGCGTCATCTTATCACTTTTGCCCTCCCAGCTCAGTCGCTCGTCGTAGTGCGGATCGGCATGTGTGCCAATATAGATGGGCTCCCAATGCCGGAAATAGCCTGTACGCTTGCCTATGTGGAAAACGCTCAGCTCATCGGTTTCATTTGCGGCCATCCACTCCTTGGACTGTGGCACACCATGACAACTGGCGCAGACGCGCTTATGGAAGGGTATCGCTTTGCCGGTGCGCAAATATTCTTGCAACTCCGTTTTGTCGCGTGGCACAGTTGCATTCGCCTCCACCTCGAAGATGGAGAGCGGAAAAACTCTGTAAGCAATGGAAATTATAGCAATAAAGAATGGTAACATATTTAGTTGTATATACCTCGGCGCTTTGCGCTGCAGATACGCGTCGTTGCGCGCAATCATTTCGAGAAACTTCTTCACCAAGCCGGGATTTGGATACAATTCAATATCTGAGGCTAATATGAAATGTGTTAAGGCAGCATCGCGCGCAATATTACGACCCACATTCACCGGATATAATAATTTCTTTTGTGACTTATATAAATGGCCGGAACTGACATTGAAATAGGGTGGCGGCAACGTGCAATTATAGGGCGTCTTCAGCACTTCTGATTGCTTCGCCACCTGTTTGGGTATATGTTTCGTGCTGAAGTAAAGATGAAACGTGGTAAAAGTGCGCACCAACGGACTTTCTGGCAGGCATTCACGCAGGTACTTTATGGCGTCAATGGTCGGTTGATAGTCAGTGCCCGGTGTGTGCATCGCAATGCTGACGGGCGCATTCCAACTATATAAAAATAAGTGAAATTAGTGCTTGATAAAATATACAAAATATTTCAGATGGACTCACCGCTCCAGCAGCGGTATGAGATTATCTAAAAATGTATAGTCCGCATGCGTTGTATAAGTGATCGATTCGGAGCACTTGAGCGGACCATGATCGGCGCGTACGTAGTTCTTGAGTACCCAGAAATCGCCACGTTGCAAGACCTCAGGCTTGAAGTCGCGATCGTAACAATTTAAGAGCGTTTCCAGCCGTACTTCTGGGTCTTTTTCTTCAGCGACTGCGGCATCGCCATCATTTACAGTATTATTTGTGTATACAGCGGATTCTACTATGGGAGCAACGCCACCAATATTCCCCGCCACGGCGCTACCGACTTGATTTTGTGTGGGCGCTGCAGCAGCTGTAGCAGGCGCCGCCGCCGCAGCGCCACCGGAATCGTTGGGTGATAGTGGCGATAATGAAAGATCGTTAGACGCAGGTGGCGGTGGCGGGGGCGGCTGTATTTTGTCACCTATTAGTTGTGCCTGTAAGTGAAAACCGCAAAATTATTTTTTTAAATCCATATTTGTTTTATATGATAGTGCTTACGCTATTCGCTGTATCCACGCCGCGTTCCTGTATGAAGAATGTGTTGCTGCCATTAAAGCCGGTGCCATTGCCAATCATAACATGGCTGCATATGTAGAGTATGACCAGAATATTGATCAATATGCTGCAACGGAGCAACCAATTGCGGCGTGTGAACATTTTCTGACCTAAAGGCTCGAAGCGCACCATTTTTGTGTGTGTTTAGTGCGGCAGTGGAGGACTAGTAGTTACGTGTAACGTGTAGGAAGGAAGCAAGTTTTCAGCTGCTTGCTAGCGTATGTAAAGTATAAAGGTTTTGCAATAATAAAGTACACCTGTAAAATTTAAAATATATTACGTTAACACTTTTAAATTAATAATAAATAGCTAATATTTAGGGGGTGAAATTATCGATTGCCGATAGATGTGCTTCATTTTTGTATGCATAAAACAACAATAAAGAAATAAACATTTTCTTTTATAAACAAAATTTATTCAATAAAGATTAAATACTAGAAAGTTTAAAATTACATAATTATTAAATTTTCAACAACTACTTCTTTTTAAAGAAATTCATGATGTTGCCCTGCTTCGTTTTGGCAGCTGGCGTTGGCTTGGATTTGCTTTCCTTCGGGCTTTTCTTTGGGCTTGTCTTCTTGGGTGTCTTTTGACGTGCAACTGCTGGCTTCGCATGTGTTTTCGACTTAATCGTAATTACAAAACCATCCTCATCCAAGTATGTTTCTGATTTTGGCGGTGTATCAGCTATTTCAGTTACTTCTTCTGTATCGAGTTTTCCTTGCTTTGGTTGTGGTTGTTCCTCTTGTTCCACATCATCATCTTCATCATCTGAATCTTCGATACGCAAACGTTTGCGACTGCTTGTAGCTGCTTCCTCTTTCTCGGTTTCTTTTACTTTGCGCCGCAGCTTATTGATCTCTTCTTCCTCATCCGATGATTCGACGTGCACTTCAACTGGCGCCTCTTCGTCCTCTTCCATTTTACTTTCCTCCTTCGACTCATCTTCATCGTCGAACAATTGTGCTGAAGTGTTGGCTTTATCAGCTTCTTTTTTGACTGTTTCTTTGTTGTCAGTTTGCTTTTTAAAGAAATCATTCAATTTCTTGGGCGACTTTTGACGGATGACACCAGTAGCCGCTTTACTCGTAGTTTCCGCCGATTGTTTTCCTTTGGGCGCAAAAAAGTTACCGATACCTTTTTGACCACTAGCTGTCGCTGCGGCAGCCTTTTTGTCTTTTGGCGAATTTTTTTTCTGTTCGTTTGTCTTGTGTGGTGACTTTTTGCCAGCATCTAATTCGCTTTTTGCTTTATCTTGTGGTGATGGTTTATCTTTTGCTGCTGCCTTAGATTTAGACGAGCCAGCATCTTTGTTTTTAGTATCTGTAGCAGAGCTGCTATCTGAAGTATTGCTTTGTTTAGTTTTGGCAAAAGCGTTCGCAATTCCTTTTGCCGGTTTAACATCTATTTTACTTTCCAATTTGCCGGATTCATTTTTAGTCGATTCTACATGGCCATTGATTTGTTTAGCGCCACCCGTACGCGTTTGTAAGTCTTCTATTTTGATAGCGCACCATGTTACCGGTTTTAAATCTTCAGCCGGCGCTTTTGCGCCACCGGCTATTTCAACAGAGTAAAGGGCGGACTCGGCATCTTCCAATTTACTTAACCATTCTTTCAACTTTTCTTCGCCTTTGACGATAGTAAATATCTCTTTATTAGCATCCTCCTTTTCAAGGCCATGGATAACAAACCGCTTTTCATACTTGATGCCATCCTTTTCTTGTTGCTTTAAATATTTTGTTAGTGTAGAACTAATTTCATCAATTGGCATGTGATACTCATTTATTAAATCCGTTAGCAATACACGCTTGTCGAAATTTATTACACAATCATTTAGCGCTTCCTCTAATTTAGCAGCACACATATTTTCTCTTCCTATTTTTTGAATATATTCTCGAATTTTCACTTGAATTACGACCGGCAAATTTATAAATTCGCAAAAACTCAAAAATATAAGAAATGCCCGTTCACAATGGATTTCACAATTGCGCAGCTGTCAAATTGGAATGCGAGCCACATGTGGATTACGTCAGCAAGATATGCAAGTATGATATACACAAGATATGCGGCGGTGTGGAATGTAACACATATAAAATAACGTTAAGTTTTAAAAGTTTTATTCAAACTTATATAAGAAAGTAATATAACAAGATTTTTACTTTTATTTTTTTACACTCAGGAAGAAAAATCATGCATTAGGAATCTGATGGTTTTTTGTGATTTTTGGTTATTTAAATTCACTTCTTGCTCTTCATACATATAAATTATTGTGTTATTAAATTTATATTATAAATAATTATATTGAGAATTCTTTTATGAATTTAAAGATATTTTCATGTTCAATATGTGTATCAAATTCGATGCTTCTTCTGTCAAATTGTAACTACTGACTAAATTAAGTCTTGCCGAAACATTTGGAAGTGACTTCTGTTAGTTTGCAGACTACTATGTTTGTACTATAATAGATAATTTTTTTTTGAAATAATATATAATATTTTAAAAATATTTATATTTAACATGTGGACAGGTGTATTACTAATTATTGACACAATTGAAAACTTTACGTAATCGTATCAACGTAAATGCCAGAGTAAAACACCAGAAATGAAACTAATATAAATTAAATTAGTAGAAGTCCCATGATGTATAGTTTCAAATATAATCAAGGTTTTATTTAGCGCTTAAGTTTTTACTAATTTTTTTTTGTGGAAAAATATTTTTTGGACTTAAACAAAATGTTGTGCTAAAAGAAAATTTAGTTAAATTAAAAATCTTTTATACTTTTTTTATAATTATGTCTGCAGAAAAGTTATTATTAGCCGTGTTTTATTTGACAATCACAAGCTAATAAATAAATCATGGACAAATAAAATGCTCTTAGAATATTATATTAATATATGTTATTCGCTTAAAAATGAATTGTGTTGGCAATGTGGACAAGAATAATTAGCTGACATACAATTTAGTTTGAAATTTCAAATTTGTAAACGGAATATTAATATACCATACAAATACATTTATTTTAGGCCTAGAATGCAAAAAAACATGTGTTCATTTTTGTTTTAATTTTAACTCAATATTCATCCAAAAAATCTGTAATTTTGCGTTGTTTATAATTTTATCAGTCATAATGAGATTTCTCGCTATTGCCAACAATTTTTTTTTTGTGGAAAAAAACCTAGCTATTGTGAATGAAAAAAATCGATGAACTGGCAATGCCTCTAGTTCAATATACAAGCTGTGACAGCTTATGACAAGTCAACATAATTATGTTGGCTAAGTCTTTCGTATAAAATCAGCTAATAGCTTAATTTGCTGGTCAAATAAAACACGTTTATGGAGAAAAGGTAAACTTTGAATTTTTAAATTTGTAAATAAACTTTCCGCAAACTAAATTATTATTTATTTTGTTTATCTACAGCAAAAGAAAAGTTTGGACAAAGGCCGAGACGCTCCTATTCCTAAAATGCTACAACGAGAGGAAGGATGAGTTCCTGCATGCGCGCAAGAAAAAGTTCGCCTATGAAAACGTCTTGAAGGACATGATATTACAAGGATTTACGGTAAGAATATTTTTAGGTTAATGTGTAAATATTTATATACATATACACTCAGTCCTTTTTTTACGCGATTATTGGTTCTGCCACTAATCGCGTAAAAAAAAATCGCGTAAAAATGGTTAGTTTTCCTATATTAACTGACGAATTGGTTCCGAATATAAAAAATATCGCGTATAACAAAATATGCGCGCAAAAAAATATTCAAAAACAATACAATCAGTTTCAAATTTCATACATATGATTTATTCATTCATAACAAAATAAAAAATACAAAACAAAAACCATATATAAAAGAGAAGGAAATAGAAAATAGGTAGATTTATTGAAAAAAAAAACCGTTGAATGCTGTTCAATCACTGTCATTATCCGTAGTGGAAATTATTCTTAGCCGCTTATTTTGATGGCCGGCGCTGATATATGAATAGTATGAACTATGGATTGATGTTCTGATTGACTAAGCATCTCCGACTGACAAAATTAACTGAATTTATGGTGCAATTCAGTTAATTTTGTTTGAACCGCGTTAAAGTGAAATAGCGTAAAAAGAGATCGCGTAAAAAAAGGACTGAGTGTACATAAATACATATGTTTCCATAGGATACAACGGTGAATGTGGCTGCCCTTGTAGCAAAAATGCGAACGCTTTTCAACGCGTATAAAACAGCGAAAGATAAAAAGCAGACTGGAACAATACCATACATGTCGGAAATGGACGAAATTTTTGGCGAAAATCGCTTAGTGTCCAAAAACCACACCATAAACTTTGGTACAGACACTCAAGAGGCATTGATTGAGTCAAGTGGTTAGTTCAAATTTAATTTTCATTACGTATTGCTTGAATTCGCGTTTTTATATTTTTAAACAGAGGATACAACGGTGAATGCGGCTGCCCTTGTAGCAAAAATGCAAACGCTTTTGAACGCGTATAAAACAGCAAAAGATAATGAAAAGCAAACTGGAACAATACCATACATGTCGGAAATGGACGAAATTTTTAGCGAAAGTTGCTTAGTGTCCAACAACCACACCATAAACATTGGAACAGATCCTCAAGAGGCATTGATTGAGTCGAGTGGTTAGTTCAATTTCATTTTCATTACGTATTGCTTATATTGAATTCGCTTTTTTATATTTTTAAACAGTAAATCAGTTCTTAAAAGAGTCCACTGATTTTGAAGCAATACTCGACGATATGCAAAGTACCTCCAGGCAGAGCCGGTCTGCACTAAATAGTAGCATGTGCACACCAAATGAGGCGTATCCACAAGATCTGAACGCAGCAAATGCTACTCCATATCCCGGTTATCGGAAAAGCGCTAAAGAACGATATTTTGAACAAAAAATGGAACTAAAAAGAAAAAGTGCAGAGGAAAAGGCGAACTTCTACGCGAATATACAAAGTAAGATACATGATTTGATGGAAAAACGAGATCTCCAGATGGAAATCGAACAAAAAAAACTAAAAATAGAAGAAGAAAAATTAAAACTTTTACGGCAGTATATTATGAAAAACAGATAGCAAAATTAATTGATTTCATAACGAATATATATAAAATACGATATAAAAAAGCTAATAGCTTAATTTGCTGGTCAAATAAAACACGCCTATTATGTAAAAGAAGCTCGGATCTAGCTTTCGATAAATGCATTTACTCGACAGTTTTCATTTTACTAAGAAATGGTTATGTATTGTTTTCAATGACCTAACTAACAGTGGAATATACGTAAATACATAATATATGTATGTATGTACGTATCCCGACAATATTAATTATTTTCAAATTACTACTCCCAAATAACGAATTTTAAAATTAAAAAAAAACTTTTATCTAAAAAATCGGACTTAACATAAAAACGAAATTTTTCACTCAAAATGCCGAATTGAAATAAGTGTTAATAACAAAATATAACCAAAAAAAAAAATGTTTTAAATTTGTTGCTTCTAAATACCGAATTGGAAACTGAAAAATAAATTTTTAATTACAAAAATCGGACCAGAAATAAAAATGTTGAGGTAAAAATGGGATTGAAAATAAAAATATGTATGCTAATCCAAGTTTAAAATTAAAAAGTTTTATGTTTTTATTTTATTTTTAAACTTTTTAGTTTAGTTTTAAGTTTTAAACTTTCATTTTCTTGTTAAATGTTTCATTTTTAATTTTTATTTTATTTTTAAGTTTTTAACTTTCATTTTGTTGTTAATTTAATTTATTATTTCATACTTGCGTTATATAATTTTGGTTGTCTTTGTAAAGGAAAAGCTTATTTTTAATAAAATTTCAATTGAACACTTTATAAATCAACGGGTAAATATTTTCATTAAAAATTTTAATTCGAAACATAATTTTTTAATTATTATTTTAATTTTTAAATAAAAATATATTATATATGTAGATTTGATTTTGGATTTTGAGATTAAAAATGAAATTTTTAATTACTAATTCCAATTTTCATCAATATTTTCATTGCAAATTTCAATTAAAAAAATATATCATATCAAAAAGTGCAAATAAGTTGAGAGCTCTACGCAAAATATTGTACAAACGGTTGTACCATATACCTGTAAGTACATACATATTTATGTATGTATGTATGATGGTTTATGATTTGTTAAAATTGAGTTTACGGGCGTCACTGTCCGTGACGCATTCAAATTACATGTAAACGGCCACCGTTTCGAGTGTTTATTTGCACAGATTTTTTCAACAATACGCAGTACCAATTATTTTTTTAGGTTAAACATTGTTTTCATTTTTATTTTTTCAAATATTTTCGCATACGACGAAATGCTGTTGGAGCGCTTTAAATGTTTACATAAAGTTTTGAGCGCAATTTACATCATTAATTTCTTATATTTTTTATTTAAGATAAAACCGTTTTATTAACATCTCTTTCTTCTTTATCTCTTTATTTTTGCCACCTTTTCAATCAGCGCTGTCGTTTTCTGCTTAAATATGACTAATTGATGCCAATGCTCTTTGTTGGGTATTTTATTTGTTTGCTGATTCTTGTAGCCGGTTTCAAATATGCCGCATTCTTTCCACTTGTGTTTTGCATGCTTCACACTTTCTTTGATTTCTACCTGCCGTTTTCGTTCTGCTATTTATACATATGTACATACATGATCACCCTTTGTTTACCTGGAAATAATCGTGAAAATTTCACACACACACATACATACATATCGCGGTTGCAGTTATGTGTGCAAATCAGTTGGTTCTGGAGAGAATTGTAATTATCTGTTTAATTCAATCTTCCATACATACATACATACATATTTACATGTTAATGATTATCGCTGAAGGCGGGAACAGCGAAGTCAATTTGCCAATTGAGGTTGTGCGGTATTTGTTATTTTCTGTTATATGCACTTTTTTGGGTAAAAATCGAAATCTTTAGTTAAGATATTTCAATAAAAAATTAAAACAGGAAAAAATATACCCTTCACAGGTGCCTTTCTTTTAGTAACTTTGTGTTCAGTTTGTATGGAAGATATATGCTATAGTTAACCGATCTGAACAATTTCATCGGATTTTACATTGTTGTCTTAGAAAATAATCTATACCAAATTTCGTGAATATATCTCGTCAAATGCAAAAGTTTTCCATACCAGCACTAGATATCGATCGTTCAGTTTGTATATCAGCTATATACTATAGTAAGCCAATCTGAACAATTTCTGCGTATATTACATTATTATCATAGAAAATAACCTGTGCCAACTTTTGTGAAAATACATTGTCCGTTTTCCGTTCAAGAACTTGATTTCGATCGTTCAATTTGTATGGCAGCTATATATTATAGTGGTCCAATATCGGCAGTTCCGGCAAATGAGCAGCTTCTTGAAAAGAAAATGACGTTTGCAAAATTTCAAAACGATATCTTCAAAACTGAGGGACTAGTTCGTATATATACAGACAGACGGACAGACAGACAGACAGGCGGACATGGCTAAATCGACTCAGCTCAACATACTGATCATTTATATATATACTTTATAGGGTCTCCGACGCTTCCTTCTGGGTGCTACAAACTTCGTGGCAAGCTTAATATTCCCTGTTCAGGGTATAAAAATTATATGTACGGTTATTTAACTTGTAGGCTGTGAAGTAAGGCTAATTTTTTCTAATTAAATTTTTGGACTTAAAGTTGAGAATTTAATTAAAACTATAGAATTTCAAATTTTTAATAAATAAATTGAATTAATATAAATGAAAATTGTGTTTAATAAAATACATAGAAATGAAAAATTCAAGAGAATTAAATTAACTTTAATTTAAATAAAAAAAATTTCGTTTTTTGAAAACTTTTAATTTTATATTTAATTGTAAAATTGAAAAATAATATTAATTCTGAATTTAGTCAATGATGGTTCCATGATAGACAAATTATCTACGACTCCGAAGTTATGACTGTCAACAGTGTCGCGATTGCAACGAATGTTTCTTTAATGACAGGATATTTCGTCTTGCCCTCGTTCACTACCAGACCCATTTGCTTTGATTCTTTGTCCAACCTGGAGAAAGCAGAACTAACTGCACAAAATTTCCATTGCCCAGGCTTTAAACATTGCATAAAAACCGTTTGAAAACATTTCAATAAGGCTGGTTATTAAGGGAAACTCGATGGATGTAGGCATCAAGTGAATTAACACAGAAAAACCTCTTGGACAGAGCTAAGATTGACGGTCAGGAAGTTTTCCTATGTGTTTGGTGAGATTGGCAGTGAATTGTCTTATATGGACTGCTTTTAACGTGGAACTGTATTGTCAACAATTGAACCGTCTTAAGGAAGTATTCGCCCAAAAGTGGCGAGCAGCGAGGAGATGAATTGTGTTCCATCCGGGCAACGCCAGGCCACATACATTGATGGTGACTCGCCAGATGCTGCCGGAGCTTAGTTTGGATGTCCTTATGCTTCCAAGTTTTAGTGCGGATATCTATTACCAAGTGATTACTACCTGTTCCTCTAGAGAAGCTTATGAAAATCAGTTATTTCTAAAGAATCGAATTTTTTAAAGAAATATACTTTTCAGAATGCCTGTTAAATAAAAAAAATATACTGAAAACCACTCCAGTGGCTTACAACTCCACCAACACTTTACACATAGCAACTAAGAGCCAATTTTTGCGCAAAATATTTGTAAGAACATATGCTCCAAATATGTTATGGATTTACTCACATATCCACTCGTCCTTATATAATTACATATCCACATATGATATGATGTATACATGTGACATATGCGCAGTACTTTCAATTTTCTTTATTTCCAAAGTGCACTGCTTTTATGACATCTTCAAACTACAGCAAGTAGCAAAATAATTGGCACCCCACTTGTCTTTTACGAGTATTCAAAAATGAAAAAGAAAAGGAACGAAGACAGAATTTAATGTTCGTTCTAGTTGTTGATCATACTGGCAAGAGCAAGAAAGTCGCTTTAGTACTTTGAATTCCAGAATATTTTTGGTTTTATTACTCATTTTATGTCGCATGACAGCAAACACATGAAACTCTCAAGGGAGTATGGAGGCATAGCTGGTTTTTATGAAATTTATTTCATAAGAAAAATATGGTATGCTCAGCATATGCTTTTATAACGCGTGAGTACAGTTTAAATCGACTTGTAGAGTTATGAGCTGAGAATGGGTAAAAGTAGTGTGATTTTTAAGAAAGCTGAGAATCCTTTACACATTGTATATATATCAATTTTAAATAGTACCCTCAATTAAAAGTGTATACATTTTCAATAGCCTTTTTCCTTCTTGAGACCCAGCATTCAGTGAAGAAAATATACCAGCCGTACGAGTAGGTGAGAGTATGCATGAAGACCGTGGAGAGTCGATTCGGCGCCGTTCACAGCAACTCAGCGCATTTTACGTCGAGATCTCAAGACAATGGATATGTAAAAAAGCAAAATTTGGGACGAATAGCAGCCTCATGAGATTCATTTAGAAAAAAACCGTTCGATTTGGCTTGTGGGCCGGTGGAATAATCGGTCCATATTTCTTCAAAAATGATGCCAGTGAGAACGTAACTGTCAATGGCGACCATTATCGGGTCATGATAACCGACTATTTGATGCCTGAAAGTAAAGCTCAAGATCGTGTTAACGTTAGGTTGTAGAGTTCATCCGAATCGATGGATCTCACTTCATGTTTGTCCCTTGTGTTACCCTACTCCAAAATGTGGAACAACAGATCCTCATACATCGACATAGAGCTTCGAGCCTACCATAAATTTGGTAAGGCGACTAATATCAATAGCAATCACTCCACCAAATACTGCGAAGTTTTGTCTATCAAAATATTTCAAATTCACTTTGACAACAGTGGGACAATAGATGCGAAAGTGACAAGATGATCCCACCTCGTCTTCCTCCTTATAGCTTTGGATGTGAGCGTTCGACAAAATATTTAACCGCTAAGCGTGAAAACCTGCGGTCTCCACATCTAAAATAAACTTTGCTAAAAGTAAGTAGTTGGGAGGCCCACTTATGGTGACGGTTCACTCTAGGTCAGAAGAATCTCGTACATGTACAAGTTCTGATTGTTGACCAACGCTTGTCGAGTTCACTGAAGGTCCAGCGCTAGAACGGAAGTGGACATCGGGATACCGCTTCCAGTCGAATAAAATTGGGGTGAGGGTACCCTTCCTGGCAAGCTCATCGATTTAAGTTTCCGGCGATTATGCTGTGAGCTGAGTAAAGTTGCTCGGCTATCGTAGCAAATGCACACATCTATGAAAAAAAAAAACTGTATTTCGGAGCAGGGCAATTGTTGCTACTTTGATGGCAACCATTTCCGCTTGGAAGAAGTTACAGTACTCTGGTAGCCTCAAACATAAAATTAATGCATAGTTCTCAACAGAAGATACCAGCTCCTAGTTTACCTTCATCCATCCGCTCACAGAACCTTTTCTCCAACGACATCGCGCCACCCACGAATCATTCGCAAGTGAGCGAGCAGAGAAGGAACCCTGAGGAAAAGGCTTCATGGGTGGTTTAAAAAGTTGAACCGTATTTATTGTTTAACTTTTCCTTTTCCTTTGCGGCTGTTCCGACAAATGAGCAGCTTCTTGAAGAGAAAATGAAGTTTGCAAAATTTCAAAACGATATCTTAAAAACTAAGGGACTAGTTCGTATATACAGACAGACGGACAGATAGACAGACAGACGAACATGGCTTAATCGACTCAGCTTAACATACTTTATATACTTTATACGGTCTCCGACGCTTCCTTCTGGGTGTTACAAACTTCGTGACAAACTTAATATACCCTGTTCAGGGTATAAAAATACCTTTTGGGAAGCTTTATGTTGAAAAATATTTGACTAGATGATTACCCTTGCCTCTGCACTATATAACAGGACGGGGATGATGAGTGACTTGTAGAGTTTCGTCTTTGTTCGTCGAGAGAGGACTTCAATTGCCTACTCAGTCCGAGGCAGCACCTATTGGCAAAAGTTATTCTGCGATGAATTACAAGGCTGATATCATTGTTGGTGTTTATGTTGGTTCTATGATAGACGACATTATCAACGCCTTCGATGTTTTGACTGACAACAGTGACGTGGGAGCCATGTCGTGAGTGCGACGACCGTTTGTTTGATGACAGGAGATATTTCGTCTTGCTCCCGTTCACTACCAGACCCATTTGCTTCGCCTTAAAAACAATAACTCTTAAAAAGTATTCATCTAAAACTTTCTGCATTCACATGTCACATAACTCAACCGATATGAAGATATAGTTAAATATATAGATTACCTAGTTTTTGCGATTTATCGACTTTCGTCGATTGTTAATTTAACGTTGCAGTCTAAAATGTTGTCGTCGAGGAGTGCAACCACAAATCAATGGATTTATGAACTTCTTAATAGAAAAATCCAATTAACGGGCCATTAATTGTCTAATATGATGCGGTTAAACTGATTTTACGGTGCTTACAAAGTTAACCCACTGATTTCAAGCGATATCGATAACAACTTTTATACCAAATACCAGAAATTCAATCAGGAAAATTAGCTTACCGTTAGTTAGCACTCGTTACTGCGTAGTAAAACAAGAGAAAAACCAATAAAATCCTGTTGGACCTGGTGAAACTTATGTAATGTGTGTGTGTATTAAAACTTGAAAGTTGCCAGCATTATAAGCATTGAATTAGCAACGCATATTCTTTTAATTATTTTTGATCTGCGCTAAAATATGAGCATTACAAAACAACTCGACGATACCATAAAGTCATGCAAAGTTGCAAGCGAGCAACTGCAACAACTGTTGAGAAGTGGTCAGCGCTTCAAGTAATCGGTAAAAGATTTGAAGTACAAAGCGTTGGCGTTGGCTAAACGGTGGTAGGATGGGAGAAATTGTAGCACCACTTTAATGCAAATTTAATTTCAATTTTAGAAGTTTTAATTGCGACCGACAAGCCGTTGCATACAATTTACCAGTCAGTGGTTTTGCGTAATGTAATCGTCAGACCATCAGTCGCCGCTGTTGAATAAAGAGTTCAGGGAAAGAACGGCTTTGGCTGTGGTATCGAAGTGTTTGAAGAGTGATTTGTTATAACGGGTGATCCGAGTAGAGGTATTTTTTTTTCAATAGCCTTTTTTTGACAGATCACGCGTGAGTCGTGTGAAACTGTTACTTTTGTTCAGTATTGTTTGACGTTTCGTCATGGAAAGACTTACGCCAGAACAACGTTTCCAAATCGTTCCACTTTCTTACAAAAACTCACGTTCTGTAAAGAATGGGTTTCGCTCAACATATTCGGCCTACTACCATCACCCATTTTGGGGCCCAGTATTCATTATTGGACAATATTCGACCGATTAGACCACGTTCACGCAGTGAAGAAAATTTAGCGACCGGAGCTGAGGGTGCACACGAAGACCGTGGAGAGACGATTCGGTGCCGTTCGCAGCAATTCTGACTGACGTATGAAACGAAGGGGCGCTTTTTATGTCAAGATCTTAAATTGAAAGCCTAGAAAATACAGCTTTTTCGGAAAAAAACTGGAAGAGCCGATTTTAACAAGTTTTTTACGTGAATATTTTATTTGCACAATCATTCGTCAAAGACAGAAATAGTTAGTAATAATTTGGTGCAAGTTTCAGACGTCTGAAAGGTGGATGCATAAGACCCGCTCAGCCAAGCAGTCACGGAAGCCATTCTCCGGAGCCTTGAGAGCCGAGGTGCATGCTGCTTGGATCTCCCTGTTGTCTCAAAATACTTGAGATTGTACTCAAAGATCCATGACTCGTCACCTGCGATTATGCTTTTTAAAAATTGGGGCTCACTTTCACACATGTTAAAACTTTCTTGATACACTTCCACTCGCCGCAATTTCTGGTCGTCAGTGAATACTTTTGGAACCATTTTCGCGCATACCTTGCGAACGTTGATGTGGCCCGTCACAATGTCATGAATAACAGATTTTAATAAATTTAACATCTGGGCAATTAAACGAATACTTAGTCGATGGTCTGCGCACACGAGTCACATTGTCGGTGTTTGTCGAGGCCTGGTGCCACTGAACCACGCCACTTCTAACTGCTCAAGCAACGCCGGGGTAAGCCGGCTTGATCATATCAAACGTGTCTGTCACAGATTTAACGAGTTTCACACAGAATTTAATAGCGAACTACTCACAGAAACACGTCGCGCGAAAATGTTTGTCCTGACTCTCAAGGTGCTCGGAGATAACTGACCAATCGCTCGTTCGTTAGCTGGGAACGTCCTCTACCGAATCCAGTCGGTGTGTGCATGCTCCGAAATACAGTCGCGGCGGAAAAAACTCAGTCCTATTACTTTCCGGACAAACCCTGTATTGTCCTGAACGCTACATTAAAATGTAGTTTTATCAAAATAGGACAGTTTTATTGCAGATAGACACATGATATGAAAATATCTTTCCGATTTCTTCTTACTTTATTAGTAATTGATATAGGTATTGATCCATTTACCTAAATATTTCAGTATTCCTACCTCATCAAGCCAGGCAAATATCCATCCCCATGACTGTGACTCGTTACGTCAAATCATAAATCTTACAGTTTTTGAGGTTAGAAGATCATCTGAAGACGCGAGCCACATTTGTCGAAGTAAAACTACATACTAATTTAATTTCTGAACTTTAAAACTAACCTGCCAAAATTTCTTATACATACATATGTACATACTCGTATATCATAAAACTTACGTCAATGTAAGACATACGAGTCGTACAAATAATGCTTTCAAATAATGAAGCTTTCCTCCAAAGTAACACACACCAGAAGCCCAAGCGGTCTGACCGCAACGCTAAAAAATTATGAATGATGATGGATATTCGTCTTGGCTTTTTTGCCTGCAGTTTATTATAATTTTTTTTCTTTCTTAAAGCAGCAGAGAGCGTGAGAGAGAGAGAGGCGTGCTGCCGTATTCTCAGTTCCCATTTTTCCTAAAACAAAACGCTTTAGGGAAGCAAAAAACAGCTTCGTGCCGCATACAGTATACAAGCTGCTTGTGGTCGTCATACGGAGTGTGAAAGAAGTGAGACCACTGAAAATTACTAAACCGCAATGAAAACTTGAAAAAGCAGGAAATTGGCTGGCGGTTGCTGATTGTTGGGGCGGTGGTGGGGTGGCTGGAAAGTTTAGCTCAGTGAGTTCTTGTCTCAAAAAAACAGTGCCGAGTTTTTAAGTTGTAATCCAAAAAGGAAGGCAGTCGTCTGTACAGCTGATATCTTAAATGAAAATAAATTGAGTGTTGCTGCTGCAGAGCGTGAAATGCGTTATCGTCGTTAAATAAATTTGTGTGTTAATTAGGGTTGTATTTTAAAATGGCACAGCACGAAACAGGATTTTGAGCGCGGTTGACTGCTTTAAAAAAAGATGTTAAATTGAATTTAATAATTTTCAGCACCCAAAAAAACGGTCATCCTTTGCAGTTCTTGACTGATTTTTGAATGATATTATTAAGATTATGCCTTAGCATCAAGAGTGCTACTTATTGAATTCTTTTATTGAGGTAAAATATTTCGTTTTTCTCTTTACATTGGGAGGCTTCAGTTTTCAATCAGCAGGCAGTGTGAAGTACTTGGCGCTTATCTTGGGTAGGCAGGCAGCTTTTGAGGCAGCCGAACACTGAGGAGAGTGAGGAAGATATAAGTAGCCTTATACTGGTCTTATATGACTCCAAACAGCTGGAGTCTCTCACCTGAAAAGGTATTCTGCCTTAGCGACACAGTAGACAAATGTTTTATGAGGTTGTTGTCTGGTCGGTCAGCTGCGGATCCAGTTATTTGGCAATGGGACAGTTTTGAAAAGTTAGTGTTATTTAGAAAAAAATGTGATCCTTTAGATTACTGCATCACAGAACCATCTACTGGCGGGTTCTTCTCTACGCAAATACCTGAGAGGGATCAGGGAGCAGAGATGAGCTTTTCCATAAATGATTGAAAGCTTAAGGGAACGGTTGGTGGGGGAAACTACTGTCGGTGAGATGTACATTCACTCCGACAGCAGGGCGGCAATACTTACCTTGAACTCTATGACGATGCCCTCAATACCAGTTAAAGTCTTCATAAGTAGCAAACATTTACTTCGCTAACCTTGTTAACCGACTTCATTGGGCGTCTGGTCACAGCGAATCGCTGGTAACAGCGAAGGTGAATAGCTTGCTAAAAAAGGATCCCTTACCCTTAATCCAAGAGGCACTCTGGTGACCAACGCAACGCAAGCTATCTTAAGAACTGCTTGTAATTACCCAGGTTCATCTCGCCGCAGTGATAGTTGTTCTGATTGAACACTGTTCAATATGCACACATGCGGTGAATTTACATATCTTGTTGGTTGAAGACTGCCAAAGTAGGAGGAACGCGAAGAAGATACTTCTATAACCACTGGCACTTTCTTCACTTCTAGTTTGTTAAATTGCTTAATTTGCTAGATTAAGGTTAAAACATCTCTGTAGATTTACCCTCAGTTAACTGGGCGAATTAGCGAGGTTGATATTAACTGGCTCAATAAATTTGTGGTAGACGACATAGTAGTAGGGGAGCCCGGAGTGCTAAATTCGCAGTTACTGGAGCGTCATGGAGACTTACTAGATTGTCAAGATAACGTTTAAAAAAAAGAAAGTCTAGGTGAAGTTTTCCATTTTAGTGGGGAGAAGAGCGGGAAATTGGTTTCAAAAATGTAAAAAAAAACAGTCACATGAAAATACTCAAGCGCGTCAGTCATTCCATACCATATATACGCGCATTGTATTTCTGATAGTCGATATATATTAATCTGACAATCAAGTCAGGGTTGAAGGCCGTAATGACAGGTTAAAAAAAAAAATAAGTTACTCGAGCGCGTCAGATTTTCTAAGCGAATGTTAATTAACCTCTAAAAAGTGTACCTTTTAATACTCTGACTATTTCGACGTGGACAAAAGTCATTTATTGATTTTAAAACTTGTAAAAAAAAGGTGACCTTGAGATACTCGAGCGCGTCAGATTTTTATACAGGGGGATGAACTTGATGTCAGAGTCTTCCCAAAAGATAATCTGACAATTATATAGAGGCATATCGTTAATCTGACGATTTAAAAGTGGAAGAATTCTGTTTGGTTCTTGTTTTTGTTACAGGATGTAATAAAAACAGAGTATACATATACATAATACATATAATATTGTATACATATACATATGTATATGTATAGAAAATTGAATAATTTATTAATATGAAAATAGATCTAAATATTAATAAAAAAAAATTTAGAGTTTGTGGAATAAACTTTTTTTTCATACGTTTCTTCGCCACAGTAAACACATTTGACACTAACGTCACTCATTTTTACAATGGATGTAAAACTGATCGCTGTAAACGAACGAAACAAACAAAAGTGTCAAGCGTTTACTAACAACAACCACGCTATGGTGATTAGTACGCTTGACCTTTTATCGACGATTTTACCTGTATCGCCCCACGGAAATTGTCAGATTATATGATTTTCGTGATTCTGACAGAATTACCTTTAAAATGAAAAAAAAAATCTATCGCGCTCGAGTATTTCAAGGTGACGTTTTTTTTTACAGATTTGTCACCCTGCTATTTCTCTAAGCCACCCTCAAACTGTCAGAATATTGAAATATACACTCGTCTTCATGCATTTAACATACCATCTCTTAATCTGACGCGCTCGAGTTTCCCGAAGGATCGATTTTTTTCTCTAATCTGACGAACCCCCCCCAACGCACGCCTCCATATTAAGGGCTCATATTTGGTAGGGGTGCATAAAAGGGTGCAATGTTTCTCCCCATATAGTTTTCTGACACGCTTAAGTAACTGCAAAAATCCCCTCTTGGGCTCCCCTACTATAGAAAAGTGACGTGTTCGATATCTAGGAGTTTAGAGAATCACAAAGAGTCTACGTTCCTGCTGACCAATTAGGCTTTTGCGTTACCTGAAGACCACCTCTTAGATCTCACCTAAGCTAACTATGCTTTGTAAATTCGGGAGTAGAGCTTTCGATGGTAACTATGAGCTAAGCTCTTTAATATTTCTGAAAAAAACTATATATTGAGGTCGCTAAGAAATCCAAATTAATTTAAGCTTAAGTGATACAACGGTTATGGAAACCTAAAAAACTTAAGGAGCTGGTGAAATATCGAAATAACATTTAGATATTTTTGAATAAGAACGCAGTACTATAAATTTGAGCTTAAGCCGATTAAAACCTCCATTTCTTATAAGAAAATTATCAAATCTTCATCAAATGCTTTTAAAGGGTATTTCTAATTATGGACAAGGGTGAATGGACTGCTTACAAGCGATACAGGAAGCATAGAGATAAGGAGGTTTCTTCAAAAATGTTGCTGGTGATAACGTACCCGCAATGGCGAACGCTATCGCGCCATGATAACCGACTATTTTATGGTTGAAATTGAAGCTCGTGATTTCGGCAACATTTGGTTTCAATAAGATGACGGCACTTCCCAGACATCGCATCAATCAATGGTTTTCTTGAGAGAACCAGTCCAGTTACCAGTCAAAATGCTCGAACGAGTCATCGAAAATTGGACTCAACGGATGGGCCAAAAAATACAAGGTCTGTCGCAAAAGAAACAGAACTTTTTAAATGAAACTGTTTCTGGTTGCGCCGCCTATTGGTGGGTATATGAAATAAAAAGTTTGATCTCTTGTTGACATTTCGTAAAAATTTTAAGACAATTGGATAACTACAATCGATGTTATCGATCAAAAAGTGACAGCAGCTTTTGGTCATCGGTCGTAAAATACATTTTGAACAAAGAGCAAATATTAAATTGTTTTAAACTTGGGAAAACGTTTACTGAAACATTTCAAATTATGAAAAAAGTTTATAGTTATCAGTGCCTATCCCGTAGTAATGTGCATGAGTGGTTTAAGCGATTCCAAAAAGGTCGTGATGGGGAGAGCCATCACCGAAAAAAAGTTGTCTTCAGAAGTCAAATGCGAAGACAACGCTGATTTGTTTTTACGATTCCGAAGGTATTGTACACCGAGAGTTCGTCCCACCTGGCCAAACGATTAATGCGATGTTTTGCCTTGGTGTTACGAAGCGTCTTTTGTCACGCATTTGTCGTGCTCGACCACAATACCGTGAGGCAGGGTCCTGGCGCCTGTTGTACAATAATACGCCGTGTCATCGGTCGACGCTTGTCACTGATTTTTTGACAAAAAACTCCATATTAACCATTAATCACTCACCCTTCTCACCTTTTTACCTATTTGGAAAACTTTATTTGCCCATGAAAGGACACTGGTTTCAGGACATTTCAGCTATCCAAAAGGCGATGACCGATATTCTCAAGAGCATTCCGAAAAATGACCTTAAACACTCATTTGAAATGCTAATTGACCGGGCTAAACGCTGTATCGAAGCACAAGGAAACTACTTTGAATTAAAAAATATAACTTTTGAAAAATATTAATTTTTTGTTGTTTTTTTTTTTTAACAGCCCTGTTTATCTTGCGACAGACCTTGTAAATGCCAAAGAATGTTCTTTCGAATGACAATACACATTCCCCATTAAATTTGAAGTCTCTGTGCTTTTTCTTTAAAAGAGTAGGGAATCTCGCTATATGGATCACCGTTTATGTAATATGTAATACTATAAAAAGAAAACACAATAATATGACAGCTAAGCTTGGTCGCAGACGCTACTTTTGTTGCAGTTAATGAATTAGCAACAAATTACTGGAAATACGGTTATGAACGAATGCGATTTAGTACTGAACTCACAATGAACTGAAATTCTCCGTTTACCCTTTTGTTCGACACAAGAAACAGTAACAATTAGCTTAAATTAAATAGCACTTACCTCATATGACTTGCACTTTGTGTTCATTCATGACCAGCATTGCCGCGTCGCTGTCGTGTTTGAGTAATATTAAAAGCTTGCTGAAATGAAAAAATAAAACAATTAAAATTTTATAATACCGTTAGTCAGTAAAAATATTATTAAATAAAGGTATTATAGTTTTGAAAAGTTGAAATTGAAATCAGTTTCGTTGAGAAATCTGCTGTGGAATCAATAATTATGACAATTGACGCATATTAACAAGCAAAAACAACATTATTGTACAATACATGATTATAATAAGTGCACAAGAGCGGTGTGTAGTCAGTTAATAAAATTTATAAAGAAATCACACACACACACACACACATGCGCATTTAAGTGCTTTTTCGCGCGCTTTCATGGCTATATGAAGACTTCCCGGCTTATGATTATTGTGTATGCCAGCGAGTACTTGTGTGACTACTTGAGGCATGGGATTGTCCCACTTTCTGTAGTGGGCAACCGCAAGGAAACAAAAGACGTACACACAACGCAAAAATAGAAACAAAAAATAAAAAAATTATAAAAAAATATATGAAAGAAATATAAAAAACTTAAATACTCATATAAGCAGATATGTGAATAGGAAATAGCTCAGCGTTAGGGGAGCTGTGGCCGCCTTTCAAGTCTATACTCGTAAGTAGGAGTAGCCGAGAAAAGTAAGGTGAAAAGTGGATAAAAAAAATGGTTTTGGCACTAACCATTAATAATGCCAAAGCATTTACCTTTGAGCTGCCAAACCGTTGTTGTTATGATAAGTGTTATGAGCGGCTTAGGAGGGAGTAAAAATACAATATAACATAAGAAATAAAATATAAAATAAAAAAATAATAAAAATAGGTGGAATAATATATAACAGCGTATAGTAATAATCATCTGTGTTGAAGAGCAGACACGTTTTAGAGGGCTCACGTGTGCGGAATCTCATTAAAGTGTAAAATTATGCGGTTATGTATGAACTACATATGTACTGTGGTAGCAACGAAACTAACAATAATAATAACAACAGCAATGACAGAAGAATTGTTGTTGTTCAGGTTGGGCAATTGTGAAATGTGAAATATTTGTGGAAAAAGTAAGAAACATTTGAGGAATTAAAAAAATTTAAAAATTAAAAAAATAACATATTAATATATGGTAAAAATAAAATTACAACAAAAAAATATATGTATGTTTTTAAAATAGTAATGATAACAAAACACATGTTATTTGTAAGAAAGTAGAGTAAAATAAGTAAGGGAGTGCTAAGTTAGGGTGCAACCAAATATTTTATCCTCTTGCAACTTGGTAGAATTAATACCTTATATACCCTTAAGGGCTAAACGTCAACCAGAGGATCGAGATCCATGCAATTATAGTGTATATACAGTTGAATTTCCCTCACTCGAATCACCATAATCCACAAAAAACTGCGAGTTCGAGAGACTTCGAGTTATGAAAGTAAATTTATAAGCAATTTTTGCCAATTCAAGAGTGCGAGCTATTGAGAACTTTGAGTTATGGTAACTGACCGAAATATTCGACATAAAGTTTGTTAGAAGAAGAAAATGATTATACCAACCATATGTAGTTTATGAGAGTTAACGGTAGTATAGACCCGATTTGATTTATTTTTGCCAATACGAGTTAGTAGGCAGTACTAAGATGCCATATACTAATGAAATATTCCATGATATTTATTAAGGTACCTCACATATCATCACCAATCATACATTGGAATAAATTGTATGGCGTAAAGTCTGAATTTCAATTGCCTATCTCATACATTGACCGATGTTTTCGTTTAAAAGTCAACTAAAGATACCGGGGTCCAAATATAAGTTACATAGGGACTTAAATAGTTTTTATTGGACTTAAACAATTTTTGGCCATATGATGGAATACACTAAAGGCATTATTTGTGCAAAGTTTTATCCGGTTCCATTAAGGGGTTAGGCCACTCTAGAGGGTCACACATAGTTTTGTAGGAAATTTACTGCTCTATAAAAATGGTCTCTTATGATTTTTCGATTAAGTTAAGCGTTTACGAGATGTTAATCGTCAAAAATTAATGCATATTAAGGTGGATCAAAAAAAAAATTTTTTTTTCGTTTGGTATTCTGAAAAATAAATTCCTAGGCACCTCTCAGAAAGCCTCTCCAAAAACCTATGAGTTGCATCATTCATAATGACTTTTTTCATTGAGTTATACAATTCATAAGAAATAAAAAATTTTCCCAAAAATAATCAAACTTTAACTGTTAATATC
This sequence comes from Bactrocera dorsalis, assembly GCF_023373825.1. NCBI lineage: Eukaryota > Metazoa > Arthropoda > Insecta > Diptera > Tephritidae > Bactrocera > Bactrocera dorsalis. Next base: position 32,413,228 of record NC_064303.1, on the reverse strand, counting down.
TTTTAAACGGTTGGGTTTACGAAAAATCACAGGAAACCTTTTTGTAGAGCATTCAATTTCCTATAAAATCTAAGGAACGAGATATTTTTTCAAGTAGTTGGAAGCGAGATATAAATTTTTCCATCTGATAATAAGAAAAAATATAAAACTGTATGTAGGAGGAACTACCCGTTACAATTAAGAACTCATATTTGGAGAGGCTTTCTTAGAGGTGTCTAGGAACCTATTTTTCCGAGTACCAAACGAAAAAAAATTTTTTTTTTGAATCAACCTAATGTATATACAGTGGTGGTCAAAACATTTGCAACCAAAATCAAATATTTGATTCTACCATTTTTTTTTTGTTGCTAAAGTAATTTTTGTGTTCTTTGTTTTTCTCTTTTTCCAAGCTTTAGTTATTGTATTTGTTAAATATGTACTGTTAAAATTGTTATTTTTAACCTATAACAAAAACAAAGCAATATTCCAGTGGAAAATATGAAATGCAAGTATTCAAAACATTTGCAACTGGTTTTGCTGTATTTTTATTTTATTTTGCTACTTAACAAAAAGCAAGTTATAACGGTAATCGCATTCCACATAATTAGTGGAACTTCATGCGTTTTTATTTTACTAAGAGTTTGCATTCAGTCTTTCGCGTTTCTAGAATTAACAAATTTTTCTGCGTTTTGTGATCTTTGTAATATTTTCGGTTGAAAATGGGAGGCAATAAATACAATTCAGACTTTAAAGCAAAAATAAAAGAAGATTTTAGAAATGGACTTTCGCAAAAAGAAATATCGTTAAAATATTCCATACATAAATCAACGATTTGCCGTATTATTCGGACTGAGAACATCCACACAGTTCACAGAGGAGGTAGGCCTCGTGCTACAACCTTAAGAGAAGACCGGCAAATAAAAATTTTCTTTACAAAATACCCCAAAGCAGTTCCAAGAGAAGCTAAATCCGAAGTTCAACTCGACATCAGTCTCTCCACTACCAAAAGACAGGCCTTGGAGTTTGGTCTGCGTAGTTACAGATGTACGAAAACGCTATTTGTGTCTGCAAAAAAAGGTTGCGATTTGCTCGATCACACTTAAATTGGACTAAGCAGAAATGGAACTCAATTTTATGGTCAGATGAATTCAAACTCAACCTCCGAGGCTCAGGCAACAAAGCTTATATTCGGCGTCCGCGAGATGAAAAATATAACCCAAGGTACACAACTGCTACAGTAAAACACGGAGGGGGTAATATTATGGTGTGGTGGTGCTTTTCCGGTAATGTTATTGGTGCAATTCATCGTATAATTGACACGATGACAGCTGTAAATTATAGGGACATTTTAACTAATGTCATGCTGCCATTTGCCGATTGGAAAATGCCACTTATATGGACTTTCCAACACGGTAACGACCCTAAGCACACGTCTAGGCTCGTAAAATCATGGTTAGAGGAAACTCATATAAAAACTATGGTATGGCCGGCAAGTCTCCCGATCTAAACCTGATTGAGAATATGTGGATGATGGTTAAAAGCAAAATAGGCAGTGAAATATTCCGGAATAGTGATGAACTTTTCGCCCGATTGGAAAAGGAATGGAAAGCGATCCCTTACAGTTACATTGAAAGTCTAGTAGCTTCAATAGAAAGAGTGAAGAATGTGCTGAAGTTATTAAAAATATTAGCTATGCAATTAAATATTGAAAAAATTTTAGAATATTTTTAGAACACATAAAAGTTGCAACATTCGGCCACATGAAATTTAACTTTGGTTTATTTAATGCATTTTTACTGCTATAAGCAAATGAATGTTTCAGTTTTTACGATTATTTATATAAACAAGACCTCCAATAAAAATAATATATACTCGTATAAGGATAAAAGAATATTTTATCAAAAGTTAAAGAAATGTATTAAAATAAAATAGTCAATGTGGTTGCAAATGTTTTGACCACCACAGTACATATATGTATGCTTCTCAAAATAAAAAAATATTGATAATTTAGTTTTAAATTCTTGCTATGGCTTGATTTTAGGCATAATTTGAAACAAGGTTGCCAAACTTGTTTAATTTCTCAAAAGGTATACAAACATATGTTTGTGATTAAAGAAATAAGACCTAGTGATATATGACTTAAAAGGTAGACATCTGTTTTAAAATAAAATTTGCGATTACAATTAGTAATCTTTATATATAAAAAGCCTGTGTCACGTTGTTTGTCCGCGATGGACCCCTTAACTACTGAACCGATTTCAACAAAATTAAGCACACTGTGTCTAGTTCGAACCAACTTAGAAGATAGGATAGTAAAATCAAATCATAAATAAAGAACGGACGCCCTGTCAAGTACATTCTGTTAAGCGGACGACTCTATTAACTGGACAGAAAGACTGGTAAACAGACCTTGAGAAAGCAGCCTTAAATTTGTTATTTATCCAAATGAAATTTATTTGTATCAGGGTTGGGCATTTTTGCACTACCACTAATTGCACTACCACTAAATATTTAGTGATAGTGAAAAACAAATTGCACTACCACTAAACCTTTAGTGATAGTGAAAAACAAATTGCACTACCACGTAATATTTAGTGATTCCTTGGATTCTTATACCGACAAATATATAAATAAAATTTTCACTATATTGAATCGTTTATCATATGAATAATAGTATAAAATGCATACCACAGCAACACGTGGGCGGATCGTCTAGTTAATCATAAATTTTCAACAAAATTTGGCAGCAAGTTACATTGAAAATAAAAATACAACTCGCACAATAATTTTTTTTTATTTTTGGGCATGTATGATATTTTTTGAAAACTTAATGACTAAACTTAATTAAAAAAATTAATTAGTTACGATTAGTGACTAATTTTCTTCGCTTTATTAACACGAAAATATATTTCCACATGATTTGGTAAGCCAGCTTCTTCATTCCATAATTGATACTTGCTTTTGAACTTGAATAGCTCTCTGGGACAAAGACTCTCTCTCCTACAATTTTACAAACTACTTTGGCGTAATTAGTCCAAATAAGGAAGCTAATGTGTTATGAAGACACTTATCTTATTATCTATGTATATACAAAATAGCTTTAAAAAGATTTGCATACCAATTTATTCACAGTCACAGTTTCGTTCAATTAATTTTGAATTCAAACAAGAAAAATATTTCCATAAATTCAACAATTTTATCGACACCTATACATTTATTGACAACTTGTATGTAAAATATTACCTTTTAAACCACAATTCCCGTACTTGTAGAAGGAGGAATAATTAAATTTTGTTTTCACTTTTAATAATACTTTTTTATTGGTTAGGATATCTGGTTCACAACTTTTTTTAATTGTTTAAAGCACTGTGTAATATGCTGCCACTGAGAAAATTAGTTAAGCACGTTGAATTTACTCTCCGATTCACTTTTTACTCTCTCAAAATGTAATTTTTACGACAAACTTTATCACGGAGTACTGTAAGAATATTTGAACTTGCTATTATAAAATTTTGAAGGTCAGTCGCACTACCATTTAAACTTCACTAGCCCGCATTGCGCCGCGACTGAAACCGTTAAATGTTGTTTCTCTACTTCTTCGATATTAGGCCACTGCCTGACTGAATGGGAAAAACTTAATCAATTTCATATCTATCATGTAGTTGGATCATGCTATGTCATTATAACGCAGTCGACGCATAAGTGTTTACCTAATAATCAAAGACAAGAATAACAATAAATGACTAATCGACGGACAGTCGCGGGTGGGAATTAAATAAACAAAAAATTAAGCAGCAATTGTTGTCCGTCTTTGAATTATTTTGTGTTTTCAAGTTGATTATAAGCACATACGCAATTGAAAAAAAAACATAAGCAATGACAATAGAAAAGTAGGAAAACAATAATAATCAACATTAAAAATAAACAAAAGACACTTATTGGGTTTTATATCTGATTATTGTAGATTCGCAATTGAGTATATGTGCATTTATAAGTGTTTCTATGAATATACGTATATACTATATGTTCGAACAAGTGGTATTACTTAATATATACAAGTATATTAAGGTGGGTTAAAAAGCGAATGATTTTTTCCCTTGGTACTCTGAAAAATTGGTTGATAGATAGATCTAAGAAGCTAGCTATGGCTACACAGGTATAAATTCTTAATTGTAATGGGAAGGTCTCCAGCCGCGACCTTACTTACATCTATTGTATCCTCTCCTAAATCACAAAGACTCAGCTAGCCCCAGCATATTGATAAAGTCCAACATTTTGCTGGGTGCTAGCGAAACGTTGCGATCCCTATTTGGAAACATTGATATAAGGGCCTTAAACCTGAAACTGTCAATTAGAAGTTATTCTGCTGTTCAGGCTCCCTGTCTCAGAATCGGCAAATGCTCTTCGGCATGATGTCAATAACAGCAGATTGCTTTAAGTGTCGACGTTTTCGAGCCGTCTGTCTTTATCACTTAATTGTACCATCCTTAAGCAGTAGCTCGAGAGTATAATCATTCCATTTAACTTTGTTGCTAAGGGTAACCTTCAACTTCTTGGTGAAGAAAACCGTTTTAGTAATGCTGTCCCAGGCCAATGGTATAGTACCACTTCACTCTTTCATTCGCTGGGACGAGCTTACCTTACCTCTGTCACACCCTTCTGCTGTCATTTGTAGAAGTGTGTGCTTGGTTTTCTATTTTTTTCTTATTATAAGATGGAAAAATTCAGTACCAAGCGAAAAAGAGATTCACTTTTTTGACCCACCCTTCTATAACATATATATAAAAGTCATTTAATATTTTTGCTTGCCAATTATTTTGAAGTGCGCGACTTTAATCTTCAACATGTGTGATTAAATTGCGCAGAAACCTGTGAAATCTCTTCTTAAAAAATCTAATGAAATATTTAGCAAAAATAATTAAAAACAAGCTATGTATACCATATACACCATTACAGTACTCTTACACTAATTTAACATATGTTATAAGCAGGAAGTAAGTTCGGCTGCGTATGAATGCTAGATAAGCCGTCTTCGATGCATCGCTACCCTGCTCGCTAATTTCCCACTCCACGTTTTTATCAAAAAAAGTTAAATGCGAAAGCAACATCAATGTTGTAAGTTGTCAATGTGATTGAGTATAGCTGTCTTAGAATAGTCATGCGTTGAGAGTAGTAAATCGAACAAACTTAACCGGTTGATTAAATAAAGTGGCAGATCTTGCGTTGTAGCCCTGACGCTAACGCTTCCTCTGACGTATTGTCAATTTTTTGGCACTTTATTGTTGATTCTTTTCACAATAAAAATAATATCAGTAATATCTTCGTTTTGAGCCTAGCTCTTTCTATAAATAACTATTATATATTTCAAATCTTCAGCATTGAAAAACAATAAAATGCTTTTAATATTTTCAATTTTGACTGTAATTTGTCAACCGGTAAAAAAATGTGTAAAAATAAACTTAGTTAGACAGTGGTTATAAATTTCAATGAAGTATCCGCAAACTCGTAACTCATAACGAGTTAAATTCGCTATTTAAACATAGCAAGCAGAGAATCGAAGTGAGTCGAATCGAAGACGGCTTATGTTATGTATCTAATTGTTTATGCCATTTTTGGAATTTGTACCAGCCGTTTATTCGATTTTTTATACTTCACACAGTAGTTGGTTTCTATACTCCACTAGTAGTTCGAAGACTGTAGTAGTATTTAATAACCGTAAATGTAATTTTAAGTTTTTTTTTAGAATATCAGCCATCCTTAGAAAAGTGTATATTAATGATTTAATTTTTTTGGAATTTCATGAATGTAAGTATAGTAGAATAACCACGACTATTTGCATCTCTTCAGTGCCGTAGTTAGAATTGTTGTTGAAAAAATCTACAAAACGTTGTTGTAGAGTTTTGAGCCCTTCTGAGAACGCCGCTCTTGTCCCTAATCTGCTCCCTCTTTTCTTCATTACTTCATTCTTGACTTCAGCTTAGATAGTTTTGAGCGACCTGGTCGTAAGAAAGGGTGATCGCTATAAATTGACTACTCAGATAAAATATTCTTTAGATTTGCCAACTCCTCTAACTTAAAACATAAAAAGCAAGTAGGGAAAATAATCAGAATCGGATGACTATATATTATAGCTGTCATACAATCGACTATTCAAAAATAATATTTTGTATTATAACTCCTCTATAAATCAACATTTTTAAAAATCCTCTTTAATTAATCAAAATTTTTATAATGCATCGTGTTATAAGTCGGTGAAAACGATAGCAAAAACCTATGAATTTGGCTTCGAGTTGCCCCCGCCTCCACTGTATTCTCCAGATCTGGCTCCCACCGACTGATTGCTGCTGTCAGATCTTAAAAGAACTCTTGCTGGGAAGCAGTTTTCGTCGAATGAAGATTTGATTGTCCAAGCTGAGGACTATTTTGTAGCAAAGGACAGATCGTGCTACAAAATTGGTATTGAAAAGTTCGAGGCTTGAGAGGAAATATCTTGAATAAAAAAAAAAAAATAAAAATAGTTTTGCCAAAAAAGATGTGTGTGGCGGGATTCTTTTCAATTGACTTGGTATAACTTATAGCTGCCTTTAAAATTATTTTTGAACGCTTTGAATTTATAACTCTTCCATGTAAAGAGTTAAGATTCTGAATGTTGCTATAGTTTTGCTCATTATGTTTAAAAATTATCTAGAGAATGTCATTATAATTGGATATACAATATCTAATACTAAGCACTCGGAAATTGTAATTAAATTGCCTGGATGAATGATATCTAATTTTTGCTAAGTTGGTACGACTGTCCTTAATTACTATACCCAATATGTATGAGCGCGAGCTGTCAATCAGTTGGTTTACAGCAGCTGCTTAAGTCGGTACACCTCAGTAGTGCGTACGCATTATTACAATGAATAAAAATATGGAACAAAGAATTTCTCTAAAATTTTGAACAACAAAATCACAAAATTTCGTGTGCAAATGTTGGAAAAAGCTTAAGGTGAATCAATTTTATCAAAAACACAAGCCTACGAGTGGTACAAAGTCTTCAAAGACGGTCGAGAGATCGTTGACGACATGCCTCGTTCTTGACGACCTTCGACCTCTTCAACTGATGAAAATATTAAAAAAGTGAAGGACACGAAGCTTAAAAATCATTAGGAAAATGTTAGAGAGATGACAAGAGAGTCCGATATTCCTCGCGAGACCGTTGGAATGATTTTGGTGGATATTTTGGCTATGAAATGCGTTCTTGCGCGACTTGTCCCAATAAAGCTGAATTTCTATAAAATCTATTGCTCTGCATCTTGTTCGGATTCCTTTGTAGGCGACAAAATATATTTTGAGGAAAAATTAAATATCTTGAGTTTTATTTACAATTTCCGGGTACTTTTTGTCACAATGTATGTAAGCTGTAATTCAAACTCAAAATTTTAATCTCAACATTAAACAACAAAAATTAAAATTTCACTGATTTCATATTGTGCTTTAAATTTGACACAGAAACACAGCTCACTGAACAGAACATTATGTGAAAGTTCACTGAACTGCTGGAGAAATAGGTAACTACTTTCAAGCTTAATAACAATTACACGACACGACACGACACAACACAAATTAGTATGCTTTTCAAATGCAATTTGCATAATCGTTTTTATTGGTTTACTTTTTACCAACGCATTACAAGAATACAAACTTACATAAGTACAACTACAAATAGACTACCAGAAAAGACACAGATACAAGTATTTACCAAGTAACATTCTGGTAATGATAGTACGTATGTATGTATGTATGTAGTGTTGTAATTGCAAATTTTAGCTGTTAAACGTGCCGAACTCATTAGATACATACATATGTATATTACACAAGTTACCTATGTATCTAGAAACAAAGTACATTATGTTAGTAGATATGGATACATATGTATGTACGTGCGGCGTCTCATTAAAAAGTAATTAAATACTCATAGAAGCAACGAATACTCCTCAGTGCAGAGATATGCAGTTCACAAGGCAGCGATGAGCAACCGCAGACAGACAGATTGACAGACATAATAAGCGCGTACATAACAAATCTGACAGTGGCGGTGCGAGACACACTTTCGGCATAACCACATAAACATACACACACAAATATATGTACAGATATGAGTATAAAAGCGAGTATTTGCCATCAACAGCTGCTAACGTGTTGAAAGTCACTTAGAAATTGCTACAATGTTTAAATGTATGTTTGTATGTATGTCTATGCAGGTTTGTAATAAACTAGTTTTGGAATGTCGGCAGGCACGTGTGGCGCCCTAGGTCACTCACCGGTGATGGTAGTGGCAGAGCCAAGTTAAAAATAGATCAGCACTGTAGGTATGAATTAAAAATAATTGTGGCCGGTGATAGAACGCCATTGATAATGATACGTCTCTAGAAATGAGTATGTATGAATATGAAAACGATGAAAAAACTGATGAGCAGTCATGAAAGTCTTCTCGATATAAAACAATGAAAAAACGAGGCACTCACAGGAAAAAGTCCAAATACCGGCAGTTCCAATTTGACCCGTACTACTTCCGCGCGAAGTTTGATCTCAAACGATATGTCAAGCAATTGATCTTTGGCAGCTATTTGTTAACGACACGAAAGGTCTATCATGAAAAAATTTGAACATCCAGCTCGCTTGAAATTTAGTATATCCATTGGAACCACGGCTACGGAATCGTTGGAAATATTTGCAGAAGTGTTTTATGAACGGACACAAGTTTTTGAGAAGCAGAAGGCATTGAATGGAGATCGTGAAGTCATCGAAAACTTGTACACACGTGAGTTGTCCATCAATGTCTATTAATGAGGATACCACCGAAAAAGTAAGAGAAACATTGCTTGAAAGTCGTTGTGTTGGTATTAGACACATAGCAGAGGATATGAACATCATTTTGGTTAATCTTTTGGGTAAGGAAGGTCTCATTGCTAGACTTTTACAAAAGGGTCTAATTTTTTGCAAAACGGGTTCGAATAGAGATCGCGAAAGAGTTGCTTGACATTGTAGCTAAGAACCCTACATTCACTAAATGCATCATCACTGGGAAAAATAAAACAAATGGTATTTCAAAATTAACCTTGAACCGAACCGGGAGGCATTGAAGCCATGCCAGCGGAAGCTTTTAACAAATTAATGGAAAATTAGAATAAGCGTCGACATTCTTCTATTGGCTCAAGAGTCTGTTTTCAAAGCGATAACAACTTTTTTTATTATAATTAGTAAAAATTGTATTTTTTTTTTTGTCAATTCGAGTCAAACTTGATTAGACCGTTGATGTAAGACAACGATTTTGCTCTTAGTTGGACAATGAGACAGTGAAGGAATCCATAATGCACATCTTAGATATTTATAATACTTGTCTAAGAAAGTTTTTGTACATAATATTTCAAACAATTAAAGCTAAGGTTTGAGTGCTAATGAGCTAGTGGCCCAGAGATATCACAATTTGATTGGTTGAGTCACTTTACTTCGAAGTTAAGAGTCAATTCTAATCAAGTTTGGAGTTTTATTTTCAACTCTAATCACCTTAGAAAAGATAAGGTACAGAAAACCCTATCTGCAGTCTAATTCTTCTTTAAATCGGCTGATCAGAGAACTCTGGTCTAAAAATCAAAGTCTGAACTTGATGGATTGGGGGAAAAAAGGGGTTGTTGGATTGCTATTTTGATATCATACATGATGCATATTCCATTTTAGAAATATATATACATATATGTATCAATAAGGAACCGTAACTGGTACATTGCTCATACTTATATTTGTTTCACAAACTCGGTTACAAGTAGTTAGAGACCTCAGTTGGCAAAGCATTGTAAAATATCTCTATGCTTGAGTTGGAACCACTTCATATATGCTTTCGAAGCGGAGTTGCTTTACCAGGAGTGCGAACGGACACCTATATGTTTACAGTTTCAAGATGTTTTATTTTTGTATTGATTTTGCAATATTATCAACAAGTATTTATATATTTCAACTTGAGGTATCTACTTCGTCAGGGAATACCACTTTAGATTCGATTTGAATATATTTCCAGAATAATAAAATTTTAAAGTCAAGATCGGCTGTTTGAGAGTTGGTCGTGATATTTGTCGGATAATGTAAAGATTTTGACTTGCCTAATTGAATTCTTTGTTATAAGTTGCTTTAGACACATTAAAGGTTAGGTTAGGTTAGGTTAATCTGGTAGGCCAATAAGCCACACATAAACCAGTTTGGTCCGTTGCGATATCAGATGGAATTCACTTGTTAAGTTCAAAAGCAGTTGTCATCGTTTAGGATGCCTGCGAATTTTAACAGATTTTGCGGCCTCACTGTCGATACCTCCTCCGGTGTATCATACTGTGAGACAAGTGCACAAGAGATGCTCCATTGTTTACCTGGTGCCCTGCTCTAGGCATTTCCTGCATTTTATTTGAAAAATAAATCTATGAGCACATACCGTCAATCTAAACATTTTTTTTATGGTATTTATCCAATTTTATACGTTTTGTAATGATAAAACATAATTTTCAAACATATTTTATTTGAAAAATAAATCTATGAGCACATACCGTCAATCTAAATATAATACATAAAACTTTAAATGCGTTTTTGTCAAAACTATTAAACAATATTTAATAAATCCAGCCAAGAAGATAATCAGATACTATCACTCACGTCCGCTTTATATTCTAACTGCTCGTTCATAGTAATACCATCCAATAAACTAACTATATTTTTACTAAAAAATATCAGCTCTTTTATTTTTTTCCAGTTAGTACGAGTTCTTAGAATCACTATCGCCAGCCGAGACCTCTTGAAAAAAGTGATTCCCAAGATTTATGCAGTAGCCGCTATTTCTTATCAAAATGCAAAATAAAAATAATGTTTTCACTTAAATGAATGTTTAATGATGTCTGATAGATAAAATTTAATTTAATTTGCTTTACTTCCAGGATATGTTGCTAAAGTTAAAGCTTTTTCGAGGGTTCTAGATTGACCTAACCGCTAAAGAATGGGTGGCCCAGTGCGTATACGTAATATTTCCTCTTTATACCTTCAAAGAATATAGGTAATTAGGCCGTTCATTCCTTCAAGCATACCTTCATATCAGTCAAAACTGCCAGTGGGAAATAGCTGTTACTGTCAAAGCCGCTTAGTACTTTTACCAATAACATCAACTTCCACCATAAATTTGAGGGTTAACAGTGATACTATAAATAGATAATAATAATAGAGGCCTTCAAGTGAACATAATTACTTCTGTCAGCAATCGCATGACTAAAGAAGCGCTGAGTAATAAATTAATGGTTCGGCCGTTTTTTGCTGAGTTCTAGTTTCAAATAAAAAAAGAGTAAAAATGCATAAAATAGATAAAAGTGGTAAAAAGTAGACAGCAGAAAGCAACTTGCATATACGCTATATACAAGAACGCATATACATATGTATATAACAACTAAATTTATGTTCGGTATGTATGTTAACCGCAAACGTTTTGCATGGACAGCCCATTTGGCCTCTTAGTGGTCTTGTGACATTTTCAGTGCCATTTTTGGCCTCACGGTCAATGCGAAAATCAGCAAATTACTGCGGTCAATGCGGCCATGCAATAAGTTCATTTTGGTAATTGCATTGTGGGAGAGAGCGCACATAAAGCCACATAAAGTGTACGCAACTCATACAAGCTAATTGTAAATATCTGTGTAGATATTAGGGTGCTTGTTATTACCCAAGTAGTTTTTATACTCCGAATGGTGTATATTAAGTCACGAACTGAGTCGAATAGTTTTAACAAAAAATTTTGAGATATCCTTAAGAAATTTTGCAAACAGCCTTCTATTCACAGTCAATTGCTTATATGTCGAAACTGTCCATATTGGACCACTATAGCATATAGCTGTCATACAAACTGAACGATCAAACTCAAGTTCTTGTATGGAAAACTTTATTAGTTGACAAGATATCTTCACGAAATTTGTCAAGAATTATTTTCTGAGATAACTCAAAAATATCTGAAGAAATTTTCCAGACCACTATAGCTTATAGCTGCCATACAAACTGAACGATCGAAATCAAGTTTTTGTATGAAAACTCATTATTTGTGAGTGGTGCGTTTACAAAAAAAAATCATCTTGAAAAAAATGTACACCCTAATATATGCATATCTGCTCTTTACCTAAAAGCATTTGTTTTGCATTAGCACTTAAAGCAAAGGAAATTTGTTGAGCTTTCCAGCACGTTGCTTAATTTTCTACTTCCACTCTCGTTGGGTCGCTTTCAGGCATACAAAGATATGTACTTTCCAACATACATATGAATAATATTAACTATATATAAATATACTCGTACATCTCAATTTGCATGCTGGCAAATTTCTAGCTGGCATTTGCTTTCTTGCTCGTCTCTGTCGTGACCTTTACACTCTCGCTCTCGCATTTTGACAGTTAATTTGTTTTATTGACATTTTTCTCATAACTTGTCTTGCCTTTACTGCTTGCCTACATATTATTTACTTTCACAATTCTGAATGCAAAATATATTTTATGGTCTTTGACAGTGTCGAATTGTGTGCTTGAGTTATGCTGAGCAAATTTCTAGGTATGTATGTATGTATGTATTTCCATTACATTGAGTATTGCCGCATGCCGCCGGCCGGCACAGGGGAATGTTAATTATTCAAAAGCAATTATAGGAGTGAGTGTGAGCAGGCAGTGAACGATGGAAGTCCTATTTTTGGGTTACCCAAGCCAAATACGAGCAATAAATACGACAATATATAATACAAAAATAATACAAATACGAGTTTGAATTTTTGAATTTGCATAGAAATTAAAATTTACATTTCCAAGAAAAAAAAACATTAGAGAATCCAATTTGGCGGACAAACCAGAAAATAAAAGAAAATGAGGCTTAATTGATGGTTTCTAATAAAAAAAGATTGAGGGACTCTAATTTTAGAACAAACCAGAAGAGAAAAAGAAATGAAAAGAAGAGAAAAAGAGCATTAATTGAATTTTTACAGATTTTTGATTTTCGATAATAAGGTTTTTTTTTCAAAAAAAAAAAAAAAAATGTCATAATAAAATGTGTGAAAAGTAAATTAAAAGTACAATATGGATATATAGATATGTATGTAGATAGTAAAAATCTATAATTCTATAATCTATAATTTATAAACTATAATCTATAATCTAGAGGCTAGGAGCCAAAATCTAGACTTTAATCAATAATCTAAATCGAAATTAAGATTTCAAAATTTAGAATCTAGATCTATCATCTAAAATATAGTATTAGAATCTAGAACCTAAAATCAAGAATTTAGATCCGAGAGACTAGAGACTAAAATCTGGACTTTATATACATACATATGTAGTCTATTATTTAGAACTTGGCACCCTGAATATGGACTCAATAATCTATATATAGAACCTATTATTAAGAATTTAGAATCAAAACTTAGAATCTAGAAATTAGAGATCTAGAATTTTTAAATCTAAGGAGAAATCCATATCGTCCGAAATTTTTTTTTTAAAAGTCTTTAAAATAATTTCATTTTGGGTAAATAAGCTGTAGATTACTGATTAGAATTAGTCACATAAAGCTGTTGTATAGACTCGGGTACTTTCTTACAATTTTGTATTAAAAATAGAAAAATGTTACCTTTCAAAAGGTGATCCATATAGTAAAAAATTATGTTCCAATCGTATGGTTCTAATACATATTTTAAAAGCTTCGGTCATTTCAGTGGCTTTTGAGTACATTCAACGCAATATTATTGATTTAAAGGTATCTAAGCTCTTCTATGTTAAGGCTGCTGCCTAACTTTGAAACAATATTCTTCACAGACTTCAATTTAATCAATTATGTATGAGAATCAAAGCAACTATAAGCTACTAATGGACTAAAATTCTAAAATATGTAGGGTTTTAGGAAACCCTTTGAGGTGCAGGATTACTTAACCACCGGTTATTTTTCGATAAACCAACATAATATCCAAACTAATAAACAAACAGTACAAACCCTTTCTCTAAATTGCCTTTAACTTTAATACTTTCAATCCGTTAAAAAAAAAATAAATCAGTAAACCATCGCTATTACTTCATCACTTAACTTTTTCCTAACTCTTTTGAATTTAGCAGAAAAACAGCTTGAATACAGCCCACTCACATGCTCTAAAAGCTGCCAGCACCTGGTGCACTCACCCGACGCCGCAAATCAAGTAACTCTTCATTTCGCCGCGGCTAACAAGTGTCCGCTGGCAAAAGTTTAAATTAATCGCATTTAAATTTGAATTTAATTGGGTTTCATTTCCGCTGCGAATCGACTTTTTGCCACTTCATTATGCTGCCTTTTGTGCTTATGCTGACATCACATTCTGCCTCCCGTCTCAAATCTCATAGTCGTGCCATGAGACCGTCGTGTTAAAAGGCGTAATTTTGTGGCTTTTCAAATTTAAGCTCACTTATTTCGGTTTTTCTCTCACTTCGCACTACCAGTGCGTCCACCATTTTATTTATTCGCTTGAAATACGCCATTGTTTTGGGGTTCTATTGCATTGAAGGATTAATGTGCGTAATTACGAACCAATTGAAAGTGCTGTTGTAGGTCCAACTTGAGGGTTTTTAAGTATCGGAAGCGGCGCGTAGGCTTCGGCTTTAAATATTTGCGAATTTGGCAGAAAACAATGGTGGTTTATGCGCTGTAATGAAGTTTAATATTGAATTGGATTGGAAAACTTTTTCATTAGTCCTGTATTATTATTTTTTGCTTGTTTCGATTACTTTCGGGTAGCTGTATTTATTTATTCTCCCCTACCAACATTGGTACCTCAAAAATAATGCTGCTTAAAGTATTTTGGGTAATATCAAAAGTTTTTCTTGTACTGCTTCTTGAAGTTGTGTGGCACTAATGGAGGTTGCAGCCGAAATTTTCTGTCATTTCGCCTGCATCCTTGATGGAGGATCAGGAGGATTCAGAATCTGAGTTATCTTCATTCCGAAATCGAAAAAGGAACATTTCTGCTTGCCAAAATTTTAAAGACCGTTATAAGATGTTCCCACTAAAGTATGGAAAGGAAACCGATGGAATTCAGACAGTACTCGTACGCCAAAGGTAAATTGATTGATACCGTCCTACATGAGGTAGTTTGGAAAATCGAAAGATTCTTAGAAAAACGAGAATTCATCGTTGCGACATTCATTGATATAGAAGGCAAAAAGGCATCTTATCTCTCTTGCTTTGAGTCACCTTGGTCATAAAAATAGACGGGTCATCTGCTCTAACCAGCAAGTTCATAAATCATATATCATATGCAGGGCAATATCTATACTTTCAGAACTTAATTCGGTTATATCATCTGGGTACCCACTCACCTAGAAATAGAAAGAAATGCAAAAGCGGATGAGCTGGCCCGCTTGTGGGCAACTGAGAACTCAATTTACATAAATTGTTCCAGATCATTCAGCTCTTTCAAGGATTGTTTGAAACAGTGAACCCTAGAGGGCCACCTCAGGACTTGGAAGAAAAGAAACACAGGTCACACCACAAAGTTACTTTGGGGTAGTGTCCTTCTCCATCAAGTTCTAAGCCAAGGCCTTCTCCACCTGATTTCTCCAACGAAGTGGAGGTCTTCCTCTTCGTCTGTTTCGTATTGCGTCGAATACTTTCGGAGCTGGAGCGTAGCTGCTGTCTCTTAGTTCGCTGAACTATGTAAATTGTCGTATAACTCTTACCTCTCATCGTTCCATCGACTGCGGTATTTGCCTTTGCCAATACGCAAAGGATCTTCCGCAGAACTTTTCTTTCGAAAACTCGTAAGGCTTGAGATGCTTATCTTTACAAATGCTCAGCCTTCAGCCGGAGCAGACGGAATATATTTCACAGTTCTCTTTGATCCAACTTAAAAGTATTGGTCTGGCGCTCTTGCAATTCTCTTGTCAACAAACCAACTTTTTGAATTATATGTCTCTGATATTTGGGGAACACTTTCTTCTTCAAGTAAAAATTCAATTTCCCAAAAGTCGTACATTGATTTTTATTGCAAATCATACCCAAAAGCAAAGTTGTTTAGCCACCACAAATGAATTTTAATATTTCTTTTATCTGCTACTTCGATGTTATTGCATTGCTGCACCAGCTCCTTTAGAGCTCCTCAATATTTGCAATATTATACTTCAACATCAGTGAGAAGTGTCTCGTAACGCAAGTGTTGTAAAATTCAATAAGTTTGTGATAAAGAACAAGCGTTTTCATGACATTTCGCAACAAAGCCATTAACACTTACAATAAATTGCCGTTATTTTCAGGCGACTGCAATGTCCTAAGGTGTTGCGGAGCCAAACACTTGCAAAATAACTACATTTTCAGCTGTCAGTTATGCTAAACAAAACACTTCAATAAGCTACATAATTTGAGCAACGCTTCTAATATCAATTTCAACATCGGTAACAACAGCTATAATAGCAACAAGCTAATGCTGACCAATAAACGGGGAAAATGTGCACCAAGTGAAGGAACGTCATCAATGTGGCAACTATATAGCCATAGCCAAGTTGCAAACCCATGAAAACGCTATGGCAATTTGAAGTGACTGGAAGTCATTAACTTGTGTTCTTGTTGTTGATGTTTTTGGTGTTGTTATTGCTGTTGTCGCTGACTGCTGACTGACCATTAACATCAAAAAGCAGGAGCAACAGCAACAAACAAAAGCGGAAAAGCAGGATAGTGAAGAAAAAGACAAAAACAAACAGAAAACAACAACAAAAAAACAACGATAACAAATACGTTGACTTTGGTTGCACCGAAGCTGTAATACCCTTCACAATATATTCTTTACAGGAACTTTATTTTGATCGATTAATTCGTATGACAGCTATATGCTATAATGAACCGATCTGAACGATTTGTTCGGAACCGCACCGTTACCTTGGATAATAATTTACACCAAATTTCTTGAAATTGTCGCTTAAAATGAAAATGTGTTCCTTACAACAACTTAATTCCGATCGTTCAATTTGTATGGCAGCTAAATGCTATTATGAACCGTTCTAAACGATTTCTTCGGATATTGCACCAATACAGAGGACAATAGCTCATGCCATTTTCGGGAAGATATCTCGTCAAATAAGAGAGTTTCCCATACAAGCACTTGATTCCGATGATTCAGTTTGTATGGCAGCTACATGTTATAGTGGTCCGATATCAGCGGTTCCAACAAATGTTCAGTTTCGTGGAGAGAAAATAATGAGAGCAAAATTTCTGATCGATATCTCAAAAACTGAGACAATAGTTCGCGTTTATAAAGACAGGTGGATCATCACAGTTCGCCATGCTTATCATTTACATACATACATATGTATATGTGTATAGTATATACTTTATAGGGTCTTCGAAATCTCCTTCTGGGTATTATAAACTTCGTGACAAACTTAATATACCTTGTTCAGGGTATAAAAGACTCGAATAGACAACGATAACGAGAGTAACTGTGAAGTAGATATCAGCAACAATTTTCGAAAATACCACTTGGACTTGCATGTTGCAGTCAATTTTCTAGATTTTTATGATGCCGCAAACATCAAATTTGTAGAATGAGAAAAGCAACTATGCAAACGCGTATCTACTTGTAGCAAGAGCACTTGGGCGAGCGTTGACGATTACTGTGTTGGCTGTGTTGACGCTTGACTGTTGGCGGATGGAATAATGCTGGTGATAGCAGCTGCGACGATTTGCTGCTTATGATGGGTATGGAAATGGAAATGGAGCTGAAGATGTTGAAATAGAAAGATGATGGCTGTAATTGAGTAGACTGTGCAAAATTAAGAAAAAAGAAATACAACAACAACAATAAGTGGAAAAACACAAGCGCTGAGAAAAACGCGAGCTGGGAATGTGGCTGGCTGGCAAAAAATGAAGGGACTTGCCTGCTCGGTACGGATAATGTGAGTTTGTTGTTATTGTTGCATGTGGCATGTTGGGCGACTACAATTGACTTGCATGACCATAAAAATTATACCATAATGTTATATACCGAAAACCGTTTGGAAAGCTGGACGAGTCGGTGGAGGAGAGCGTGGCTAAGTGGTTGATTGTAGCTTATTGAATCCACTATGCACACACACATACTAACATAGAAAATTATAAGAAAATTTAGCGAAACGTTTAAAAAAGAATTAAAAGAATTTCTTACCTATACTAGGGTTGATGCTGATGTCTTGGGCGCTGAGGTTAAAACATAGTTAATTGTTAGGAAAATGTAGCTAAGCAAGCAAATAAAAAAATTCCGTACAAGAACTTGATTTTGCTCAAATTTATCAACTCAGCGTATTATAAACTTCGTGGAAAGTTAATACACCCTTTTTATTATAATCCTGCAGAAATTGTTTGATAAAGTTTACTTCTAGTCTAAAAATTTAAAAAGAAAATCGCCATAAAACGCTCGAAGCTCTCTAAACTCACGAATAACATTGGAGAGTATTAGCAATTATTGAATGAAATTTTGACAAATTTACTTTATAGTCCTTATTACTATGATCCCTCCATAGATTGCGACCTAGCCTCTTATGAGTGAATTTATGTTTTATGAAATTTCTGCCGATTCTTCTTTACATTCATTACTTCATCTCTGAGAAAAACCACCAAAGAATTCGTTGTAGCCATCAGCCATGTGCAGAACTTCATGCAAGTGAGGAAAGTTCTCTGAGCGCCATTCACTTGGGAGTGCAAAGAAGAGACCAAGTATTCTCTGAGTAGTCAAAAAATACCCGTCTGAAAGCGATCTAAAGTGAGAAGACGAAATATCCCTCCCCAGGGTTGTGCGCTGGGTTAAGGCGAGAACCTGCTTTAGAGGCTTAAAAAATCGAGTTTTTTGAGGATTTTTTTGAGTGAGAAAGAAATAATTGATTAAAGCGACATTTTTAGGGTTTATAGTTATATACTTAAACATCATTCACAAATTAACTTAACTTCTGTGTTGAATAATTTCATTCATAGTAAAAATCTTTATGTACTTCAGTAATACAAGGCCGTACTAAACATTAATGATTATTTTAATGTGACATTTGGCACAGACGTCACTGACGGTCATACCAACCTAGAGTTTCGCGCGAAGTTTAAATAGAAAAGTCTTACTATTTTTTGCCTACAGTACGCGGTTTACACTGATTTGTACCCATTCAAAAATTGATCACCTTTTAGCTATACTAGTATTAATAAAAGGAGAATAAAATTATCTGAAAGTATTAAGAAAACAGCAAAATTCCTATGCTATATTTCAGGTTATACGTAGTAAAAATAGATGTTGAATTTAATCAGCAGAGTTTTCTGCTGGATCTAATACATATTATACGTTTTGCCACAACAACAAGATCTTCGGCACAATGAAAGAACCATGTGAAATAGGTGATATAGTGTCAAAAGTGGAGGATTACTGAGAGTTTCATACCTGTAGTCTAATCATAAGCTTTGAAAACCTTCGGTGCAGCTCAAAAAAAAACTTTCGGGTGTGCTTATTTAACCGTTACATTAGATTAGAATTAAATTTCGGCGAGAAGAGCTACCTTTTTAAGTAATTTCTACCTTGATTTCTTCCTGTTTCCAGAGTGGTATAACTATTTTCTATGTTCTTGTTTAGTTTGATCTCCATATGCCAATTAGTGTGTGTTCGGTAGCTGTTTGTTTACGACACGAAAAAATTTTGTTGTACCTGAAAAAAATTGAACAAAAATTAAAATCTGTGTTTACAGTAAAGTCACAGCTATGGAATCGTTGTAAATGTGCAAAAAAATTTTAGGTAGTATTTTCGGGAGTGTTCGGGGAGTCTACTTTATTACAAACCCAAAAGTATTCCGTTAAGGTCGTGAAGTCGTTGAAAAATTGCCAGTGATTGAGGATAACATTGAAAAAATAAAAGAAGAAGCCCTTAGATATGATCGTATTGGCGTCAAAAAGATATGAGAGCATCTCAACATCTCTTATAGCTCGACTCAATACATTTCGGTTAATGCTTTGAATATAAAGCATATCATTAATATAATCACCACAATACCTGAATATTTTACAAAAACGACGTAGAGTGGAGGTAGCAAAAGAGATGCTTGACGACGAGAACCCTATATCGGTCATCTTAGCTGAGGCTTACAAGTATAACAATTGTATTCAACAATAAACTCAGTGTTGCAATACTTGTAAAAATCTTATTTTTCTTTGTCAGTCCGGGTCTCTGATCATTTGACCCGGACTGACAATTTTCGATTTTCGTATTTTCGATAGCCACGGACCTAAGTGGTATTAAAGCAATATTTGTAATTTGTGCTTCCATGGCAGGCGACTTATAGCAGTTTACTGAAATTCGTTTTGAAACAATATTTATCTAATTATTATCTATCTAACCTTATAAAAACAAAGCCAAGCTAACCTTCAATAATATCGGATTTCGTAAGGAAAATTTCCAAATCAAACTTTAAAACGCATAACCATAACTATCACAATGCATGTTCACCCTCGTATCAGGAAAGAAAATCGCTTATATAAGTGAAATGCTCTCAATTGCATACATTAAGAATAACTAGGCAGCGATAGGAGAGTTTTCAGAGCAACAACACAAAAAAATTGCACGAAAAAGACAATTTTTTTTTGAAAAGGAACAAATATGCGAAGTGAACTCAAAGTCGTAACACTAGTATTTCTTAGCGGCGAAATTGCTGTGAAGAAAGCAATGAACTGCGCATAAATATTTATGTATGTCGGTACGTATGCAGCAGTAGGAAGCTCTATAACGGCACTCGCAAATACTTATTATGTTTAATTAGACGAAAAGCAATTTTATAGGCAGATAAAGCTGATTTTTACTATCTTTTATGATTTTACGCTGCAGCTGCAATAACTTTTACGACTATCGCATTCGCTGGTGCCGGCGATGAGTTCGCCTGAAATACAACGCTGCATAGCAGTTAAATTAATAGCTACTATTGGTGCGGATGGAAATGGTGATTTTTATAGCGAGCACGAGTTCATTAAGAATTCCTAAGAAATGTGTGCAAAAATCTGCAAGATGAAAGAGTTGAAGAAAACACAAGAAGCAGAGCTAAAAAATGTGAGAACTTATTGCGAAAGGAGTACGTAGAGTGCAATGCTGAAGGAGAGGTTAGGGTAAGTAAAAGTAAGTGGCGTAGTACAAAGGCAGATATTTGTATTGAATTGAACCGAATAAGTTAAAACTTGTATATACATTAGGGAGAGTCAAAAAAAGAAAAAAAAAAATAGTAATACCAAATTAAAAGGTTATAATGAACATATAAACCACTTTTCAAAACTTTTACAAATACGAATTTTTGATAAAAAAAATTCACTTTTTCTATATTCCATGTTCTCCAAGTCTCTGCAATGTAAAAGAAAATAATTCAAAAGTTATAGTATTTTTAATGACAAAGACTTTTCACGGGTTAACTTGAAAGTTCACCGACAGCTTTTAATACTAAGCCAAACATTTTTTTTGCAGGGATATTTTTTGCTTTGTATGTAGTCTTTAACCCATAAACGTGACTTTTTTTATTTATCTTTTTTTCATTAGGGTGAGCTTGTATCAGTACATTCATCTAGGATTTATGTAGCCTTTGGAGTTCTTTTTCTTTATTAGCGAAGATACCATTTACGCCGTTACAGCCGAGCTTACTGGCACGCTGTCGGTCTTCCTTATAACTGTTTGGCGAAAATTGGAGATTCCAAGTGTAGTCAGGTCCGTCGCCACCTGATCTTTCCAACGAAGTCGGGTAATGCGTCGAATACTCTCAGAGCGGAAGTGTTTTCATCTCTTCGGACGACATAACCTAGCCAACATAGCCGCTGTCTCTAAATTTGTTTACCAATGTCAATGTCGCGTATCTCGTACATCTCGGTCCATCGACTGCGCTCTGCCAATGCGCAAAGACTTATCAGTACCATGTAGCAGGACGGGGATGATAAGTGACTTGTAAAATTTGATCTTTGTTCGCCGAAATATTGCTTTACTTCTCAAATGCTTACTCGGTCTGAAGTAGCACTTGTTGACAACAGTTATTCTATTCAGTTCGAATTATTTTCTCCGGCAGTATATAGAAAAAATCACACGAAAGGGAGTCGCCTTATCTGAAACCTCGATTGGTATCGAACGGCTCGGAGAGGCTCTTTCCGATCCAAAGATGGCGCCATAAGGGGCAGTTCTTTTCGTGACTCGTTTGGTATCGAACGGCTCGGAGAGGTCCTTTCCGATCCAGAGATGGCGGCATAGAGGCAGTTCCTTTCGTGCCTCGTTTGGTATCGAACGGCTCGGAGAGGTCCTTTCCGATCCAACATAGCGGCATAGAGGCAGTTCCTTTTCGTGCTGTTAAAAGTAGCTTTAAAATCAACGAAGAGGTAGATAGTAGATTTTCCAGATTTAAAGCCACACTAATAAGGTCTAATCAGTTTGTTGACGTTGGGCTTTAATCTTTCACACAATACCCTCGGCAGAACTTTATATGCGATGTTGAAGAGTCTTATCCCATGGTAGTTGGCGCAGATGGGGTCTTCCATTTTGTGAATTAGGCAGAGCACACTTAAATTCCAATTATCGGGCATGCTTTTATCCGATTATATTCTACAAAGAATCTGATGCATGCTTCTTATCAGTTCTTCGCCGCTGTATTTGAATAGTTCGTGGAATAGCTCATTAGATCACCTCTGGGAGTTCTACATATATATATAAGAATATGATCCGGTCTTGAAACCTTCTGTTAGTCGCTGTATCATTTTATAGAATTTTCGAGCATTACCCCTGTCGACCAGTTTGTTAATCTCTTCATACTCACGCCTTTGGGCCTCTTTCTTTTTCTGTCTGCAAATGCGCCTTGCTTGTGGTCGATTGTAACATTGCGAGGTAGGCAGTCTATTTTCTCTTCATTCCGACGCGGCACTCAGAGAGCAGGCTGCGAAACCGGGCAATAGTCTTACCATTTTTTGCTTATAGTATTATATGTGAAAAATTTCTGAATTTCGTGGCGTTTTTCAGGGTGCTTTTCACATACATATATTACTTATATACATATGTATAATATACTTCACGTGGCCTATGCAGTAGACACAGTTTGCATGATGACTAAATTGACCCAATTAACTTAATTAAATTATGGTGAAAGAAATTTGCAACAGGGTAGAATGGCTGCTCCATACATTCATACGTACCAAATACTCCATTATTGATATACATACATATGTGCGCTCAAAATATGCCCTATCATTATAAGGGGTGTTGTAACAGCAACGCAATTATTACAATATATAGTATATTACCTAACTGTACATACAACTATACTTTATCGTATGTTGAAATGCACCATCGATCGGGTATATTTTTCGGTAAAATTCTATGAAAAGAAATCAACATCGATTCCAGCGTTTTGATATATTTTATTATTTTATACATACTGATATTATGTTTCCGATTTTAGTAAAATTAGCCTTTCCCTAGTTTTAAGGATTCTAGCTGGTTATTGGCCTATCGGTGTTCATGCGATAAGGTTGAGAATCTTACAGGATATCAGTTGTTGAAGCTATTTGTAAGAAGATGCTGTACAAACAGTGCAATACTTATTTCTTACTTGTCCTGCCTCTTGTAGTTCAAAATTTGTGCTCAGCTTTACTCTCGACTTCGTTGGAGTTTCACTCCAAAGTGTTCGAGTGAATTTATACGAAATTATATGCTCTCTGTATTAATGGCTCGGATATCATATTATCCTCTTCTAATTAGATAATGCCACAAGGAAAGTTTTAGTGTGAAAAGCGCCCTCTAGTAGGTTACATAGGCATCATATTTGTGAACGGAATTAAAATTACTAAGAGCATAGAGCGTGACTAACTTAAAAACGAGAAATATATTTTCACTCTAATTTTGGACCTTTTATTTTTTAGCAACTGAATTATACACACATATGTATATACATGTACTAAAGTACTTGACTCACATCATTTTTTGCTGGCTGTCGCAGAGTGGCTGCATTTTCACGCAGTTTTATCTACTTAACTTCAAAGTTTATATCAAATAAAATCACAAAAAGCAAAAAAAAATATTTATAAATCTGACATGAATGCCTGTCTGCGATGTCTGGCGTGTTGGTGCGGCTTTTCACGCTCCAAATGCGGCATACACTCGCTCGTACACTCACGCACATGCGATACTATCGTGTATGTGAGTATTTATGTACATATGTGTGTCATCGTGCCAAAAAGTGCGAACAGTTTGCTTTAATTAATTAAATTATTTACTGAAGTTATTGTCCGGAACACCACTAAAGTTAGTAATCTACTGCAGTCACTTCCAAAAAAAAAAAAAACAGTTATTATAAATGAAAACATCAACAAACGTTAAATTCGACTAAAATGACGCTACAATAACCTTTTGAGTAGCATTTTTAATCATAAAATAGTGTAAAAAGCGATTTAACATAGGTATACGCTATAGTGGCCCGATCTGAACAATTCGTTGGGAGATTGTACCCTTGCCTAGACCATAGTTTGTGGAATGTGGTGATATCTTATAAAAAAAGTTTTCTATAATGGGTGATCCAAGTAGGGGTTTTTTCAATAGCCCGTGATCAGTGTCAAGCTGTCATGCTACTTTTGTTCAGTGTTCAGTTTCATTATGGAAAGCCAGAACAACGTTTGCAAATCGTTCGACTTTATTACGAGAATTCACGTTCTGTGAAGAATGTGTTTCTCACCTTTCGCTCAACTTATCGACAACATAATCGGCCAACTGAGCGTACTATTCGCAACACCATCACCCATCTTGAGACTCAGCATTCATTATTGGATAATACTCGACCGAATAGACCACGTCCAACACTCAGTGAAGAAAATACATATACAACTATATAAGTCGTAGCTGGGAGTATACACTGACAGTGGAGAGTCGATTCGGCGCCGTTTGCTGCAAGTCGGCCTGACGTATGGAACGACCTGCTGCATTTTATATCCAAATCTTAAATTGCAAGCGTACAAGACACAGCTTGTGCAAGTCGCTCGGCCTTTCCAAGCGATATCGCTTCGCTCTTGAAATATTCCAAGAAGATTCGACATTTTCGAGCCAAATTTTGTTCAGCGATGGGACCCATTTCTGGCTCAATGGGTATGTAAACAAGCAAACTGTTGCATTTGGGACGGAGAGCAAACTGAAGAGATTCAAGAGCTGCCATTTTATCCAGAAACAAACAACGGTTTGGTGTAATTTGTGGGCCGGCGGAATCATCGATCTATATTGCTTCAAAAATGATGCCGGTGTGAACCGATCGTGCCATGATAATCGACTATTTGAAGCTTGAAATTGAAGCTCGTGATCTCAACAAAACCACACATCTCAGCAACCAATGGATTTATTGAGAGAACACTCCGATCATGTTATATCAAACAGTTAGAATTTTTCCTGTAGAGATATGTAAGGTATTATGTCTATGCTAACTACCCGCTTCGATTCAATTCTTAGAGCAAAACATCGCCAGTTACCAGTCGAAAGTTCAAATGAGTCATCGAAAATTGAACTCAACGGATGAACCATCTGAGACGTAACCGCAGCCAACATTTGAAAGAGATAGTCTTCAAAAAATAAATATTAAGGAATATTCTTTCGAGTGATAATAAAAATTTCCAATTAAATTTTAATTTTCTGTGCTTTTTTTTTAAGTAGGGAACCTCGAAATGGATCAACCTTTGTAACTTAATTCGGCTCCTTAAATGGCATTAAGGATTTTCGAAAAAGTTGTTTTCCTAAAACTAGACTGTATGAGAGGTTCTCAAAAGTCGACTGTTTTCCACTTATAAAGATTTCCGGGTACTCGTAATTAAGTGTTAAAAATAAAAGGTTAATGTAATCTAGGAAATTTGTTGAGCGAATATTTGTTCACCTTTTTCTCATTTTTATGCTTCCTTAACGCACTTAATTACCACAAAGCGAAAACAAATAATTATTGAAATAAAATGTAGTAATTTAGCATTTTAACAAATTTACTCCGCATTACCTAAATTACCGCCGAAACTCATTTTTTGTTTTTGTAATTTGGCAGCTTTTAAATTGAAATTTATTAGGCCACTCTTGCGTTACCACATACACTTTGGCGCTTAATTGTGCGGAAAATTTGGCGCGTGTGTGGTTTTTGGGCTGCAGGCTTTTTATGCGTCCCACTGTGGTTTTCTGGTGTTCTTTTTGCATTTTCCATTTTTCAGTTTAAGGTTTTTATAGCTTTTGTTTGCTGACACTTGAAAGCCATTGCCCACTCAACTTGGCATGCGTTCATTAAAGAGGTTGTTATTCCGTAGGTAGAATTTTAAACAAATAATGGGAGATTAAATTTAGATTTATTACTAAATATTTAAAAATATACGCGAAAATATATATCTATTTCTTTGCTGAATAATTAGCAAAGATTTGAATACCAAGGCTGAAACATTCATCTTCGTTAAGGAGACAATAAGGAGTGTTCTTTGTATGGTCATTAACAGCGATAACAATCAAGCAGTTTAAGAACTGGCAGAAAACTACTTAGGCGTAGATCAATTGAAGAATAATTTCCTCATCCTAAAATATGTGTTACCTGTATGGAGAGATTTTGTGTGAAGTTCCTTACAAAGATTCTTCGAAAATTTATTGGTTTTTCAGGCGATGGAATTAACAAAATGTCACTTAATACTTACTAAATTACTCTTCTAGGAGGATTTTTGAAAATTTTCGGAGAGAAAAATTTTATATTTATTAATAAGAAGAAGGAAGAAAGATTGGGTATTTTAAAACTCTCAGATGAAAATATAGTCTTCATAAGAAATAGGTTCATAGAAAAATTGTTATCCATAAATACGTGCTTTATTAATATGAAATCATAAAACGAAAAATTCAGTTGAAAGAAAAATTCAAAAATAATAAACCGCAAAGAAATGCGAAACACTATTCTTCATCTAAGTGATTTTTGTCTGCAGCAATGCTAAACTGGAATTACTAAATGTCCTCGGTGGACTTGAAATAGCAATGCAAGCGCATAACTGTACTTGCAGATGAAGAAGTTATGCACATTAATTATCAGCAACGAAAGTGCACTGGTTAAATATAAAAAAATCTAAGCAAAATATAACAATAGCGTTGTGACAACAACAAAAAGAAATAGAAAATATTCAAAAAAGGAAGAAAACAAGAGAAAACGTTAACTGAGGCTGCAGTGTAGTTCAAATAGCCTTCACAAGTAAACATATTTCCATCCGAAGGCTTGATTTTGTTCGGTCAGCTTGTATGGCAGCTTTATGATATACTATTTCGATCTGAACAATATGTTCGCAAGTTGTTGTAATCCTTTGAATAATATCTTGTACCAACAAATATGTAGCTTTTTGGGAAGAAAACGACGGTATCTCAAAAAGGGATATCTCAAGAATCTCAACTAGTTCGAGTATATATAGGCGGACATAATGGGCCCCAGTTCTTTACGATGATCCTTTATACCATATAAATACTTCATAGGTTCTCCGAAGTTTGCTTCTAGGTATTACAAGCTTTACATACCTCGTTCAGGGTATAACTACACAACAGACGACAGACAGCCAGCAATAGCCACACAAGTACGAAGTATAACATTATAAATAACTGCAACGAATAAACGGTAAAAATAGTAGCGGCAACGAGAGTCAACGGAAATTAAGCAAATAAAATAAAAAGCAGCAAAAACTCAAATAATAAGAGAAAAAGCCAAAAAGTTAAAAAGTAAAAAAAAAGTTAAAAAAAAAACGACATCCAAAAGCAGGTTGAAAAGGCAAAATTACTATGGAAGCGATGTTGATGGGCTTGTCATGACTTGTAGTTTCGCAGTTATACAACGACAGACATGCGGCTACCGAAAATGTTGCACAACAATTGAAGGACGAATGGCAGGCAATATAGGAAGAAGAGACAAAACAAAAACTTAAGGAAATAAGCACGCAGTTGCTGCAAAAAAGTGCTGAAAGGGAGGAAATATAAAAAAAAAACAGATTGCATAGACGCTTGCCGCAAGACAAGTGAAGCAGACAAGCCACAAACAACAGCAAAAAAGAAACAACACTTGCAAGCCAGACTGTCGGCTTGCATGCGGCTCAGCTGCTTCCAGTTGCATTTCGGCCAACGCCAATGAGCGGAGATGAGGAGCTGGCATATAAAAAAAGTGAATAGCAAAATATTCATAACAGACTTAAACGCTGAAAA
Organism: Bactrocera dorsalis; assembly: GCF_023373825.1. NCBI lineage: Eukaryota > Metazoa > Arthropoda > Insecta > Diptera > Tephritidae > Bactrocera > Bactrocera dorsalis. The sequence continues at coordinate 32,385,015 of NC_064303.1, read as the reverse complement.
ACAAGCAGCTTAGCGACGAGTTGCTGCATTTATATGCGCTATATACGGCATGTACTACAAGTATGTGCCTTTATACATATATATATTTATATAATATTATATATTAAAGCCGTTTTCATAAACATAAGCTGCTGTAATAACACTGGCAATACTCCGAATCTCACTATCAGCACTGCTGTGGTAAGCATCAGCAATCACACTAGTCGTGGCTCTGCTTGCTGTTGCAGACAATTTTCTTAAATTCCGCAGTGCGCTTGATTGTTGCTTGCCTACTTATTCTTAGCTTTTTAGCTGATAGGATTTGCGCTGTTCCAAGAGTGCTTTTCATGGCATAACTGTGAGATAGTTGCTGTTTTGTCTGGTCATGATTTTCACAGCAAGTTGTTGTTGTTGTGTTTTAAATGACATTATTATAATCATTATTCGATATTGATGGAAATTTACTTTTAACTTAATTTTGATAAGATATTTTACATATTAAGCGGAAGGTTAATTCTTATAAAAAGTATATTGCAGTTATGGGTAGTATTGACCCAATTGTATTAATTTTTGGTATCACAACATACCATCATCAGAGAAAAAATACTCTCTGAATTTCCTTAAGATACCTCACATACTGACTGATATATATAATATAAACTAAAACAGGAATTTAAAAATCCTCATATTGGCATTTTTAGAGATCACGACACGACAAGTATTATTAACAGAAAAAGATGATCTCTCGATTTCATCAAGATACCTCACAGATTGAGCAATATGTATAGTATACTGCCAACCGGGAGCTTTTAGTTGAAAGTCGGTTAGCCGGTGCTATGCCCGTGTTGTGAAAGGAGAACGGTTGGATAAGGTATCCCGATTGGCTTCCAGTAAGAGTTTTGGGACGAGAAAGATACAAAAAATACCCACTGAAAGGCCTATCCATCACACAAGGTTAAAATGCTTAAACCAACCTTAGTCCTGACAACATCAAGACTAACGCTCCAAGTTGCGTTCACGTGTGTGGTAAGACACCCACAACTTCGGCAGTGGCAACGGATTCTGAAGCGCCAACCTCGCTCACAGATGAACGAATAAGTTCGCCAACCTCAATTTAAAGAGCACATGGAAACTCTGCCCGAAAACGGTTACTGGCAACTAGATCCAGCCCTCATGACAGTGGGGCACTCCCTGAAACAGCTGACTTTATCAAAAACTTAAAAATAGTTAAACATTACTCCTCTTGCAAGGGACCGACTGAGCGGCACAGTAATGGACCATCAGTTTCTGACACCGTTAAGAAAAAAAACAGCCGTGATCTAATCGATACTGACAGACCCGCAGGCAGCATGTCGGCGGAGCAACAGCCCCTGTTTGAACCGATAATCGGCGATAGTCTAATGGACTTATTTCGGTCGTCGACATTGAACTGGTTTATGTTCAAAATCGAAAGCGAAGTGTTTCGGTTGGCCACTGACTACTGGATGGAAGACGTTGCAGCCATCCCACAATGGTAGAGGGTTTGCCGGAGCTATGAGTTAAGCCCAAACTATGCCTTGTGCGTGACGAGGTGGCACCTAGACTCTTTAAGACCCACGAAAGATCTGGGTTTTGGACTTAAGGACGAGTTTGTGTGAGACATTCCATCACGACAGCAATTCAGAAGGTGATATATTAGTTATATACATGGTATATATCATGACTCGCACTCACTTGTTATTTTCCAATGTGCAGTTCCAGGTCGATCACCGGCAGATCGCGACAAAAACCTCTTTGAGAGAGTTGCCCCTGGCGGAGTCAATCCTAGAAAGACGGATGGGATGAGGCAAGTGGGGCTGCCATCGGCCATAATGTGCACAGAAAAATATCCAGGAGTTCAGTCGACAAACATGCAGTAGTAGAAATGTGGGGATTTCCACTCAATAAGGAGTCATGTGTAGAAGTTCACGCAAGTGAGGAAAGTTCTCTGATTGCCATTCACTTGGGACCAGCCAGAAACGATTCTTTCACATATGGCTCAAGCAGCTCCCGACTTCCGGTCTTTGACCAAGTATTCTTTGGGTAGCCTAAGAACATCCGTTTGAAGGCGAGCTAAAGTGAGAAAGCGAAACAACCCCCTGCACAGGGTTGTGCGCTGGGTTTGGGACCCGCCAAGTAAAAAAACACCCCCAATAAAAAGAAAAAACAAGCCTCGGATGAGTGACCCCCCTTTTGATGACGACCATGGCAAACGAAATAAGGACTACGCTTTGAGGGCATGCACCTGGAACGTCCAGTCCCTTAATTGGGAAGGAGCCGCTGCCTAGCAGATTGATGTCCTCGTTCAAGTGAAGGCTGACATCACCGCCGTCCAAGAAATGCGATGGACGGGACAAGGACTGAGGCGAGTAGGTCCTTGTGGCATAGCCATATAAAGGAGCGCAACTTGGTGTGGGATTCGTGGTGGGAGAGAGACTCCGTCGTCGAGTACTGTCATTCACTCCGGTAGATGAACGTCTAGCCACAATCCACATCAAAGCGAGGTTCTTCAACATATCGCTGATTTGCGCCCACTCCCCGATGGAAGAGAAGGATGATGTGGCCAAAGATGCCTTTTATGAGTGCTTGGAGCGCACTTATGAGAGATGCCCCCACCACGATGTCAAAATTGTGCTTGGGGACTTTAACACTAGGGTGGACAAAGAAAGTATCTTTGGTGCAACAGTCGGTAAATTCAGCCTCCACGAGGAAACATTCTCCAATGGGTTGAGGCTGACCGACTTCGCCGGGGCCCGAAATATGGTTATCTGTAGTTCTAGATTCCAGCATAAGAAAATTCATCAACCTACCTGGCTGTCTCCGTTCGAAATACACCCAACCAGATCGATCTTATTAATATCATCGGCCTCAAACACCCGCGTCGTTAGTTCTGCTTTCTCCAGACTGGACAAGGAAGCAAGGCAAATGGGTCTGGCAGTGAACGAGGGCACGATGAAGTATCTCCTGTCATCAAACAGTCATTGCGTTCGCGACTAGGCTCTCACGTCACTATTGACAGTCATAACTTTGAAGCTGGAGATAGTTTCGTATATTTAGAAGCCAGCATAAATACCACCAACAATGTCAGCCTGGAAAATAGCTCTTGCCAACAGGTGCTACTTCGGACTGAGTAGGCAAATGAGAAGTAAAGTCCTCTCTCGTCGACCATAAACCAAACTCTACAAGTCGCTCATAATTCCCGTCCTACTATATGGTGCAGAAAGTTGGACGATGACAACAACTGATGAGTCGACGTTGCGAGTTTTCGAAAGAAAAGTTCTGCGAAAGATTTATGGTCCTTTGCGCGTTGACCACGGCGAATATCGCATTCGATGGAACGATGAGCTATACGATATACGAGAGAGATATGTGAGATATACGACGACATTGACATAGTTCAGCGAATTAAAAGGCAGCGGCTGGCTAAATGATGTTGTCCGAATGGAAGTATTCGACGCAGTACCCGGCGGAGGAAGCAGAGGAAGAGGAAGACCTCCACTTCGTTGGAAGGACCAGATGGAAAAGGATCTGGCTTCGATTGGAATCTTAAAAGAAAAAGAAGAAACGACTGCTGCTCGCTGCGCTGTTGTTAACTCGGCTACAATCGCGTAAGCGGTGTCTATGCCAATAAAGAAGAAAAAGAAGAATATGTTAATCGCACAGAATAACTGCCACCGATGCAGTGTGACGTCTTCAAAACTGGTCGACAGACTAATATGTTAAAAGGTTAGTTTGACATTGCCTTAATCCAGGAACCCATCCCCTATGAACGCTATGTTACCGGACTAAGCTCAGTCAAGCCAAACATATTTTATGCCAAAGATAGCTCTAATCCTAGGTCCTCCATAAAATGAAAAAAAAACAATAACATTTTTGTCTTTTAGCAGACATATCGACATTGGACATCACAGTAGTGATGATTAAGATTAGAAAATTTTCAATTTATACTTCAATATTCACCCAGAACTCTAAGGTATGGATCAAAAAGGCCGTCAAGAGTTAATTACATACAAAAGCTAAGTACTTTTCGCATCAATCACTTCAATCAATTCGGTATTGTAACTTTGATTCTATTATATGTACATAAATATTTAATACTAACCCACCAAAAAACTTGTCGTATTAAATAAATTACGAAGAGAATGCGGAGATATGCAGTAATCGAAAGTCATTTGCAGATGAAAGCCAAAATGATTCCAGGAAATGCTCATTCATTTGTAAACGTTTTCAGAAGAGAATTAAGATGTAAAATGGAGCTCGAATAACAACCAAAGGCAACACATTAAAGCAAAGACTTTTTTCAGATCAAAAAGTCAAAGATGGAATATGAAAGAGACGCGACACCCACGCCACATCACACACACACAGACCCCACTCACCCACCCACTCACCTTTCAAGCAATTACAGTAAAATTTTCAACAGAAGACCGACAGCGTTGACATTTCTCAATTTCACTTGCCGGAAAGTGTTTGTGGCAAAACGAGTGTACAACAAAAACCAACAAAAAAAACAGTAACGGTATATGTGTATGAAAAAATAATGGCAATATTTGCGCGGCGTTGAAGCCATCACCGACTGCATTGCGCAACGTAATGCGACACTTGGAATTGTTGTGATATTGCAAGAACAAAAAACCAACGAAAATATAAATGGCGAATAAATATATCGAGTGAATTGGACTGACAGCGTGCCGTAAATGACTCTTCGAGCACGCGAGGGATGTGGCAGAGTGCCGTATAATATTACAGTTACACCTATGATATTTATATATATATATATATATACGTATATGTGTATTTGCGATAGTTGCTGCACAGACACCATTAATATTTTGGCAGTACACAGTTATCAATATTTCACGGCTGTCAATATGATATACAAGCGAACATGTGTGACAGGATATACGGAAATTTGAGATTATTTATGTTGATTACATGGGTGTAAGGAAAATATTATGTCACACCTTTTGCTGGTGAATTGTGTTTCATTACTGGTTTTGTATTCTTGTTGTTGAGCATTTTACCGTTTCTCAATGGAGCACCAGTTGAGTAATTAATTACATTGCGTAATTAATTACATTGAAACATAAATTTTAACACTTAAATATCATAAGTTCAGCATTTTATATGAGAACAGTTACAATTTGTTGCTCATTTATCAAAATTAATTTACATATAATTCATAGTTTGTACTTATTTATTCCTAGTTACTTAATAAGTCATAATTTATATTGCCAATTCTTATTCTCAAAATGTGTTACTACATCATTCATATTTCATTAATTATTATTCATAATTCATAACTCCCTATTCATCATTCATAATTTATAAATTATAATTCATTTATTCAATTAATTAATCATAATTCATATTGCATAAGTCATGATTTGTAATTCATAATTCACATCTCGCAATTGAATTCAAAATTAAGATTAATTAACTAGTTATTTTAACTCGGTTTTCAGGTTAATACAAGACCTTTGGGATTCTGATTTCTGAAAATTTATTTTTCCCCAAATTATGCTATTAAAATATTAATTAATATTAATTAAAAATTAAAATTAAATTAAATTAAAGATTTAAAGATTTAATTTAATTTTAATTCCAATTAAAGATTTAATTAAATTTTATTTCGGTTTTTTAGAAAATTTTAAATTATAATTTTTAATCCAAGACCTTTGGGATTTTGATTTCAGAAAATTTATTTTTGACCCCTAAAACTTTTAAATTATTAAGAATTAAGCGCTTAAAATTTGTTCTTAATTTTTATCTTTACGATATTTGGCATAAAAAATTAAAAATAAATTATCTTCATAACCTAAAAAGACTTAATAATATAATTTATTGTGAAAATTTTCGGGATTATTAATTGGAAATTTTTTAGTTAAGATTATTAGTTTTACAAAGTAAAAAATAATTAATTTTAATGTTTATTCAATTATTTTTTCAATGCATTATTTGCAACTCTACTCGTGAGAAATTGTGGAATACTTTTGTAGAACAAGGATATTTGACTTGTTCTTAAAAATTCAAACTTTTTGAGGCGCATTTCAGTGTTAACAAGTCTTCTGACACCAAAACCTTTTCAATTAATGTCAATGCATATTAGAATTATTTAATAAATTATAATTTAGGGCTAAACTGAGACCCTCAAAGATATACGGCCACAGGAAACACCTCAAATTTATTTAACCAGCAACTTGTCATGAAACGTACCTACAACGTGGTGGCCATTACTGCTTCCACACAAATTGACTTAACCACAAATAAATAAAGAGCATGTACATATTTTTAACTGTGTGTGTGTGTATGTGGCATAGCAGATTGCTAACAATTTATGTTTGTTGTTATATTTAATTGTGGTTTGGCAGGAGCACGACAGCTGTGGTTGAATGAGAGAGGAAATGGTCACTATATACATACATACATATAGGGAACATATACATATATATTAACACCAAAGTATATATTATCATATATCTCTCTTTGTATATATACATATGTATTTAACTTTTATGTTTGCTTGTGCCTTTGATGCATTTAAATAAATTATATATGCTTGTGTCCAAACGTCTGCACATGTTAAATAACGGTTAAATGACGCAAAAAGGTCAAATGTGTTAATTCAGCTGTAAGCTACGACTCAGAGCGCGTTGTTGTCAATGCGTATGTATGCTTTTGATTATAGATGTGACAAAGTATGTGGTTTGGTTGCGTATACGCCCTGCTGGCCAGTGGTTTTGTGCAGCAAGTAACTTGCTGATCTTAGCGTTTGTGGATAAACATGCAGAGTCAGCATTTTAAAAATAAATTTCTCTTCTCTCTTGTCAAGCTGCTTAAAGGCAGCACATTTCTTATACTAGTTTTGGTTTCTTAGCATATACATACATATGTAGGCGTTGGTACACACAAGCGGAGGGGGCATTTTGTTCTATGTCATTTATGGCGATTATTATGGGAGTTGGAAACAACCGTTAGTTGAGCAAAACTTGCAACAAGTTGACAAACAAACAAACAAAATATTTTATGTACTAAAAATAAACAGAAACACAAAAATAGAGATGCCATATTTCCGGAGCAACCATTAGTTGAGCAAAACTATACATAACCTCATAAATACTACTTTAAGGTAATAATATAACTTGCAAAGCAAAATATTCTACATACTACAATACAGAGATGCCAGTTTTTAATAAATCAAAAAAAAAAAAAAAATTAGTAAACCAAAACACAGTTAGAATAATGACAAAATGTAATTGTGAAATGATTGAAGGTAATAATTAAGCGGCTTAATGTTATTTATTTCATAAAATGTATATAATATTTTTAAACAAATCTTGTAAATGTGTGGCCACATGTGTTAAAAAATATATATTAATTTTAACACAAATAAACTTTTTATATTAATAAAATTAGTAATTATAAAAATATGATATGAAATTAAAATTTGAAAGTGTTGCCACATATCTTAAAAAAAAAAAAAAACATTTTAATTCTGGCAATAAAAATATTTTTTCTTGGTAAGAATTTGAACTTTTTGTGTCATGTGAAAGTAAAAAAATTGTGCGCAAAAAATTTTCAGAGGGTTGCCATATATCTTAAAAAAATATCTTAACTTAATATTCGTATTTTAAAAGAATTACCTTTTTTCGTGAAAGTGCTGCCACCTACCGTAAAAAAATCTATTTTATAAAAAAAATTAATTTAACATAAATAAACTTGTTATTTCAATAAAATTAGCAGATGTAAAAATATATATATTTTTTCCGAGAAAATTGTTTTAAAAGTGTTTCCACGTTTTTTTTTTTTAAATACTGTAGGTTTAGTAATACAAATTAAACGTTTAGTTCTTTTAAAATAACAAATATAAAAAACAAAATTTGAAAAGTGTTGCCACTTTCTTAAAAAAAATTTAATTTTACCTTAAATAAAATTTGTTTTTCAATAAAATTAGCAGATGTAAAAATATACTAGTATCTTTTTCCGAAAAAAAAGTTTCCAAAGTGCTGCCACCTATCTTAGAAACCAATTAATGTTTAGTATTTCAAATAAAACGTTTAATTCATTAAAATTGACAAATATAAAAAAATTTATCGAAAAATGTGTAGAAGTGTTGCCACTTATCTAAAAAAAGCCCTTTAATAAAAAAATATATATTTTATTTCGATCAAATATTTTATTTCAACAAAACAATTTAATTTCAACAATAAAAATAAATAAATTTAATTTTAGAAAAATTCTGCAATATTAAAAATTGCATGAACAAAAAATTTAGATTTGACGTCTTTATCAAAAATATTACTTTTACTAATGTATAGTATATTCTCAAATATTTAGCTGAAAACCATTTCAATACTTTATACCAATCTCACGATATTTAATTTAATACTACCTAAAACATAGCTGCTATCTTCTGGTCTTGCCGAATAGAGCAGGTATAGGAAGGGAATTTTTAAAATTTCAGAATTTTCCAATTTTTTTCGAAGTATCAATTTCCAGAATATGTCATACGACTTTTTTCATATTTTTTATCAAAACACCACATGCTTTTGTTATTAAATAAAAAACTCTCACTTTGTTACATTATACCCTAAAGTAACTACTTTGTAATTGGTTCACTGCTCGTGCTATAACTGTTAGAATAATATTATACCGCAAGCCAAACAAATCAAAGAAACAATCTCTACGTCCAATTATGCTGAGCAACGGTGAAAGGCAAATCATAATTTTGATTTGCTACAGTAAATAATTGAAATTTAAGCTACTATGGTAGATAAAAATTGAGATAAGCAATACTCGGTATACACTATCATAACACGTTTTTTCAATTGCTAACTTGTGTATGATAACAAGTGATAAAATGCTAAGTACGTACTTCATATCAGCTGAGTCACACGAAGTATGTCTATTTTTTATTTTTTCAAATCTTTGTTTGCTTTGACAGTATACCGCATATCTTGTAAATTATTTTACTGAAGCATTTTTTATCTAATTGGTTTGCTGTTAAATTTCAATTAGTACATATAATAAATCATATCAAATGACATAGAAACAGAATTCCCGCAATATTTATAGATAAAATAGTTTAAAAAAAGAAATGTCAACAAGCTAAAAAACTGATAGCAGAACAAGTGCCAATGCTAAATAAATGTGAGATACATAACCACTTCAATTTTAATGCATTATTTCCGTCTTAAAAAGGAAATTTTGCTATTGGATGTAAAGGAAGGAAGAGAAGACTAAAGCTTCGCAATGAAGTTTAGGAAATGTTCTTATGCCTACGTACTGCAACAACTATAATGCCTAAATAAGCGATTATAATCACGTTGAACAAATTTAACCGAGTTGAGTGTTCTTTTGGTAATCAGCTAAAGAAGAAAGCTGTTAAACATACACCAAGCTATTTAACATAGACAATAAATCTAAACAAGTGTGTAATTACAGCAAAGGGTCTTTACATTTTATTGTTTCTAAGAAAAGGCGTAACTTAATTAATATCCATTGTTCAAAGATTCCGAACATGCGTTGAAAAGCGATTGTCCTTAAGAGAGGCTCTTTTAGCATTAGCCGTTCATTTGCAGCGTATAAAAAAAATTTTCTAAATGGAGTTCTTCTCCATTACTTTGATAGAAAGAAAACCTTAGCCAAAAGTTATCGCTTTTTGGTGGAAGTTTATGGTGCCAATGTTCTAGCTTAGGCATGTAATTTGCACGTTTTAAAATTGGTGATTTTGGTTTTGAAGATAACGACGTTTTGGGCGACCAAACGGTTAGTAGATGAGAAACTGCAAGCTGGTCGGTATAAACCTGGATTTCTTGTTTGTTTTTGAAGATATTAATTGATGGTAAAACTACGACTAAAAACCAGGTCTACTTGTTACACTTGGCATAAGTAACGGAAGAAATGAAATATTTTTTTTTTTTTTACTGAAGGTTAGGTAAATAAGTAAGAAAGACGAAGAACGTTTTGGACAGCCAAAAAAGTTATAAGATGTGGAAGTGGCAAATTACTGGACGAATATTGCAGCCAAATACAAGAAAAGCGCAGAGAATTTTTGGAAGTTACTCAAGCCCATTTCAAAACTTTTAAAAACAGCCGTATACATTTTAAAAGCAAGAAAGTTGGGCGCCACGGAAGTTAGGTACTATATGAATTGAAGCCAAGCGACGTCGAAAAACAATTTTTTATGTCAGAAATGCTGCTTGAACGCAAAAATGATATGTGAAACCAGGATAACCAAGGCAATAATTTTGCAACTTGACAGCGCTTAGTTTCATATTGAAAATTTGGTTAAAAACTTTTTGGAAAACTGCGGCATTGAAGTTTTGTCTCACCCGCCGTATAGCACAGACTGGGTTTTTTGGGTCATTGCAGAACGCCCTCACTGGAATATAGTTTACACCAAAAGAAGATATCAAAAATTGGCTTGATTTATTCTTCCATGCCAAGTCAGCGCATTTTTTCTCGGACGGAAACCACAAATCGCCAGACAGTTGGGAAAATGCTAGAGCTTTAGATAGACAATACCTTGAATAATTCAAAAAAAAAAAAAATAGCCGCACGAATAAGGTTGTAGTCTAAATTCAATGTTCAAAATTCTATTGAAAATTTACTCACCTTGTTTATAGTGAGCGTTCGGCATCATAACGTCGAGGCACAGAAGTAAATTGATAACAAAGCAAAGAGTGCACTGTCTCAAAAATGAGTTGGAATACTCTTCATAAATAAGTGAAAAAGAGAAGTTTGTATACTTTGTTGCAAAAGATATTGTGTTCGCTCAAATGTACACAAATTAGGTTAGGTTAAGTCGTAGGGTTCATTCAAAATCAACGGATTTCACTTGGATAGATATTTTTCCTTTGTGTTACTCATAAGCTGCTAATCCTGTAACACCAAAACAGCGAAGTGTACACAAAATAGAAATTTAAAAATTTCTTATTTATAAAACTGGCATAATTGCCCTTATGATATTTTCACTTGAAACAAATATTTATTTGAAGAGTCTTTAAAGGACGACACAATAATTATTCACTGTTATAAACGTAAAAATATTTCGGAATATTTGCTTATTATATTCAAGTATATATGTAAATATTCCAATTAAAAGTTAGCGATCTTTCATGGACTTGCACTATTTTAATATTATTTTTTAGACAGTGTTTTGAAATTTCTTCAATTTTTAAAAAAAAATATTTTCTTACTTTACAGAACACAATTTTTAGTTTAGTATTATAATATTTTTGTATTATTAAATAGATTTTTATAATAAGTTTTATTTTCTTTATAACCGCTAAGCGTACGAACAGTTCGCCGCAATTTCCGCGCTCAGACTGCCGACAGAGGATCAGCGTTGCTGCGTTGTTTGGCCATTCAGAAATCTGCTTAGTAATCGGAAGCTAAGGTCGACTAGTACGTAGTAAGATAAGTATGCGCTACACATAGTATGTTTATTGCGATAGTGATAAGGTAAGAAGCTTGCTAAATTATCGCATGCTAATTGCTTTGTTGGACAATCAACAAAATTTGACTACTCAAGAAATTTCAAAATCGGATCCACCGAAGCAATACCCTTCATAAATACAAAAAATGCTGTCACTTTATTCCGATTGTTCAGCTATATGCTATAGAAGTCCGATTATTGGCGGTTTCGACTAATGAGCAGCTTCTTAGTGAATAAAGAATGTGTAGAAAGTTTGACACCAAGAGAAAATATAACAAACATACAAATGGATTTGCCTAATTCGACACGGCTCTTCACGAATCTGATAACAATTTACGTACTATATATAATCTAATAATTATTTATATAAGGGATGCGTGGATACAAATCGTTCAATCTTATTACGAAGATTCACAATCTGTTAAGAATGCGTTTCGCTTGCTTCGCTCAAATTATAGTCAATATAACGGCCTACTGAGCGTATTATTCGAAACGCCATTCATAATTATTGCATAATATTCGACCGAATAGACCTAGCACGCGGTGAAGAAAATATAGCGTAGCTGAGAGTAAAAACGAAGACCGTGGAGAGTCGATTCGGTGCCGTATGCAGTAACTCGGACTGACGTGTGGAACGACTTGGCGCATTTTATCGAGATCTTCAATTGAAAGCGTATAATAATATATATAAAGTTTGTGTAAGAACTGAAACCGGTCGACCTTCCCAATCGACGTCGACTCGCTGAATGGGCTCTTAGAAAGTTCCAAGAAGATCCGACGTTTCTGAGCCAAATTTTGTTCAGCCATAAGGCTATTTCTGGCTTAATGGCAACCTGAAGAGATTCAAAAGCTGGATTTTTCTCCAGTGTGTTGTTTGTAGGTCGGTAGAGTCATTGCTTCATATTCCTCCAAAAATTATGCCGGTGAATACGTAACTGGCAATGGTAACCATCATGATAACCCGCTCTTTAATGTCTGAAATTGCAGATCGATTGGTCACGCATCTGATGATAATTTATGTATATAATCAAAAGATCATTTATGTACCTGTATATACATACTTTATAGGATCTGCGACGAAGTTTCATATCAACAGTATACTCGTATACACCAACCAGGGTATCAAAAAATTAAAATATATAAATTTTATACTTCTTAATCTTACACCATATAAATAGGCATAAATATTTGTTTTTATATATCTTTATTTCACCTCTAAAAATGACTGTCAATAATTGCGAACAACATTATAACTCAAGAACTTGAGCATATCGTCTTATCGTATAGCATAGCGATTATAATAAGAACAAGATATGATTGATTGTTTGTCTGGTATAAACTCTTGATAAGAACTTGACATATAAACAAGAACCAAAGTTAGTTTATGATAATGAAACATAGCTGAAAAGAGACAGTGTAGAACTATGTATATATACATAAGATCCCGCCGTTTCACTAAAAACTTAAAGAGAGACGAAACGAAAAGGCAACTGGTATAAATAGCATAAGCTAGTGTAATCAAGTATCAATCTAACTTAAGTAAAGTAAAATATTTCTTGAAGTATAGCTGAATAGCGTCAGCTAAGAAATATATCTATATAAGTTATCAGCGGTTTACCATAACCTTGGAGAACAACAAAGAAACAGACAATTGGTATAAATTCTTCACATAATAAATATAACTTAGGTAAATCAAAGAATTTACAAACTAAGTCATCCCAAAATAAGATTAATATGTGTAAATAAAACACTGCAGACCATAACACTTTTGGTAAATCGTGGAACGCTTCAAAAACTAGATTCAGCGATGAAAATAAAAGCATTCTGAGGCTTAGTCAGCTCTTCTATGTCAGACCCACTGGAGGCATAGCTAACAGCAAGCTACTTGTGGTTCATAGAAGGTTGAAAGGCTTTGCCAAATCTTAGCAGACTTTTGACTTGGTTGCTTAAAAAAAGACACTGAATGCAATATCTGTAATTAATGAAGTCCAAGACAATTTCTGTTCGGTTAGAAGAAAATTATTGTCTGTTTTTCACAAACATTTGTTCAAGAATATTCTGAGCCCAAATAAAAAATTCCAAAATAGGATAAGTGTGTGAAAATCAAATTTTTCCGACTTTCAAAACATCTTTTTAACTCAGTTAAATCCTCAAAAACGTAAAATAAGTGTGAAAAGAAATCTCTTTGGAACTTCGAAGACTCCTTTATACAAAAACCAATATGTAGAATGTGTTAAAACATGACAGATGAGAGTCGCAGAAGATTGAAAGGCGCCGCAAGGTTGTATCAGCTTGCGGGGTCAGCTAGTAATAAATAAGCCGAAATTAATTGAAAATCAAATGCCACCCAACAAATTAGTAACCTACCTACCAACTAACGTAAGACCCAACAATCTTGATTAAAACGGGTAGCCGAATGTGTTAAGTCAAATGTAAGCTACGACTCAGAGCGCGCTATTGTCAATGTATGTGTGTATTTCGTAATTTCTAGAAGTTTGGTTACGTATACGCCACGGCTGCATGTGAGGAGGAAAACAACTTGCTCTTATTAGTGAATGGGAGTAAAGAAACAGAGTCATCGATTTGAAAAATGCATTTATTTTCTATAAAGTAAAAATGATTAGCTTAGATATACTATTTTAGGTTTCGTAGCATACATTTAGGTGCTGTATTTGGCTAAAGCCAAAAGCCTGAGTTGGTGTTGTGAGTGAAAGTGTTGAGTAATTATATTAATTTATATCCATTAACTTTGCTTTATTTACATTTAATGTCGTGCTTAATTCAGGTCACTAAAGAAATTGATTGTGATCACACAATTTGTGACAGCCGGAAAATGACTGACAACTGATTGGGTGCAAGGTTTATTACATTGTATTAACATATGGTATATTTAGAAAGCTATTAGTGAACAAATTACAATAGATATATGTAAAAATTACTTAAAGGCATAAAATTTCTTTAATAGCTGCAAAGAAATTAGTTTTATGTTGCATATGCTTCATTAAACTAAAAGTAATGAATTTGGTGGAAATAATTAATTCCATTTAATAAAAAGAATGTTCTTTGATATTTCCTGCAATCTTAAACAAACCATTTAAATTTACTATGCAACCAAAACCTACATTAGTTTTAATATTAAATATTAATTAATATATAAATTACATAAATGCATATATTGTTGCCTACATTTAGGCAGAACCTACAAAAACATATTTTATCATAGACGCAAACCTAATTGATACTAAATAATATGAAATATCGAAAGCATAGAAGATATTATATTATATATGATTAAGTTAATTAGTATTCTTAGTAAGTTGTATTACTTTCATTTGATAAGATTAGCTAAATTGACAACTTTTGGATAACTAGTGGCTTATTGAACGATTGTAAAGGACCCATCTTTACTATGTTTAGCCGAACTATATCTACCAATCATAAAATTTTAATCATTGTTCTAGTCTGTCCATAGAGATTTAGACATCTTCGAACTTCGATCTTGAAATTTTCGCTCTTGGCATTTAGGAAACTAAAGCCTTGAAATCAATTAAAGAAAGCTCCTTTATTTACGCAATTAACAATTCTTAAAACTTAAATTATCAAGATGCATTCCAAAAACAACAAATTGCACTTCAGAAATCTCCTTGATTTGCTCAATGAATAATTTTAGAAACTTAATATGTTCTTAATTTATTCAATACGCGATTTTAGAATCTTAATTGTCTTAAAACGTATATCAGGCAGCTCCTTAAAATACTCAATTAACAATTTTAGAATCTTAAGTCATCCAAATCCATTTTATAATCTTCAATATTCAGTTTAGATCACTCTTTAGTTTACTTAGTTTAAATTTTTAGAAATTTAATTGTCTCAAAGTATGTTTAATACAGCTTTTTAATTTACTCAATTAACAATTTAAGAATTATAATTTTGTTAAAACGTTTTTCAGGTACCTCCTTAAATTACCCACTTCACAATTTTAGGATATTAATTGTCTTAAATTATCTCAAAACGCTTTTCGGACAGCTCATTAATTTACTTAATTAACAATTTTAGAATTTTAAATCATCAAAAATGCATTTTAAAATCATCAAGATTCGTTTTAGATAGCACCTTTATTTATATCGGTATTCTGCTTGAGACGATTGTCTCATGTCTCTAATTGTCACAATCTTAATTTAGTGATCCTGTTAGTCAGGAGTCTCATTTTGGTATTCTGGCAGATACAGTGTAGTGGTATACTGTATAGTAGTATACTGTATCTGCCAGAATACCAAATGAGACTCCTGACTAACAGAGTGACTAATTTACTATAGTCACAATTAGAGACATGAGACAATCGTCTCAAGCAGAATACCGATATTACTCAATTGAAATTTTAGAACTTAATTGTCTCAGAATGCATATTTAAATAATTTTAGAATGTTAATTGTCTCTCTTTAAGTAATTACTCAATCAACAATTTTAGAAACTAAAATATCTCAAAATGCATTTTAGAAAGTATTTTAAATTACTCAATTAACAATTTTAGATACTTAAGTCATCCAAATTCATTTCAAAATCATCAAAATAAATTTCAGATGGTTCACTAATTTGCTCACCTAAAACCTTAATTATCAGAATCTTCAAAATTCATTTTAGATTTACTCAATTAACAACTTCAGAATCTTAAATCATGAAAATTAATTTTAGATAGCTCTTTAATTTACTTAATTATTAATTTTTGAGTATTAATTGTCTCAAAATACATTTCAAAAAGCTCCTGAAATTACTCAATTAACAATTTTAGAATCTTATGTCATCAAAATTGATTTCAAAATCAACACTATTCGCTTTATACAGCTCATTATTTGTCTCAAAAGAGGTTTCAAACAGCACCTTTATTACCTGAATTAACAATTCTACCATGTATTCAATTAAGCTATTTGAGTAAATGTTGGCTTATAACCCTTAATCGCAACTACAATTAAGATATAAAAGCACAAGCTAATAGTTTCAGCTAATTAAAAGTCATAGTAGAGAGCCGTACTATTGCTAGAAGGAGTAACGGAATGTGAAGAGCCTATGAAAATATTTTTCAGAAAGCTGAGCCTTTAAAAATCGGTCGAGTATAAACAGAACATTATACCATTTTTGCAACAAACGGTCTTTTGGTGCTATATTATGAAATTTTCTGGTGACTTTCAGGCTTGCGTTGAATACTTATAAAACTTAAGATTTAAGATTTATTGGACAGACTATTTGTTGGTTAATATTAAGTCTGGAATCACAAATAAAAAGAGAAGATAGTTCAAATAACAAAAAAAAAAATAGCGAAGGGTAATAAAGTTTTTAGATCTATTAAAGGATTGATCAAAATTAATTCAGAAATACATATTTAGCTTGCTTTTGAGCGCGTTGGAATACATTGATAGTAATGAACGCGACACGTCGTTTAAGCCGATAACTTTTCTGAAGTTACGCTCAGAAGTAACTATGCTGATAAAAAATACTTTGAAGCTCTGCGGAAAGGAATAAAACAGTTTTGTGAAAATGGGATATGTGGGAAATGTGGTTCAATATAAGTGGTTTCCATTATATCGTTTTTCTTTCTTCTGTAAACTTATGAAAAGTGATGTTACATTACGTTACATTGATGACGATATACTGTCAATCCCGAAGATGTATCAAATTTCGCAGAGAACCGACAATAGAAAAACACCGACATTTTGTTCGAAAAGGTGCTGATCGAACACGACGCTTCCTTGCCACTAACGCAAGTAGCTGAAAATATTACACTCGTATGTAGCTTCTGCAACTACATACATTGTGGACAGTCTGAGAGCTGCCATAAGAAAGACTAGTCCATGAAAGTTAGAGGTTTAAATGAGTATTCTCTCATTTATTCGTTTTTAAGAAAAAAAAGTAGACACTCGTAAATTATATTTGAACTAGAAGTGCCATCTAAAGTGCACCAAACAACATCACCAAACTATACTCCTCGACTTACACCGTCCACTAACTGCAATTACCACAACTCTACGAGTACAAACAAAAACAAACATACAAAATTAAGTCAAACACAAAAAAGGAGAGGTACATACATATATAGTTACAGTCTTTATGTATTTGTGTGCATGTAAATTGTAGTTAATTTGTCGTTTTCGTGACTAACGTAATTAGTTTCTGCTCGGACTGATAGCTGACCATTATGTTGGGTGATTTCATGTTGCCGCTCCGCCGCCGTTACTAAACAGACAGTTATACGAGCGCCTGTTTCCATTACCGAGGAAGCTTTACTCACTTTAAAAGCGTCCAGAGTAAATGACAGTCATGCAAATGACAGCTGACACAGACGACTTAGAAAGTCAGGTCAGGTTTACTATGTAAATGTTGTATTCATAGATTTCTCTTTTTGCCTTAGTACACTTTGCGCCTGCGGTTGGTGTATAGCAACCTAGGAGCATTATTAAATTGTTAATCCACTAAGTTGTACTAAATTATAATGTTACTTGCTGGCAGGCAAGTGGTTAATGCAGCTCTGATGCGATGCGAGTACTGGAACTGCTTTGGTTGGTGGTGATTAGGTTATGATTATGGATATGTGGAAATATGGTTTAAGTGTTTATAATGAACGGAATTTGGAAGGATTTAGTGTAGACAGTAGTATGGGTAACGTTTAATGAATATGAAGATAAATTGTGATGGTTTTGAGCAATTAAGGTATTAACGCATCCCTAAACTAAAAGACACGCATTCAGTGGAGCAAATTCTATAGCCTAGTGAGTTTAGTAGGTGATTTTCACTCTTTTTTGGTTTCATTCTTTTCTAAGCATTGCTTATGTGAAAAGCTTCTTCCGAAAATGTATCGTTCAGTGAGAAAAGCCCAGTGAGTCTGTAGGTATATCTCAAGGACTTGAACGTTTGTGTTAGCAATTGAATCACAGTGTTCCATTGACAATGTTCAATAAGTATTTTGACGAGTTTAGGACTTAATGACGGTAACAAACAAAAAGTTAAAGGAAAAGGGCTTACAAATTATCGCGCTGGAATCAGGGAGATAGAAGAGAAAGAGATATTAATCCGGGTCAAATTTGGTCATATGGCATTTATGGATATGATTCCGAACGCATTATTTAGTGTGCTAGAATTTCCTTTAAAAGATTATCTGAACTTGGAATATGAAGCTGGATTCTTTTGGCGAAATTGCTGGAACTTCTAGGAGATATGATAGATTAAAAAGGATCAGTTAAAAAGCATGTCGATTTCGTTGTATAAGGAAAAAGTTTGTTCAGTTCCTCTAGAATACAAGCGCTCTAGCCCTTGTTAGGCTCCAAACATACAAAGTTTGTCCTGATTTCTAAAATGATTGGGAAGAAATTGGAAACCAATCAAGAACTAGCACCCTTGGTATTATTATGACCTTTTATTATCAATATACATACAAGAGAGTTTAAATCTAAGGCTATAATGTTCTTACAAATCGCAGATACTTACTTCTAGAAATAATATTATTAGAAAGTTTTGCAAAACGAAAGTTCCTAGTTTGTTCCTAGATCTTCAGCGACTCTAAAACTGACACTGCAAATTTTGGGTTACGCCTGTGTGTACTTCAATTAGTGTTTTTATAGAAATCTTTCTATGATTAACTACAAATGTAGATGTCATCAAAGATTAAAATATTTTTCAACTATCCATAACAACTTTAGGACTTCAGATAAACATCGCAAAAAGGAAGGAAATCGCATGGATGAAATCGACGCTGTTTTATGGAATCTGCCAGGTTCTCGCGTATCAACATTCAAAGATTCCAAGCATTCATCAACAAATGCTTTCGATTTATCTGCAGAATTGTCTGGTTTAAAACTCTAAGCAAATGAAACTGCGTGATCTTTAACGAATGAACGCGCACTGAGGCAGACTCCGTTCAGTATTACTCGGATTTCGCTTCTCTGCAATTCGCAAGGAAGTAGAAATCAAGCGTGAAAGACTCGTGAAAGGAAGATCGACACACACCACCTCTTCGTCGATTCTAAAGCTGCTTTTGACAGAACGAGCTGCCATTAAGAGCCAAGTAATAGGCCTCGAAATCCAACTGCTGTTATGTCTGAATTTGGCATCCCCGCAAAACTAATATGGCTGTGTAAACTGACGTTGAGCAATACCAAAACCTCCGTAAGAATTGGCAACACCTCTTCTAGCCGTTCGATACCAAACGAGGTTGCAGACAAGACGACTTGGTATCATACGTATTCTTCTGAAGAAAATAATTCGAGCTGCAGATCTGAATACAGGACACTCTACAAGAGTGTACAACTGTTGGCGAACGCCGATGGCATCGTTACCATTGGCCATAAGAACCGCGTCGTTGGCTTCTTCAGGTAGGGCAAAGAGCCGAAGCAAATGTGTCTGGTAGTGAACGCGAACAAGATGAAATAGATCCTGTCATCAAAGAAATAGTCGTCGCATTCGCGACTTGGCTCCCACGTCACTGTTGACAGTCATAATTTCGTCCATCTTGGGACCAGCATTAACACCAAAAACAATGTCAGCCTCGAAATCCAATAGAGAATAAATCTTGCCAACAGGTGCTACTTCGGACTGAGTACGTAATTGAGATCTAAAGCCCTCTCTCAATAAACAAAGACCAAATTGTACAAGTAACTCATCATCCCCTGTACGAAGACAACATCTGCTGAGTCGACGTTACCAGTTTTCGAGAGAAAGATTCTGCGGAACATTTATGGCCTTGGGTTACAATCGCGTATTTTTAAACAAATTTAGAAAGGTGCTAGTTTTTATTATCTTGGGATTTGCTTTAATTTGCTTTTGCTTAAATGTCCTCAAAGCTTATATTCGGATCTCAACGTATAAGCAATCGTCATACTATAATATATAAACTTTCGTAATGAAGCAAATAAAGCACAGAAATTGGCGGAAGATAAGTCATAGTCTGAGGAAGACTTTAGACAACCTTTCGAGGATGTCGTTTGATTGTGATCCTCCATGAAAACTCTAATTTCCATAAATATAGTTTAGATTTCACCGAATAACAAATCGGTGTGCATTGGTTTTTCAAAACCAAGGATAAGATACAGTTCAAGATCTGTTATATCGGAGTTACCTATTACTTAGCTCTTAATAGAGTGGTTATAAAAGCAGCCGAGTACTCATGGCCTAACTTCGTCTAGTTGCGGCTAACTCCAGAGATACTAGGTTGGGTACTTCAATTATTAGCTATTAATGGAAAAGAATTATAACAGAGTAGGATTAAATACAAATGCACTTGAGAGATAAACAGCTTTCCCACATAATTTTGCCTTACGCCACAAAAATTTCAGTTATTTAATAGATAGGTTAACAACAACAATAAAATTGCACAATTATCAAAGCAAAAATATTCCAAATTTTTTAAGACGCGACCGACACAAAAGCAAGAATAGCGAAGGAAAACAACGAAAAGGAAAATAAAAGCTTCTTGCATTGTTATTGTTGTAGACTGCAATGAGCACGTCGCGACGCCAGGTAAGGCGTGAAGCGCCAAGCACGTGTTCAAAATGAAACTAGAAGCAGGAAAAAGTGAGGCTACAAATATTTAAAAGTATATGTGTATGTGTGTGCGTCGCTTGGTGGCCGAACCCACATATGAAAATCGATTGTTTTTGACCTCAAATGCCAGAATTCGGCGCAAGTGAATGAGCAAAACTTAGCAAAGGAAAAGCAAAATGAAACTAAAAAAAAAAACCATACAGCTGAGCCACTGACGCCATTTAAGCGCCACTGGGGCACTGGCATACGCTGGTACTGTGTGTCAAACACGCAAGCAACGAAAGTGTAAAAGCTCAATGCAAAAGCGAAATTCACTGGTGTATAGAATATGAAAAGGTGCTTAAATGCAAAAAACGCTAAATGTCGTAACCACAATGTAATAAAAATGCAGACGTCAAAGCAAATGTCGAACGCATAAAAAACAGTTAATAAAAAATAAAAATAATAACACAACAACAAGCAGAGAAATGAGCGAAAAAAAAATTCAGGAAAAAGCAAGCAAACACGACATGCAAAGTCAAGTGGCGGCACGGAAAGCAAGGCAAGCAAAGGAAAAGTGCGAGGAAAAGGAAATAAAGGCGGGTAAGCAAACGCGAGAATATTCGATAGCACACTTTTAGGCGTATGAACACACTTTTTTGTTTGATTGAGGCAAACTAAATGTGTTTTGGTATGTATATGTGTATATCTATATTTATATATTTGTGTAGCTTAAGATATATACTTATGTATTGTATATACATACAAACATTTCATTTAATGGAAATTGTAGAGCCGTTACAGGCATTTAGACGCATTTAATAGCAAGCAAATAATAAATAATTATACCCTGCAAAGGATGACAAACTTAATATTGTCATCCGTGATAACTCGGCAGCCCTACCAAGTATATATGTATAGAAATGTTTAGCGTGACGAGTTGAGTCAATTTAGCCATGTCCATCCGTTCATCCGTCTGTATATACACGAACTTGTCTCTCAGTTTTCAAGATATCGATCTGAACACTCTTATACTTTCTTTTTTCTCTAAGAAGCTTCTTACTTGTTGAAATCGCCCGTATCGGATCACTATAGCATATAGCTGTCATACGAACTGATGAATCACAATCAAGTCTTTGTATGGAAAACATTTATATTTTACAAGACATCTTCCCAAAATTTGGCATAGATCATTCTACTAGATAAGAGTACAATCTTTGAAAATATTTTTTCATATCGGATTACTATAGCATATAGCTGCCATAGAACTGACAGATCAAAATCAAGTCTTTGTACGGAAAACTTTTATATTCGACAAGACATTTTCACGAAATCGTGTATAAATGATTGTCCAAAACAGCCCTATAATATCCCCAAATTTTGTTAAGATCTGACTACTATATGAACTGATTATCAAAATCAATGTCTTATATAAAAAAACGTTTATATTTCACAAAATATCTTTACATTTATATCTATATATTATACATATCTGGCATATATTATTGTTCAACGTAAGACTACAATCCCTGAAAATATTGTTCATGTCGGATCACTATAGCATATAGCTGTTATACAAACTGGTCTATCAAACTCAAGACAATAACCACTTATACCCGTTTATGCTATAAGCAACGCACCTGTAAAGGATATGTAACTTCGATGTAGCCGCAGTTAATGTTTTTTCTTGTTTTTATAATTCACAGGTCGGTAGCCAGGTGGCTTGTTAATGACAGCGTGACGCGCGACTGAGCATATTAAAATCATCATAATCGATTGTGTGGCGTAATTGAATAAAATAAAATGCGTTGCGTAGCTGGCGAATGGCAGAAGAAAATTATATGCAATAGCAATTTATAAGTGTTTGTGACTACGCTGTATGTCATGTTTGCAGCTTGATGCTTTTATTTTTAGCTATGCAAATGCATTATTTTATAATAACTGACGCTTAAGCCGGCCTTCTCGCTAATAATAGAAGCATCACAGCTGCATGTGTAGATTTAAAGCCAATTCGTTTGTGTGGTTAATGAAATGCTGAAATTTCAGCGAAATTTTCAAAAATGGGTGAGCTCTCATTTACTTTTCTGAAAGCTTTCGATTTTGAATTATTGTGATGTCCAAAGATATTGGGTGGTAATTATTTCAGAAAAAAAAATTGGTAAAGCTCTCGGTTTCAAATAATTTTGATTAAATAAAGCAGTCATAATTTTAGAGTTGTTTGAAAAGTTTATAGATCTGTTAGCAAAGTTTTGAATCTTATATAATATAATTTTGTATTAGCTTCTAGCTCTGGTAGAATGTCGTTTTATTAGCTTTCATGATTAGAAACTGGCATTGCTTTGCGAAAGCTCTTATAGAAATACGAATTAAAAGCTCTTTTAGAAAAACACAAATGATTTGGAAAGCTTTCAGGCCTAAAGCTGAGTTTTCGTCTAATTTTCTGAAAGCTTTCCGTGTTAAATAAATGTGATTTCCAAAAATTTCCAGTAAATTTTTTAATATTTTGTGAAAGCTCGTTTTGCAAATGTTTTCACAAATTTTTAACTCTCAAATTTCACTTAATTTCCGCATCTCAGTGAGCAAGTGTTTTCATAAGCTTTCATAATTCGAAAGTAACCTCTTTTTTCTAACTTAATAATTTAGCAGTATTAATTCAGAGCTCTTTTAGGAAAGCAAAAATGGTTTGGAAAGCTCTCAGGCCTTGGTTGATTTTTTACAAAGCATAAATTAGTGAAGTCTTAAATTAGCGGAATTTTCGTCTGTTTTTGTGAAACTTTTCCATGTCAAAAAATCGTGATTGTCAAACAAAAGTTCGAAAGCCTTGAATGGAAGTACTTTTACTAACTTTTAACAATCATATTTTGCTTTAACTCAAAAGCTCTGTTAGCAAGTGCTTTTGTAAGCTTTCGTAATTGGAAATGCAACTTTCTTTTCAAAATTTAATCTAGCAATATTTATTCGAAGCTCTTCTAGAAAAAGTTAACTTTTTAAAACAGCTCGAATTAGAGAAAATTGAGCTTTTGTCTATTTCTGTAAAAGCATTCGGTGGCAAACAATTTTGATATCCAAAAATACAGCGCGATACTTTTGTGAGAGCTCAAAAGATCGTGATTGTCAAACAAAAGTTCGAAAGCCTTGAATGGAAGCACTTTCAATATCTTTTAATAATCAAATTTTGCATTACCTCGAAAGCTCTATTAGCAAGTGCATTTATTGCTGAGAATTTTCATCGCATTCAAGCATATCTAACAATATTATATAGTTTAAAGTTTTTTTAGATGAAAGCTACTAACTGACTAACTAGCGGAAAGTTCGGTAGGTCTATTAATAAAATTAATGATAAATTGAGAAACAGACCCAAAAAAATATATAACATATAGATGCAAAAACATAATGTTTCACCTACTAATAGGCACGTGCTCGTATACTGTGAAAGCTTTCATTATATTAGAAATGAAAGATCTTGTACATATAATATTTTCAAATTATAAAAAAACTGCTACTGAAATTTTCGTAATATTTTCATAAATGATTCTACATATTTCTCAAAAATCCGAATATTGGAAAAATTATATGAAAGCTCATGAATTGAAATCTTATCAAATTAAAGTTGTAATAAAACTGGAAAACATATCATATTTTATAAAATGTAAATCACAATTGACTATTATTTACCAGAAGTTGCCTTATATATACATTAACTACCGTCATTGCATTCATAAAGGACGAAAGCTTTTATAATATTTATATGAACATAAACAAAAGCGGATGAGTATCATACAATATACAGTAATTTGTATATGACATTTTAATGACGGCATTCAACAGTCGGCATTAAAATTACAATTTCATTTTATATGTTGAGCTTTCATATTTTGGTGCATGATAATATCGATTCATTACTATGGTGGTTTGAGCTCATATACGTAATGGTTTATGGTGTGACTATAGCCACGCATGTGTTGCCATATAATGGCATGTAAATTTATTTATGTTGATAAACATCACAGTGATGTGGGAGCTTTTAGCAATTTAATATGTGCATATGTACACATATAATACATGGAAATATATAAACAATATTAAGTGCGCTTTCACAAAGATAATATCTTTTTATGCAGCCTTACGTGAACTTTATTTGCTGGTGAATATTTTATGTTTTTAGGTATTCTAAATGCATGACTTTCCAACAAATTCCGATAAGCTTGTGGGTTGTGAAGAGTTATTATAAATAAATAAACTCTCAATATTTAAAGCGTTGAAGAGAATTCCAGAAACTCTTTTGAAACTTTTAAAACAGTAACTTATAAATTTTTTCTCGTAAAGGAAAAAATAAGCTTTTCAAGCTAATTTTACAAGTTGAACCAGAAACTTTGAAATATTGTAAGGTACAAATCCCTTACCTTTAACCATTGCATTATTGAGGCTTCATATCCAAATGAATCTTATATGAATATCGTCCAAGAGCTTTTTAAGTACACAGTGTTTAAGTGCATTCAAACTTGACTGTATTTAGGTAAAAAAATAATTGTGTGTAGAACACATTATAAAAATTTTATAACAAGCTCCATTTCAAATATTTGAATATTGAAAATCCGTGGTATCAAGCATATGCTATGGAAAACCTAAGAAGGCTCACAAAGTTCAAATTTCTCCTTGTTCAAGTATATGCTTTCGAAAGCCTTCAAAAGCTCACAAAAAGCTTAGAAAGCTCTCAACAAATTTTTAAAGTTCACAAGGCTAAATTTCTCCTTGTTAAAGTTCATGCTCTCAGAAACTTATAAAGTTCACTAAAAGCTTAAGAAGATCACAAACATTTAAAAAAGCTCACAGAAAGTTTAAGTTAAAACTTTCATGGTTTAAAGAATAGTGCTTGTAGAGCACAGAACGTAAGGTCTAAATAAAAAGCTCTCTTCCAAGTATTTCATATGAAAAAAGCCATAAGTCAAGTATTCTCTCGAAAAACTTATAAAGCTAAAAAACTTTAAAAAGCTCACTAAAAGCTAAAACAGCTAACAAGATTAACAAGCTCTCCGCACTTAACTCTCCTTCAGTCACTCTCTGAGCTCTCTTGTATACGAGGTTTGACAATTAAGTAATGAGACTGATTTTATTGCCGCGCTTGTGGTAAACATTTGACTTTGAAATTCCCTTTCAGGGTACCATCGCTCCAGCTTATTTAGTTCGCCTGCTGCACCAAGTTAAGTAAACGTGTGTTTGTAGTGCTTGTCACGAAAATGGAAAAACGAAATCAAAGCAACGCGTCGCTATAAAATTCTGCGCCAGATTGGATGAAACAGCTTCGGAAACGTACATTAAAATTGTAAGAGTGTATGGTGATAGTGCTCTTAGTTGTGAAACCAAACGCCAAAGCTCACAATGGTTGTCTCCGCGCGCCCCCCGCCCGAAACAAGCTCGCATGAGCAAGTCGAAGGTGAAAACGATGATTATTGCCTTTTTTGATAGCCGTGGAATCGGCCACAAAGAATTCGTTTCACTGTCTGGAAAACTGTCAATCAAGTCTACTATTGCCAAGTACTCGAAAGATTGCGAAAACGAGTCTTCATCACGCGCAGTAGTATATCTGGAAACCACATTATTAGCCAACCTGATAGGAGATATACATATGCCTCTCCTAAGCGTGTGATGTCTGTAGTAAGAAATTTCATCGAAATACGTGTTTATTTACAGATATTATAGGATAATACACTTAAAAATAAATCAATAGGGTAAGGATCAGAGCTTTTTGACCTGAAATTTTTGCTTTGACAACTTTCTGTAGTTGGAAATTTATTTAAACCCTGGATGTGCTTTTTAGTCGATTCGTCTAACAACCATTGTGTTTTGCAAACAGGGGCAAAATAGCGAAGCCCGTCCTGGGTTAAATATCTCACCGAAGCAACAAATACTAATTTTGAATATTAAAGTTTGCTCTTCCGGTATTATAATGGCGCTATAGAAAATAATAGATTTGTCGTTGTTTGAAGTGATGTTTAAAAATTCTATGGCCAAGTTCCACACTAATGGCTAAATTCAAATGATTATCTGATTTTTCAATGATTAGTTGTGTAAGTTGGAATTTTAGAGATGAAACTATCAGAAAAAGTAGTCTACGATTACTAAACAGTTTAGTAGATTTTTGGTGCTGACAGAAACATAATTTTTAAAAATATATTTCTATAGCTCAGCCCTTGTTATTGTTGTTATTTCTAAAAAAAAGAAAACATATTTTTATAGCTGAGTCTCACGCCCTACAGCTTAACTGAAATTAGTGTCAGTGTCTTCAAAGATTAGATGTCTGAATATCGCTTTTTAGGATAGCAAGCTAATAGAAAAGGGGGTCTCCGTTCATCAGGCGTTTTATTGCAGAGTTCTAGGCGTCCCAAGAAAACAATATTTCACAAAACTTTTCCTTTATTCGAGGTTTAGAACTTTGTACAACAATGATTATGTTGAAATAAGGGTTTGAGTCTCCGATAATTTGCCGTATATTGCACCCAAATGGAGCGAAGTGATAGAAACAAGTATTTGGAAAGCTTTGATTTTAAGATATATTATTACATATATACATACATACATACAATTTTATTTGTAAACTTACGTACATACAGGGCTGAATATACGAGTATATGGCTTTCAGAATTTACCTGCAAAGAGAAGGACGTAAGACGGATTTAAAATCTTGAATGAAAATTTATATTATCAACATTTAAGGGAAATGTACTTATACAACTTTAATTGAATTCAGCAGCAGTCATCTGCTAACCCACATTAAAATCAAATTAGTATAAAAGCTCAACATTCTCCTCACAAAAGATGCTTTTTAAGCTACCCACAAAAATTTTGGTGCGCACTTTAAACACAATTTACCAAATCAACGGTATAACTAAATCAATTTAGGTGACTTACAAGATATTCTGCTGCCGGCAAGCTGAAGAGCTAACAACCAACAGACCAAGAGCAAGTCCTTTCCAACAACAAATCAAAACACAAAAGAGACGAGATTTATTTTTCCTCACTTGGGCTTTTCATAAAATTCCAGGGTATGTCAATAACCAGGCATTCTGAACAGCTGTGCAATTAAGCACAGATGTGGCGCATAAAGGCCAAGAAGGAAGGCACACAAAGGAAATACGCCTAAAAGCAGGCAGCCGGAAATTACGCACATACTTAAGGAGCGCAATGAAAATGGAAGAAAGCTCAAGGATATTGAAGTGATGAATAACAACAACAACAACAACAGGATCAACAAATAAAGAAAACATGTTGAATCACGCTGTTGTTGGGATAATAATTCACACTTGTAAACTAACAGCAACAACAACAATTATAGTTATAGCTCATTCGCATTATTTCTTAATGTTTGTTTGTCGACTTTTAATGTCTGCAACAATGGTTCGTTAACATAACCGGGCTGTAGTTAATGTGATGGTTATTGTTGCTGTTGTTAATCGTTATTGTTGCGGGTTACTGCGCCTGTAATCTTATTAAAGCTACGCCTAAAGTAAGCACTTCTTAAAGAGTACTCGTAAAATGATATAGAGCATAAACGGCGCTTAAATACAGACGACGAGACACATACAAATATAAATGAACACATAAGTATATATATACATAAATATAAAAGAGCTCTATTGCATAACCTTAAAATCCATTTGAATAACATTTGTGAACTGTTGCTAAGCGCCTAAAAGTATACTTCACATGAGATAAAATAACCTTTTCATCATGAAAAAAAGCTGAATTAGGTGGACTTAAGCAAGACATTGTGATGAGTTATACTAAAGGATTTTAGAAATTAATTGATGTCTTGTACTGCGACCATGGTTTATTGTGCTCTATCCCAGAGGAACATCCGCACGTGGCCAACTGTTGATGATAACAGGGGTTCACATGATTCTATACTTCTATAACGCAAGCTTCACATAAATATTCCATTTAGGGCGACTCCATATCAAAATAACAAGAATCCGACAAGCCCATTGACAGTTCGAAAACAGCAAATAGAATAGCTGTTGGGATTATATGTTCAAGAAGCAGACTCTAAACGTGGTTTTTAGCTTTCTCAGCATCTTTCCAGCTGATAGATTTACTATAAACATTCAAAGGGTAATATCAACTTGTGATTTTGAAACTCTCCCAACACTTTAAACTCGATCATTATCTATATTCTATATTTACCTATAGCTTCTGTTAGGTTCGGATAGTAGGTCGATCTCAAGAGCGATCTCAGTTGGTCAGCTTAGAGCGCCGGTCCGTTTTGTTACCTGCAAACTACTAAAAACTGAATCATAAGACCCTTACTGACTGAGTCTATCATAAATTTGTTGAGGCGGCGGATATCAATTTCGACTATGTCTTCTGTTTCGCCGAAAGTAAAATTGTCGTGGTGTTTCAGCCTCAGTCTTGCAAAGAACTGTGGACAGTGGATAAAAAAATGCATAGATGTTTCCACCTCCCTCTCTTTCAAAAAACTTTGACAAATAGTGTTCGGCAAAACGCCAATGGATATCCAACTCGGTCCCAATCCGATGTGAGCGGGGCAAGAGCGTCCCTTTTAATTAGCTCATCGGCTTTGAAGTTGCCAGCAGCCGCTGTGACTAGGTAGCCAAACGAGTCTGATGCTGAAGTAGCTTGAAGCTATTTCTAGCCAGGGCAGTCACTCCTTGACTAACGTTGATCGCACAGTTAGTGAGCTCAACGCTAGTATTGTCGCTCTGCTGTCGGTGTCAGTACTCACCGCCCTGGAAGAGGCTGCATTTCTTAGAAGTATGTCAGTGTTCCGGTAACCTAAGGCAAAGATTGTCGGGCAGTTTCTTATAGAATACTCCTTCTTCAACATTGCCTTTGATGTACTTCGCAGTCTCTGCTCAATATTGGGCTTCCTCAAAGCTTTTATTCAAGGATAAGCTCTAGGTATTTCACCTTATTAAGAGGACAATACCCTAAGGAGGCGATAGGTAACTTTGAGATCTCATACCTCATAATAAATAACACCATTTCAGTTTCACTTAGGTTAAGGTACACTCCCGTAACTTTAAGCATCAGAACGACGTCGTCAGCGTAGGCTTCTATATATTATATATTATTTTTTACTTTCCTTGAAATCAAACGTCAACTGCCATCAATTTACAATGTATGTAGTTTTAATATGATGAATCCATCATAAAATCTTTGAAAATACAGTAGATGTGTTATTTTATTTATTTATTTATTTTTATTTTATAATCATTTATACAATAAAATATTTATTATATAAATACATGAAATCACAGCACTGGCTACTAGGCCTTCAGCCGCCTTATTAATAGCTTAGGTACTATAAATGTGTTAGTTAGTTGTTAGTGTGTTAGATGTATTTTAGTAAATTTCTATCTTTTAAAAATTTATATGTAATCATTACGTTTTTATCTGAGGGATTTTTCAATGCTTGTGCTAAGTCAATGTTGTCAGAGTAGTTTGTTGTTGAGTGGATTACTGGGCAGTCTGCTAGTATGTGTTGAATTGATACGGAGTTGTCACAAAAAGGGCAATTGGAACGGGATTTTCCCATAAGTATATGCGAGTGAGTTAGGATGGTGTGTCCGATCCTGAGGCGAGTGTATGCTTTGATGGCGCTTATTTTCGTTGTGGGCCCATACAAGGTTGGTATTCTATCTGGGTTGATGATGGCGTAACTATGGGTGTGTAGTTTCCAAGCATTTAAGTTTTCTTCGAGCCTTTTGTGTTTGATGAAGTTGCGTATGTCTTGTTTCGAAAGACGGTTGTAAGTAAGAGCCGGTATGTTTTTGACACTTTTGGCAGCGGCGTCAGCGAGGTGATTGCCGGTTATTCCCACGTGGCCCGGAATCCACATTATTTTGATTTTTCTCGGAGCGCTGATCAAGGCGTCTCTGATTTTGCTTATTATCGGATTGTAATTTGATAACGACTGAATGGCTGAGATGCAAGACTTGCAGTCGGTGCAAATGGGGTATTTACCATTGTGTTTTTTTGCATGCTCGACCGCCTTCAATATGGCAGATGCCTCTGCTGAGAAAACCGAACACATATGAGGAAGAAACAGTTTTTTTGAAAACATCGTTTGGTGTGTTCTGTTTGGGCAGCTTGGATAGTTTTTTGGGGAGTGATTCACGCGGGATTAGCCAATGATGATGAAGGGACTTAACTTTATTCCCCACGGACAGTGGAACAGCATTTTTTTTGCAAAGATAACGCATTTTGTTATTGCTGAAAGAAGTCGTGGTAGCCTAGTACGCCTCAGCGAAGTAGCAAAGGCCTTGGTCAGCGATGAGTTTGTGCTTTCAACCGCTTTTGATAGCAGTCGGTGGGTTGCGTCTTCAATCCTATTTTGTACACTTGGTAGACCTGACTCCGCAAGAATGATTTCAATTGGTGATGTTGGAAAAGCTCTGAGGCTACGGCGTATCGCGCAGTGGTATGGGGCACATATAAGCTTGATGTTGTTCTTCGAACTTCGTCCGTAAAGCGGAAGCGCATAGTCGATCTTTGAAAGAAGAAGTGATCTGACAACACTGATGAACGTATTTGGATGTATTAACGAGTATTTTGACGAAAGATATTTTAAAATGTTTAATCTTGATTGCAAATAGTTTCTAATGTATTTACAATGCGAATTAAAATTATTCTTAGAGTCAAAAACTAATCCTAGAATTTTTAATTCTTTTGTACATTCTATGTTAGTGTTGTTAAAGCAAAGTTTTATTCCGCTGCAATTGGTTTTTCTGCATATTGGAGGACATGCGTTTTTTCTAGTGATAGCTGTGCACCGGAAACTAGCGACCATTCAGAGATTTCATTAAGGATATTGGAAAATGTATGTTCGAATGCGTTGTGGTCGGAACGATTGGTGTAAATAACGACATCGTCTGCGTCGATTCTTTTGTGCGTGTTTATTATTCGACTTATCTCATCAAAGGCAGTGATGAAGAAGAATGTTGAAAGTGGCGAACCTTGCGGCGTGCCGTTTGAGAGTGGAAGTGTGGAGGAGAAGAATCCATTAACATTTACTTTCAATTTACGGTTAGTGAGAAAGCTTTTAACGAAATTCAAAATTTTCGGACCGATCTTCCAGTTTTTTAATTGCCGCAGCACAATGTGGGCGCCGATTTTATCGAAGGCTTTGTTGAAATCTAAGGATAATATAGATAAATGATTCCTACTGGACAGAACGTTGCAGATGGAGTGGTCGAGGTGGAGTAATACATCTAACGTGCCTTGGCTTCTTTTATAACCGACTTGATTAGGTGTCATCAACTCATTCCGCTGGGCGTACCACGACAGCCGGTTCGCAATTATTTTTTCGAAAAGTTTGCCTAAGCAAAGTATTTTATACTTTTATTGGCTTGTGAAGGTACTTTACTTGAAGGTTCGTAGAATTTTCTGAGATTAAGGTAAGTCTTAAGAAAATGTGAAGTAGATTTCTTTTGAAGTCGATTTACAAGTATATCTTTTTTACACAAATATAGTCTGAGGTGTTGTCTACAAATTCTTTGTAGATAATATACTAGTAGTTAATGCTTGCTCAGATAAGTTTGTTTGTTTATTTATCTTGTTGTTCTTTTTAGAAATTTTGTTTTTGTTTACTTAAGAAGTATAAAACATAATAAGAATATAAAAAATCATATTTAAACCTAGTTTCAAACTAGTTGGAAAAATACTAGTTTTAGTTTACATAGAACTTACGCACTGAAACTGAACTAGTCCGAAAAACTAGAGATTTTTACCAGTGATCTAACGATTCAAGCTCGAAAGATTTCTTTCTACCTTGATTTCTACGATTTAGCAAACAAAATATACCAGATTTTATTTCTGTTTTTTAACCATAAAATGAGTTAGAGTTAATTCAATTTGCATAATTGTACACAACTGTCATTCACTACTACATTTCTTAGTTTTTGAGCACAAATTAGTTCTGTTGGCCAATATTGAAACTAGTTTACTCTCAACTATAATAAGACTAGTATATTTTAGACCAATATATGACAATTGGAAACTCTTAGAACAAAAAAAGGTTCTTTGTTCGCAGATTACTACAAAACTACTTCAAATTCCTACAAAAATAAACCAGTACACCAATATATCTGTGGACATTTGACAAAACAACCTCTTTCAAAAAAGCAAATTTTACAGGAGAGCGAAAAAACATGTTTAAAGCTTTGCAGTAGAAATACCTCTTACTATTAAAGGACGAAGTCAATTTAAACTGGATGCAGATCAATAAAGACACGTTTTCCAATCAATTGATTTAAATTAAATATTTTACTTTTCTAGATAAATATAAATCAAATAAATAAGACTTATTGTCAAATGCTTTTTCTTACTGAAAATCAACTTACCTCATACAAGCTGTTTTGTCAAATTTGATTTGTGCAAAAAAAAATCCTTTTTTTATCTTATCTTGACTTGAAAAGCATTTCTTTTTAGATATGCATTTGACAAAAGAACTTCAATCGAAAGAAGTTATTTTGTCAAACGCCAATTTCTGATTTTACTCAGACGATATATAGAGACAAGCTTTTTTGATAAATGTACGTTATGATTTTACGTTTGAAATTCCAACTTATTCGAGACAAGCTCTTTTGTCACCCCGAAAATTTGAAAAATTACGAAAGAAGTTGTTTTGATGACTCCATAATTTTTGAACTAACGGTCCTAGGACAATGGCGATAAAACAGAAAAACGCGTCTTGAAAATTCATACATATGATAAAAATCCTGGAAAATTGTCTTATTTCGAGAGAAGTTGTTTTGTCAAATGTCCACAGATATATTTTAATATTATATTGAATCATATTCTGACCTTCCACAATGTATTTTGAGTTCAATTGGTTAAAGAATGTTATAAAAATAGCTCCAGCTCATATACTCGTACAAGTATTATGGACAATATTTGACAACAACCAAATGTGCTGAAGGTGATATTAATCTGTTGTCGCGGAGTGTATATCCACATAAGCTGTCTTCTTTTACGCTACTTATTTGACAAAGTGGTAGTCTAGGTGATAACACTTAAGATTTTAGTTCTCAGAAATGGATTTTAACGACTTGTCCACAGCTAAAGGTGTCACTGAAGTAGTATAAAGTTAATACTAATTGTTTATGATCAGATATAATATAACAAGGCTGCGTCATTGCATTTGAGAAATATGATTATTTTCTTTGGAAATGTATGCTATCTAGCACAAGGTTTTATTTAGAAAAAAATACTCGTAGAACGTGCCTTGAATAGGTAATTAGGTTACTTAATCTTTCTTTCAAATGTGATGAAGTGAACACAATTGAATTGACACCAAGTTGTACAGAGATCGTGTTGAAATATACTTGAATACTTTGAAATTCGTTAACTAATGGCTGATAGATGTTTTCAAGTCTTTTCTGAAAACTTGGCTCTCACACACTGTTCAGAAATTTTAAATAGTAATGGAAGCTCGTTTGTCATTTTAGCGCAAAATATTATCGGTTAAAATGATACTTGCTGCAAGTTTTCTTTGCAATCGCAGGAGATCTGCTTTTTACTTTACTTATCTTATGTGTTTGTTGCCAATAAAAAACGTGTCTTCTCATATTTGATTTTGTTGCGATTTTGTGCTAATTGTGTTTCAGAAACTTCAAAGCATTGGACTCATTTTAGCGACAAACGTCTTGATAGTGATATATATTGCTGGATATTTAACGTAAAATTAAATATATATATATATATGTATATATTATTAACTCTACACAACTTAAGATAGTCATCTGTTATCTCCGACTAGGTGTTCGAATCCTAATTTTACGTTCTAGGCATATCTCTTTAGTACCATTCGAAGAATTCGCATAGACACTAGCTTGGCTTATGACATTTCGAAATTAACCTTAAAATATAAATATTTTGAGGTAAAAGTCAATTGGTCAATTAAAAGAACATTGCTCATTAGTTACTAGGTGTTCGACAACTCGTATCTTCTTTAAAGAAATGTCGAAAATCTTATAAAATATATTTATAAATGATCAACAGCTGAGTCGATTTAGTTACGCCCAACTGTCAGTATATATGCGAACTAGTCCCTCAGATTTCGCACTTTTACATACGTACTTTCCTCTTCAAGTCTTCAAATCCTGGAATAGAAAACTTTTTTATTTGACGAGATATCTTCACGAAGTTTGGAGTGCATTATTGCCCAAGCTAACGATACAATCGTCGAACAAATCGTTCAGATCGGACATCTATAGTATATAGTGTTTTAATTAAGGCTGCGCGACTTCATTGGGCTTAAAGGTATCAAAATTGTGATTAATATGATTGCCAATAGTTTATATGGTTTGACGAAAGGCCTATACATTTAATGATCTAAGGATGAAATGCTTGAGTCAAGTGATAATAGTTTTAGCATTGGTTTGGTATGGTCCCGTTGTAAGAAAATCAATTCAGATCCTTGTGAATTCCATGCCTTCAAGAGTTATCGTAGTTATTAAGACTAAACGACGAAGGCCGAGAACGCGTTGACGACGAACCACGTCTAGGACGACCATCAATATCAAGCGATTATCAACACGTTAATTAAATAAAGGTATTGTTGTTTGAGAATAGACGATTAACAATCAGGGATCTCACTGGCAACGTTGGAATATCGCAAGGATCAGTGCTTTCCGATTACCAGGATGTCATGAAACCTATTATTACTGGCGATAAGTCTTGGATATATGCTTAAGACCCGGACACAGACGATCTATCGTCCGAATATCGTGGCAGAGGTGAGCCGAAATCGAAAAAAATCTACGTCAAGGTAGGTTCAAAATCAAGGCTATGTTGACATTTTTCTAAGATTATCGAGGTGTTGTGCAATCGGGATACCCTCCGACTGCTCAAACTGTCAACGAGGAATACTATTTGAGAATTATGCGCGAGGGTATACGTAAAAAGTGGTCTGAATTATGGACCGACAACTCTTGTTTTTTGTACCACGATAATGCACCGTCGCATACTGCATTGATTCTTCGAGAGCAAATATTCAACCAATATCGTGCCGCAAGCCTGCCATTCGCCTGATTTAACTCCGTATGACTTCTGACTAATCAGCAAACTTAAACGACCGCTTCGAGGAAACAGTTTTGAATCAATTATAGACATTAAATAGACTCGCTACATGCATGGAAGGCCATTTCGGAAATTGACTTCAACAATTATATTTACTCATAGGAATAAATCATTAATACGTAAAGGCAACATGTTCTATTCGTTATAACTCTGCGCGCTTATATGTGAGCTAGGCTCTTGTTTAATATATGGCATATAAATACTATATAAATATGTAGATACATTGTAAATATAGTTTTTACCAAAGATTATTACACTCTAGTAAGTATCTCTACCGTGTTAAGTTTTAAATGGACTTATTATCATTTTATAGTCACTTAAGTTTAACGTGCTATTTAACAAATGCTAACCACATATTTTACAATTATTATTTTCTTAGCTAATTACTATATTGTTGTTACAACAAATCATATATACGCAGCACAAATGACCCCACGCTTAATATTCAAAAGCACATTTGCTAAAGGAGAGATTAAAATCATGAACCAAATAAAATTCATTTTGTGAGGACCTTGACCTCAGCGCTAATCGACAGTAAATCGCAAATTAAATATGAAATATTATGTATATACACACACAAAATTATATGGAAATGGGGTTTTTTACATAATGCGAATGTGGACTGGTTATGGGTGAGTTTGGTGGAAGACAAGCAGTGGAAGTGGAGTATAAAGCCATGCGAGTATAAAAGTATATGAGAAAGAGAAAAAAAAAAATAAAATGAAGTAAGGATTAAGCCAAAAACAAAAAAAAATAATATATACCGATCTCCACTACAAAAGCGCTCTTTTGCTTAACAAGCCGCCTGCAGCCTCCAGCCTCCGGCCGCCAGTCACTTGTAGTACAAATAAATCAAAATGAAAGCAGCAAAAGAAACCCACCCAAAACGAGTCAAAGCCAAAGAACACACTACAACCTAAACACACACATACACACAGATATTCATACACGAACACACGTAAATCAAAACACTTCAATCACTTTGCGATTTCTCAAAGAAGCAGACGTCCAAAAGGCAAAGCACGAATCTAAACAAATCACGAAAGTGAATAGCTTTTGAAAGAGCGCTTCAAAAGTCGAGCCCTGAAGGGTCTCTAAAAGAGATACACACTACATGAGAACCAACAAACAAAAAAAAAAAACAACAAATGCAAAGAAGCACGAGGTTTTGCGCACATTTCACAAGGCGTTCGGTTCAACGAATTCTTTATGAAATTTGTTACCCATTAGCCGGCAAACTAAAAAAAATTCTAACTTTTTTTTGCAACAGAGAGGTGGACAGCTTCTGGCAATCAAATTGGCAGCTGTTGCTGAGTCACTGCTGGTGGCGGTTGAGTGCTAAGCTACATGAATAGGTATGTGACTTTGAAACTTTCAATATTAGGGTGTGTCATAAGGCTGTGCAGACAGGAGCATGTAGTAATCATTTTGTGCCAACTCCCTACTATATGGTGGATCGATAAGGAACTTCCAGCTCAGCTAACGGATTTTCATGATGAAACACAAATTGTCTCCTATTGGCCATAGCTGATCGCTTCTGGGCGATTGCTTGCTTCAGACGGTCCAATAATTGAGGGTAAAGATCCCAACTGAGAGTCTAGATGTGGGAGAACAGCTCATAGTAGATGCTTTCCTGACTATTCGATCAAATACATAGCAAAACCATCCGCCAATTATAGCTTGATTACCGTTTGCGCTGGCTTCCCGCTATTCGATCACGATAATAGCATTTATATTAACAATGTTTCTCGCTTACTCCCTCAGAGTTTGCAGTTTCTTCTTCTGAATTGGCGTTATAGCCGAGTTTGCAACATGACCCGCTTTGCTGAATTATGTCAATGTCATCTTATATTATCGTTCCATCGAATGCGATATTCATCGTTGCCAATCCGCAAAGAACCATAAATCTTCTCGTAAACTCGTAAGGCCGAATCATCTGATGTTGACATCATCCATGCCTCTGCAGCATATAGCAGGACAGGAATTATGAGTGACTTATAGAGTTTGTTCTTTGTTCGTTAAGAAAGGATTGTACTTCTCGCTTGCCTGCTCAATCCAAAGTAGCACCTATTGGCAAGAGATATTCTGCGCTGGATTTCCAGGCCGACATTGTTAGTGGTGTTTATACTGTTTCAAGATAGACGAAATTATCTACGACAACGAAATTATGATTGCCGACAATGATGTATGAGCCAATACATGAATTCGACGACTGTTTACGAGTATATGATGAAAGGAGATATTTCGTCTTGCTCTCGCTCACTACCAGACTCATTTGCTTCGCTTTTTTGTCCAGGAGAAAGCCAATGATATCGATGTCATTGGCGTACACTGAAGTTTACTTATTCCAGATTCAGGAAGTCAGCTGCTAGCGAGACTAGCTTTTCCACGTGTTAGCTTTTGTCGTACGAAATCCTGAATTTTCCATTGGTACTCCAGCAGTAAAGTTAAAGATTTAGAAGAATGCAATTTCTCAAAATTGTATAAAGAAGGTCAGGCGGAAACATCTAGCCAATTAATTCTTCACTGTCCAGCTTTCGCTGTATTAAAGTTAAAGCATCTCGGTTGTCATATACTATCTACTACGAACCAGGTGAATTTGCTAGAATTAGAACAGCCTCAAGCGATTTGCGATAACCGACGGTCCTTTTGATCCATACAATGAGTTCTGACTACTACAAGAGACCAATGTTTTCAGTCTTCCAATTGGGATCCTTCGTGGTTTCGCAAATTCAGACTGATTATCTAACCTAACCCGACCT
This sequence comes from Bactrocera dorsalis, assembly GCF_023373825.1. Taxonomy (NCBI): domain Eukaryota; kingdom Metazoa; phylum Arthropoda; class Insecta; order Diptera; family Tephritidae; genus Bactrocera; species Bactrocera dorsalis. The sequence goes on along the minus strand of NC_064303.1, from coordinate 32,346,210 downwards.
GTAGGACCTTGCGATCTTCCAAAATGTCTTTTTTGTTCGTTGACTTGTTAGACGCTCGTTTTTTCAAGCGACAGTAACGCAAAGTTATTCTAACTGTCAAATATCTTCAACTAAAAGTAACAGCTACGATTGTGTTCGGCTTATGCAGATAATTTGATCCCTATATATTCGCCCATTGGTGTAACAATTATTTTGAATTAATATGTAAATAATCTGTCATCTTTCGCACAGTTGTCAGGCATCCAATCATTCTATTTGATCAAAATTTTAACGAATTTGATGATATTCTGGCTCCTTAGGTGTCAACCAAGCTATGTTCGTCTTTAACTGAGATAAATCTGAGAGAGTAATAGACTCAACGTATTATAACTTGGTTTGGCATAATGTTAAGAATCTTAAAGCTTGATTGAGCCTAAAGCTCGTGACTGCAAAATTCAACTTCAACGTCTCAACTCAGCTTCAAGATATGTCCAGCATACAACAGTATTCGATATAAATTTCATAGCTGCTGCAGATTTTTTTGCCGGTTGACTATCAGGGATACAAGACACAACTATGTATAATAACTTTCGAGAGTAAAAGGTTCAACCTTTGCTCAAAAGCTTTCAGCTTAATCTAAAGAACGCTATAGCGGGCAGCTGACCATACTTTAGCAAAATGAAAGCCCTTTATTGAGATATCTATCCGAGATTTTATATACGCCCTTTTCTCTTCAAGGAGCTGCTCTTTTGTCGGAACCGGCAATATCGGGCCACTATAGCATAGAGCTGCCATACAAACAGAGCGATCCAAATAAAATCCTTGTATCGAACAGTTTTTATAAACAAGATTCCTTCACGAGATTTTGCACAGATTATTTCCAAAAGCAGCGCTACATTCTCCGGACAAATTTCTTAGATCGGACTCTTTATAACATATGGCCATGCAAACTGGCCGATCTTGTGGGAAAACTTTTTATTTTGAAGAGTATTATAATTATTTTGAGGTCTTTTAGTGAGTTTATTTAAGTTTCTTCGCTATTATTTTCTCTCATTATAAGTTTTTCTCATTACGGTGCACCCTAACAAGACCTATAAATCAAATTAATTTCGCGCATATCATAAATTTTAACTGCTAATCACTTTTCCATGTTTATTTAATCATTTCCAGTGTCAATTTTTCAAAATTCATACTTTTTCAATAAAATAGCATAATTATTCTTTGCTTCTTGCTTCCACGATTTCTCAGATTTGACGGTGTTTCTGCGCTGCGCTACTCAACAATTTGTACAATTCTCATGCAAATTAGTCAATTAAATCTTCAATGTCATCAATAACTTTACGGCGTTGCTCTTTTTTGTGCGCTTGCATTATTTGTTATTGTTGTTGTTGGCAGTATGCGATTTCCATACGTTTACGGTTGTGAAGTGCGTAAACAACAATGCAGCTGTCAGTCCAAGCTATTTGTGGGTAATAAAATGCTCATTATATTTATTTGTCTAATTTTGCGCGAAACTTTATGGCTTCGGTGTATTTACTTTGACTGTGCAAAGATGTTTATATCGGCAGGTATTTTATGGCAGGCGTCTAATGCTTTTGAAGAAACTCGCATCAAATAAAAAGTCATAAGTAAATAAATGTGAAAATGATATAAAGCGTGTGGCAGGTAGGTATTAGCAGTAGGAAAAGTCGAATAATATGTGGCTTTGACCTAAAAATAATAGATTCTTCATCTTGACTGAAGGCGCAACCCACTGAATCAATCAAATCGCTGTAGTGATGTCAGTGCACATCTGACATTATTTGTATGTAAGTTTAGAGCAGGGAGTTTATTACCTATTTATCATACTTCAACCGAGTACATGATTATTATTTTTCACACAAAATTTTGAAAAGGAAGCCTCTTTACTTTGTCCTTGAGAGCTAATTTCTTGCGGTTTTGAGCAAATCTATTTCTATAGATTACACCTTTCAAAATTACCTAGCGTAGCTAGCTAACCAGCGTAGCCTCTGTCTCTTAATTCGCTGAACTATGTCAGTGGTGTCGTATATCTCGAATCGTTACATCGGCTGAACTATGTAAAAATGCGTAAGAGACTTTCCGAAGAACCTTACTTTCGAAAATTAGTTACATCCACTCACCAGATGTTGTCATCGTCCATGCCTCTGCACCATGTAGCAGGACGGGAATGATGAGTGACTTATATAGTTTGGTTTTTGTTCGTCGAGAGAGTACTTTACTTCTCAATTGCCTCCTCAGTCTGAAGTAGCACCTGCTGGCAAGAGTTATCCTGCGTTGGATTTTGAGGCTGAAGTTGTTGGTAGTGTTAGTGCTGGTTTCAAGATAGACGAGACTACGACTTTGAAGTGGTGACTGTCGACAGTGATGTACGAGCCAAGTTGTGAGTGTGACGGCCCACCCTCTTATATGAAATTTTGGAAAATAACGATAGTTACATACCTTAAATCTTTTTTCCTACAGTACAATTTAGCGATATTACGATAAATCGATATTTTCCCAAATTCGGTTGTGGAAGTTTGGAAAATAGCGATATTTACTTTTAGTCTATTTTTCCTATACCAATTTAATTACAATATTAATAGTTTTTTAAAATACCAGAATTTCAAAAAATTGATTTTTTTCCCATGATTTGCATAACCGATTATTTTATACTCCTCATGCAGGCTCATTCAAAAGAATTAAACATCGAAATTTAAATAGATCAACTTTTAGACATATTTCGATTTTTTTTTATTTATTAATAAAGATTAGCATATATTTTGAATTAAGAATATATTCCAAAAATGTATCAATACTTCGATATCGATTATATAGCGCAGACGAATCCTATGATATATCAGTGCTTAGATAAACCGATATTTTGGACATAGGCGAATTTGAATTTTTAAAAACAACAATTTTTCTGTAAATCTATATATTGTATTACAGTATATTGTCACCTGAAATGCAAGCCAACTTATCATCAAAAAAATCGAAATTAAATTTTTTATTGGTTTCGATTCACCACATCATATTATATATGTATCTATGTACGAGTATATCATAAAATTTTAACCTCCGCCTGTAATCTTGTGAAAAGTTATGCACCATACTTTGCATTTTAAGTGACGATATACAACCGTTGTCTAAATCATTTTTTCAAAAACGGATCCCTTTCTATATTTTGTAAAACTAAAATTTATAATTTGGTTTCTTGGAACATAATTCTCAACCAACACACGTGTCAATCACATATTTACTCCGACAGATTATTGTATATCTTTGATATCTGTTTTCTTTTTCTGTTTTCTTTTCTTTTGAGTATTTTTTTTGGGTCCCATAATAGCTGTTTTTTAATAACTTATTTGCTTTGAACTCAACTTTAATCGGCGCCTGATTATGAATCACGCTTCTTTTGGCTACGCCTGTCTAATACTCACTTGGTCCATTGTTTGAATATTACACTCATATCAGGTTAGAAAATTATGATTGTTAAAGAATTATTCTATACAAGAGGGTATTAATTATAGGCTTCGATAGCAAACAATGGCTAGTTGTTTTTACTAAAAATTCAAAATATTCATTGTATTAAGTAACCATAATGAAAATGTTAAAAATAAACGTGATAAGTTAAAAATATAGGAACCTGTATTTATACCCATATACTATATGTATGTATATTACTACATATATGTATTTATTGGAAAAAGTTTATATCTTAATTATAATCCCTTATTTTATTGGCAATCAATCATTATTACTTTGTCAGCTTTTTATTACTTCGGAAGAGCTTAAGCTTTTAGAGTTTCCGGCTTCTTTAGACATGAAAGTAAAATCTATAAGTCTACCAGTGGAGCCGGGCATACGTTGTTGTGAAAATATCATTTACGAATAAAGACAAAAACTTTTATGCCATTTTAAGGAACCAAGGAATTCAACGTTAGGTTTAATTTTGAAAATGATTTAAGCAAAATCTTATTATGTGAGAAAATTATGGACTATCCGAAGATTGATATTCTTTGCTTTGAGTCTTATTTATAGACAAATGTAGCCTTCTTAAGACTGATCTGCTAAAACAGGACCATATCTTCATTAAACTTCTAAGTCAACACTGGTTATTTACGAATATTTCCGATTAGTTTGTTTGATAATCAACGTTTTGTTCCACAATTACCGCCGAAAAATATACCGTTGTCGTTTAAGTATTACATTATTCTGTGCAGTGCTTCGAGTGATTATTGAGGTTTGATTTTTTCTCGGCATTTAGCATTTGATTCAATATTAGAAAAATATATTTTTTGAATTTGAACACATGCTTCTGCTTAGAAATATATTTTTTAATAATGTTTAAACTTTCCTATATTTTAAGTTAGATCAAACTGGATACATTGTGCTATATTTTTATACTCTTGCCACATGTTGCCACGGAGTATAATAGTTTTGTTCATTAAACAAAAACCTATAAAGTGCCATAATTATCAACTAAATTAAGATGTAAAACTCTGATTTGGCACAGAAGATCGCATTAGCAAGAGGCATCTGTGGAGTGGCCCCGCCCTCTAGTTTAATGTATCTATCTCACAAACCAATCAAGCTAAAATAACCAAATCTGCTCAACATAAATCGTATAAGTGTGAAAATGAGTGAACTCGGATCATAACCCCGCTCTCTCCCCATATAACGGTCCTTTTAAAACTACTAAAAGCGCAATTAATGAATAACTAAATACGCCAGAGACTTAAACCTTTACCTCCAAGATGGTTTGAGACACCTTGAAACGAGCCGGTGTCAAAGTTGGACAATGAGGGTGGCACCGTCCACTTTTAGGTGAAATTTATCTCATGAACCTTATTTGATTTTGACCGATTGGAAATGGTATGTAAGGTAACTTAATTAAACTCAGCTGACATGTAACAGTAATATTGACAAAAATAGATTTGGATTTCAATTATTCGGTTATTTTATTGTTTTAAAATAATATCGGGCTAGTGATCTCCGCAGCTTGTCTCGAATAAATTAATATTCTTTATAAATGGGTTAGAAATTCGGCAAATTTAAATATAATTTTATAGCAAAGTTATCTAGAAACTTCCACATACGGCAAAGTTATCTTCTGAAAATAAACTCAGTGATTTAATATGTGATCAAGTTAGGAATGACACAAAAATGTGTTTAAGCCTTGAAAGTTGAAGGATTTTGTTTGTAAAAAAAATGCGGCAATTAATGAAGGATACAGATTATGTCAAGGTTATGACTATTCTGGAAATTGAAGCTTGGAAAAGTTTTGTGCTACCTATGCTACCACTAAGTACCAAATTATGAAGAAACCTGGATAAATATACTAAAAAACTGGAGCTATGACTGAAAGAAATTTTGAGTAACAAATTAAACTATCGATTAATTAATTCTAAATCAATTTTCGAATAATTTTGAATATTTAATAAGGAACAGGGCAGTGGTTCAACTAGGATGTAAGACTGACGGCTAAAAACCGAAAATATTAATAAAAATTGTATTACTTTGATCAACACCTTGCAAATACTTTCATGTCTCCGAAACTATGTATATGCCAGATCAACTTCAAATTTTCGAAGAATGTATGCATTATATATGCACAAACAAAATTCGATTTTTTGATATTCACAAGTGGATATAACATGTCTTAATTAACTAGTCTATACATTTAATAGATACACTCATATCTTGGGAATATTAGTCACAGAATAAAACTTGAAAGTGGCTTGAATAAATAAAGTTTTGCGCAATATCTGATACGCAGAATAGTCTAATGTGGTTGATTAAATAAAATGTATTAATGTATTATTAGAAAAAAATCTTGTTCACTGTTTATATTGCGTCTGGGACCTAGAAAATCTGAGTTTCAGTCTCTTCGACTAAACAACTCAACACTAAAGCTTCCCATTAAATAATCTGTAAACTAATTAATAATTTATATCTTATACGTAGCAAATAACAAACGAATTACAACAAAAACTAGCTTGCCGGCCATTAATTGACTCATAGCACACAAAATGAGCCGTTGAAGAGTCTGCTCCCATTCACACACAGAACAAATGAAGTAATTTTCAAACGAACTAATTTATACAGCAACAAATTATATACAGATGTTTGTATGTATGTATGTGTGTAAGTGTATGTGAGGACGTATGGTGTGCGTGCTGTTCACTAACTTGTCAGCCGCTGCTTGTTTAACTACTCACCGGTCGCACCGGCCACTGTCCGTCCGACTGACTTGACTTATACGTGTCTATTGATCTGTAGACGCGCTCGTTCACATAAATCTCGCGTAGTTTTCGTATGAATTTCTTCGGTTTATTTATTTGTCTGGCTGGCTGGCTGGCTGTCAGTGTTCGAGTGCAGCGTGAACACACTCGTGTATTCAAATATGAGGCGCTTTCTTAAACATTTCCCCCTCTCCAATGGATCTACAAGCATGGTTTTTTGGTTTGTTGATTGAAATGCAAAAAGTCCGTATTATCGCCTGACTATATGTTTGTATGTATGTAAGTACCTGTTTCCGTTTCGCATATTCCACTTTGCACTCGCATTCGTTATACAAGTACAACAATTTAAAGAAAATTAAAGCAAACGTGTGGCGCACAAACCAGTCATCAAAGTCAAAGGTGATTGCCCGCTTTTGTACGCCAAATATAAATATGTTGATCTTAAATGATCTTTTAAAAAGCTGCTGGGGAACATTTCGCCGGGAGCGATTTGAAAACAAGTTGTATTAGATACAAAGAGAATACAAAGCGAAAAGAACCAATGAATACATGTGCGCAATTTGTTTCGATTAGCCGTCCATGCGTTCGCTGATAAGACTGCTTTAGGTGAGTATATTTTTGAATACGTCACGCACATATGTTATTTGAATGAAAAGAAAAACGCATAAGTACTAGACCGCAGGCGACCGCACTTAGGCCATTGCGCTACCAAGTAGTAACCAAATAAAGTCTTATTCAGCGACTCAGTGGATTTGATAAAATACTTCAATCGGCTGGACTGAAAGCTTGACATTCGCAAGGAAATGTTCCAACGTTTCAGAAGTTTAGAAGAAGAACATAGTGGAGGTACAGAGGTATTATGTGACGACGCCTAGAAAATAGGAAAATTTTTAGTCTGTCAAGTAACCCTCGAAGGATTTGAACGGTGTAGTGGTGCTTAGGAGAAATGTCTTTTCGGCTGCAGACTTTTCAAGCAAAAACTTTCGTCTGTCTTTTCTTGTATAGATTGTTTTTTATATTTCGAGATTTGGCAACACTAGTGATGCGATCACGATTTTATTATAGAGTTTAACATTTTTGTTGGTATGCTTGCTCAGAACGTTTTGACCTACGAGCGATATTTGTGTTGTTTACAGTAACTTAAAACATTCTTCTCTCCCAAAAAATTGAATTAAATCGCGAATGTTTTCGCACGATTATTTTCTATAACTTTCGATGTAATTATAACAAGAGTGCATAGTTGAAATTTGCTCATTTTTTATGGAGAAGCTCCATCAAGCAACAGTGTTTATCGATTGAGACAACTATGGGCATTAGTTGGACGAACATACATACATGAAAATTTTACTGTAAAAGAATTGGTTCACTTTGGATCTCACACAACTGTCAATCGCTCAGAAAGGTCTCGTGTCAACTGGTTGGGAGAAATGTTAAAAAATACAATAGGAGTGCTCCGAAACATCTCTATGACACCGTGACAGGTGATAAATCGTGGGTTTACGCGTATGAGCCCGAAAGTAAAGATAACTCGACTGCATGGATACTCGTATTTCGAGCTGAGCTGCATACAACAAAATTTATTATCGACGAAGCACTTCCAAACAAATGGTAGGCTTTTTTTTGGAACAACTGGGCAAGTCGCAACAATACCACTGGAATAATGTAGGATAGTAAATTCTGAATGATATTAAACCATTTTTTCCAGTTGTCTTTCAAAAAATCAGGAAAACTAACCCACGAAGAGGGATCACTCTGCACCACGACGATGCGAGCGAGTACTCAAAACATCGATTTGATGAGTCATCCTCTGTAAAGTCTTGACTTGGCACCAAATGACTTCTTTTTATTTCCGTTCGTAAATAATAAACTAAGAGGTCAACATTTTTCGACACCTGACGAAGCGGTTGATGCGTTCAGAAAGCATGTTTTGGAGATACCTCTATCAGAGTGGCAAAACTGCTGTGACAATCGATTCACATGATTGCAAACGTGTATTGCTATTAATAGACAACATTTTGAAAATCAATTAAGGGGTTTTTGATTATTAATATTAGTCTTTGTTCTCGAATCCCGAAAGGCAACCTACGAATATCCATTTATATTATGACTAAATGTCCAATCCAGATGATTTTTAATAGTTGTTTAATGTATTCGGCTTTGTGAGTCAGCACGTCTTTCAAATATGTATATCTCCATAACCGAAATCTTCAATCAGTAGATAGTGATTAAGACCCCTAGCGATTTTAAAACTGATATTATTGCTATGTATCTTAACAGATTTTCGAAGTCTACTATAAAGCTCTTCAACAGGCAAGTGGAATTCACGGAACTGCTACTTTTTCTGTTTTCAGTCATACATTAGAGCTGGTTATTAGGGTAACTAGATCATCGTTAGTTTTAAATTTCCGCATTATCTACCCAATTATAAGTTAATTCTTGGCCTATGTGGACTTTGCTCTAAAGCCCGGGAAACCAAGGTTGGTCAGTGAATGCCTCACCTATCTTCCCGAGTTGTTCTCAGATATTACTAAGAAGATGCTATGAATTTTCGTAGTGTTAACGAACTTGCTGGAAGAAGCAATCCGATTATAGCGTAGCCAGCTCTGTTTGAGCTAAATAAATATATCTTAAATACATAAGTCTTAGTACTTTTGCTCAGAAATCTGAAAGGTTATATTTTTCTGCATACTTACACATATTTGAGACTAATCTCCAAAAATCGAAGATCCGTCTTCGAGGAGATGACCTTCTTTGTAAAGACGTATCCGAGCGGCACCCAAAACTATAAACACGTTTTTCTCGAAACGGTGTTTTCAGGGTCAGTGAAGAAAATTTCTTCAAAACCTATAGACTGATCGGTTTGAAATTTTCACGTCGCCACTTTATTTATTCAAAAACAATTTTTACATTATTTTGGTGTTTTTATGTCACTCTGAAGTTTAAAGTTTTTACCGAAACCTATTTTCTTTGGTTACCCGCCAATTTGTCGAAGAGCAAAAATTTGACCAGTCTTACAATCATTCCATGTATTTATCTATAATAATATACTTTTTTTATTATTGGATTTCCATTGATTGATTCTCTTTCTTCTTTTTTCTTATGGGCATAGACACTGCTTACGCGACTTTACGGAGGTGGTGCGGAGGTACTAATTCTCTTCAAAACAATAAATAAATAAAATCAGAAAACAAGCACGCTTCGACAAGTCGATATAACCGCTTATTAACCGATAGGTGAACGCCGAAATGAACTTAGAAAACGTTTAGGATAGAATAGAGAAGTTCCAGATTTCAGAATCACTTTTATAAGTAGAAGGAACAAGTAAGTGACGTTCAGGATTAACCAAATGGGGTTCAATATTTTCAAACGATTTAACTAGTACTCTTTAGATCTAAAGCTCAGCTTGCTTCTAGATCATGAACAGTATGGAACGAAAAGCGAGTAAAAGGCATATGGTGATGTCTAAGAGCTTATGCAAATATTTTAATGTGTTTTAATCTCTCCTACAAAAAATCGCTACCAATTGTTTACTTTTTAATAAGAAAAACTCACGAAACTCGTCCTATAGTCTAGAATATGTCCTTAACGCTTAACGAAAGCACTGCCTTTATGTAACGAGGAACTCGCTCAAACTCCCATAGTAGGTTATGACGTCAAGGAAGATAAAAAAATGCATAACCTTGAAAAACTAAACACATACCATATATTTATATAATATCTACTGTGACCCTATAAATATAGCGGTAAATCAAAAAATTCCCATAACAATAACAATAATAATAATAAAATGCACAAATAAGGCATTTAATTGCGTCACAGTTCGCCAATCAAATTGCACTCGATGCATATCTGCAAAGCAATTTTTCACCAAAAATGTAACAAGGAAATTACAATGCAATAATTGGCACAATACCAAAAGCGTACGAAATTGATTTTGGCAGTGTCATCATGCCGGCGATGAAGCATTTTGCCAGCGACATGGAAGTCTCATTGTGGCAGCAAGCAGCAACAAGAAATGTGAAACTGGCTGGTGAGTAGTGAGGTAGAGAAAAGCGATGAGTTGGCGGGACGGGAGTGCATACCAATGTTTAGTCGACCAGAACGCAGACCAGAAATGGGCAATGCAAGGCAAAGAAAGGAAAGGCAAGGAAAATTCACGCAAGGAAAAGCAACTCTAGTCAAGTCCAGCGAAACCAAGCGCTACAAGTACGAGTGAGTCGAAGTTTCTTCTAATCAGAAAACAGTAAAAAGGCGTTACGCTGCCACGCCATAGAAGCGACGCCAGCGAAGGTGGTGAACATGGCCAACTAGATAGAGCGCCTTTTTTGGCTTTTTGGTGCGTGGAATGCAAGATGAGGCAGCGCAACTGCGATTGCCACGGGTGGAGCGAGAGGCAGCGGGTATGGACTGCGCCTAAGAGGCGGAAAAGAATTTGATATGCCAAATGTGCGCATGCGCAACGAGCCAAACTAACCTAGGAGACTGCAGAAAGCGAGCGCGGCATGGCACGGCACGTAAGTAAACAAGTCTTGAAGGGGAGCACGTGATGGCCATACAGATGCTGCTGCTGCTGATGATACCGTGGCAACAAATATATGGCAAAACTATGGAACTAAGTGCGGTGAAACTTTTGCATTTGACCAGAAGAGAAGATGAATGTGCACAATTCGCTGATAAATGCATGCGTTCTGTAACTGATAGCGTCAAGAAGCAGGAAATAGTGTTGATATTTTTAGAATTGAATGCATTAACTGAAAATGAGTGGTCCGCACGAACACACACGCATACACATACTTACAGCAGTTGGAAGCGGTTTTTCACTTTGTAAGTGAGTGTCCATGCGTCTATTTTTAGCGCCACAAAGCTAATGCTAGGCTGCACCACGCCTGCAGATCGTTGTTATTTATTTATGGTTTTTGTATGACCCTTAATAGTTGTAAGACCATGAAAATTACTGCTGGAGCAAATTGAAAAAAATGTTCAAGTACAAATGGACGTGCTGGTGTGTGGCACATTAAAATGCAGTCGGTATGCGTAGAGCTGGTGGCAAAACAGCGAGCATATACTCGTACGTGTTTTATACGCACCTAATTATATGAAGGGACTAATATTTGTACCGAAATGACCAGACTAATCCGAACAGTACTAGTTCGTAAACAGAAGTAAATGGAATTTACTACTTAGAATAAACACAATGTGTAATTAATTGAAATTGTAATCAAATTACAATTGGAGAATGGAGTCATGCGTAGAAGCTCACGCAAGTGAGGAAAGTTCTCTAGCGCCGTTCATTTGGAAGTGACTAGAAACGATTATTTTACATATAGCTCAAGCAGCTTACGACTTTCCGTCTTGAACTAAGTATCTCCTTGGTAGCCAAAGAACATCCGTTTGAAGGCAAGCTAAAGAGAGAAAACGAACTATCCCTCCCCAAGGTTGTGCACTGAGTTTCGCAACGTAAAAAACTCAATGAAAAGGAAACAGCAGCCTCGGATGAGAGACCCCACCTTTGATGAGGCCCACGGCAAACACATTAAGAATTACGATTTAAGGACATTCACCTAAAATATTGTGGTTGTTTTTGACCTACTGAAATTCGGGTCTTTCCCAGAAAAGGGTTGGAAAAAATGTAACCGTGATGCCATCATTTATCTCCGACTGCAACTCAGAAACTCTTTGATATATCCATCAAAGACTTTCGTAGGACATTTTCAAAGATATAATTATAGAAAAAAACTGCGATCGGTAGCTATATGCTGTAACTCTGAAAAAATCAGCACCTACATTCTAGTACTACCACGATTTAATGCTGGAAACTAAAAAGAAATAGTGGAACAACGACAGAACATTAATTGGTTTACTTTGGATTATGATGTAGAGTATAACGGATTAGAAATGGGAATCACAGTTGGAAATATAAAAGCGATTGAACTGTACTGAACGGTGAACGGAGCTATAAGTAGAGTCGGAACAGTAAGTAGAGTCGGGTGGGCACATGATAGTCGATCCATTAAGTCTGGCTGACTCCACGCTTTTCCCGGTTCTCAATGTGCTACTGGTTTTTATTACGGATCAGTTTTAATGTGACCATATGTTGCGCATGTACCTATTAGGTTTATATAATATTTAAACCTACATATGTATACCGGGTTTTCCAATAGGGATGATATTCTTTCTAAATGTCGTTTCGGCCTCTTTTCATATGTTGTGATAGGTAAGGCTGAGCTCGGGCTATTAGTAACTAATACGTAGCTCCCGACCAAGACTTGCAGGTGAGGAAGGCCTGGCTTCAAATGCCTAATGCCCCCAATGAACCTTCACCAAAGAGGCGAAAAGATGCTACCGAGGGAGAACCTACCATGAGGGCAACAAAGCGACGAGGGAGCAATACAACGAGCAGCACCAAGAGTGCACAGAAGTCGACGAAAACTCTGGACCAGCGCCGATCAGAATCGAGGCCAGTAAAATTCTGATTATGATATATTAGAAACACGGAACGAATTAGTTTGAGAAAGGTCTTGTGAAGTCAGTATTCTATCACCTCAATAGGTAAGAATGACATCTTATCAAAATGGTTGGGAGGCTAGTACTTTACTCACCTCCGTCTCCTAAAACCCATGACAGGTCTTCACATGGTACGTTCAACAGGAACATAAAGTCCCATAAGGCCATCGCGTGACCTTGCGCTTTTGCCATTCGTCAAATTCTTGAAAGTTTCGAGCGTACATTTCATTTACATAATTTTCAAGTGTCAATAAGACAAAGTAATGCAAATATTGCTACCGTTCAGGCAAGTGTTGCCGAAGACCGCAATTTGTCGATTACAAGACATTTTCGAAAATTGGGCTGTCTCAAACCTGAGAAAGGATTTGGGATAGCATCCACATAAAATTGTGCTCAATCACAAACTGAAGCATTGGACCACCGTATACGTCGGGAATTTGCTGATTTTGCTTTGAAACAACTTGAAAACGATAACGATTTTTGTAAAGAAAATCATCTTTTCCAATGAGGCTCACTTTCATCTGAGTGGTGCGGTAAATAAACAAAACTGTCGATTCTGGTGCAAAGAAAATCTAGTGGAATCATCCATACTTCTTTCGAAATGAAGCTGGTGATATAGTTACTGTCAATGGAGATCGGTATAGACAGATGACAATCTACTTTTTATGGCCGCAATCGGAAGAAATTGATCTTGACAACATATGGTTCCAACAAGACGGTGTTACGTGCCACACAGCACGTGCCACAGCCGAATTATTGCTAGAAAAGTTTAGAAATTCGTTTATTTTACGAAACTTTGGCTTTGAATAGCCCCCAAGGAGTTATGATTTAATACCATTAAAGTACTTCTTGTGGGGTTATTTGAAGTCATTGGTCTTAAGCAATAAACCAGTACTCGAATTCGTTTCTGCAAAAGAATTCGTGGTGGCCATTTGAATGATGCTATATTCAGAACTTAATTGTATCGATTGTACTTCACTTTACCTGAAAAACTTTTGGATTTCCTTAACAATTAGAGTGTGTGTTTTTATTTCAAGAAATCATATCACTCTTATTGGAAAACCCTGTACATTTAGTACTATATAAGTTTCAAAAGAAAAGTTCAAAAAAATATTGCTTATTCCATGCTTAGTGGCACGTACACAGTATCGACACAGCATGTGGCAATAAGATGACGACAACGGCGACGTCACAACTTTGACGACGACTGTCAAGTTGGCGCCAATTGTATGAATACATGCGTGCTGCTCCACCAACAGTGGTGGTGTTGTAACCATTAGTGGCACGTTGTACAGTGATTTAGAGCAAAATAAAATTTACCTGAAAATTTTTAATCAATAAATAATACGTTATTTACTTTTAAACCTTAATGGATATGAGCGCAACGAAGGTTACAAGAACGTGCAAAAGTACGTGTAATATAATCTTGTACGAAGCTTAGTCTTTTAATAGATTACGTTATAAGAAACGGTCCGAAGACAACATGAACGAACTAAGATGCAACGGTTATCGATTTCTTTATATTTATTGCATCAATAAAAGAGCATAATGTTCCTTATAGAGAAATATGGTCCTCAAAACTTGGTACCTATAAAAAAAGCTGCTACTTTGGGATTATTACGTGTGACCGCTGTGTAAGCATGAGATGATGGAAAACCCAAAGTGTCTTTCTGTCGGCCGGCAGTTCACAGTCCCAAATTGAGAGTTTATCGCGGTTTCAATACATGTCTATTCTTAAGGGCTTATTTCATTACATTTTCCGAGCATACAAATATGTAGATAAAATACTAGAACTCCTAGCATTCAGTGACCTGGTTTCAAATCTCAATACCGATTATTGAATCTTTACAAATTTTTTGATATTAACACTGATAAACTGGATTTAAAAGACAGAGTTGGGATAATTGTTGAATAAAAGCACGGGTCAGTCAGTCAATAACAATTTATCTCACACATAGAGAGTGGATAAACTATTCTGTAATTAGACGCCGTTAATATTCGACCATAGAACCTATGCCCGTCCTGCTGTATGATGCAGAGACATAGTAGATGACCACATCTGATGAGTTGGTGTTACGAATTTGCGAGAGAAAGGTTCTGCGTTAGGTTTATGGTCCTTTACGGATTGGCGAATACCGCAATCGATGGAAAGATGAGCTGTACAAGATATACAAGGACGGCATTGACATGGCTAGGTCATGTCGTCCGAATGGATGAAAACACTCCAGCTATGAGAGTCTTTGATGCAGTACCCGAAGTGAGAAGCAGAGCAAGAGGAAGACCTCGAAAAAATTTTACTATTTTATCATGCTCTAAATGTCAACCTTCAATAACTTTAGCAAAAAAAAAAGAATTTTGACGAAATATTTATATCACGGGGTATGCGTCTGGTCCCCTTCCTAATGAACTGCTAATTTCGGTGATTTTTCGAAATTTTCGTGGACCTCTTGACGTGGTTTGACCCTCTTAGAGATTAAAAATATTCGTAAGTGCCGCCTATGTGAGTCCGTCTAAAAGATGGGAGGATGGAATTTTGAAAACCTTCATTTTATGTTTTCCGTTCTTATTAAATTCGTAGGGTCTAAGAACAGGGTCTAAGACACAATTTTGAAGGAGTGCGAAGTGGCGCATTTGGAAACTTCGGATCACCTTACTCTGTATTCTATATATTTAAATAGGGACCACATAGACTCAATAGCTCGCGACAGGATCCTGGAACGCATCAGAGTGCTGAGCCTTTAATGGTCCTTGAGAAAGACGGCAGGTCGGACTAGAATTTAGGTCAAAGTGCAAACCACAACTAATTTTTATTATATTCTAAAGTTCTAAGGGCCGTCTTGAAAGCTCTTATTAAAGAATCACCACTTTGAAGGGATCCAACCCTCGGAAATATAATTTTATAGCATCTGGAAGGTTATTGCCTTTAAGAATATTTTCTCAGATACAGAGAAATTTTGAAGTCTTCCTTTGTAAAGACGGCTGCTTCTGTCGAAACATGACTGGGGGCGTGGTAGGTAGTACCGCAGTAACTTGATACTTGTCAGAAGGTACGTATTTTTAGCTCTAAGAAACTAAACTATTATGGAACAGAAAGTTTAGTTAACGTCGTAGTAAGTGAGCACTAGTTGGAAGGTTGTATTTTCATGCCTAGGAGACTAAGGCAGTCCTAAAATGGCTCTACAGGACTGTATACTTTAGAAGAATTCTAAAATACAATAGTTTTTTTTCAAGGCGGCTGTTTCGAAGACAGAAAGTGAAAGCTTTGATAAATACTCGAAGTCAAAGTAGAGCAGGCTTGTAGATATTGCGTGGAGCTATAAATTTCAGAACATATTTATTTTAAAGCCTAGGAAACTAAGTAAATCCTAGGAAACTGAGTAATGGCTCAACGAGGAAGGGTACTTTAGAAACATTTGAGAATCTACAAAACTTCCTTCGAGAGGCGACTGTTTTTGGCTATAGTAAGATGATACGTGTAGCAAGTTCTTATCTGTCTTTACAAGACTAAGTGCTTGAAAAACATCCTAGAAGACGCATTATTAATTTTCTTTTGTGAAAACTTGGTAAGCTTGTTATGCCGATGAGGTTCTCAGACCCACATTTACTATCCCTAAGTCCGCTGACAAGTCTAAAGTTTCTGAAGCTGCGTTGTAGTACTCGGTCACAGTCTGTTGCTTACTTCTGGCAGCAACAAATGTATTACACTTCCCATTGATTTTTAAACACTATGCTAACCGCCTTGTAACAACAAACAGCCACTAACTGATTATGGCTGGAACCCACAAATGCGAAAAAAATGAGCTGAAATAATAAAAACTAGCAATAATGCGTATTGCGAGCACGTCTTGCGGGCCGCTGCTGCTGCGCAGCCTGTGATTTGCTATTTTAAAAACTTTTATAATGTCTTGTTGTTGCTGTTTTTTGCAGCGAGCGCACATTGTAAATAGTGGCGTTGCACAGCGCTGAAGAGTGACGTTGTCGTCGCCGAAAGCTGTTCTGCATGCTTAATGTTGATGGATTTCTTTTGTTGTTATTGGTGTTTTTATTTTTTTACAACACGTAGCGAGCACGGCATATGTGCGCTTAAAGCACTATATTGTTGTTGTTATTGCCTTTTGCCATTATTTGCGGTTTATTAAAGTATACTTAAGCTTAGAGCAGAGTAACTTTGAAGAGTCTAAGTTGAGCATGCGCAGTTTGTACATTTCTTTATTTTCGATTTGCTTTTGTTTTTAGTGTTGTGCTTTTGTTAACCACTTGTGGCATAAGCAATTAAGCAGCCGCAACGCCCGCCAACGGCAAGCAAACTACAAACTAAAGCGCACATTTAGGTATACTCGTATGTAAGCAAATACATAAATATATACATATATGTATTTACGTTAGGGTGGGTCGAAAAAAAATTTTGAAAATTCCATCTGACACACGTCTTGTCCTTTCTATGAAGCTGCGTTTTGTCAAAACCGCCGACATTTACATATATATATTTACATTAGGGTGGGTAGGAAAAAAAGAATTTGTTTTGAGATATTGACTTGAATTTTTTCACACGTCATTTTCTCTCTATGAAGCTGCTTATTTGTCGGAAACGCCGATTTCGATATATACATGTATAAATTTATATTAGGGTGGGTCAAAAAAAAAATTTTTTTTGAGATATGGATATGATTTTTTAGACACGTATTTTTCCCACTATGAAGCTGCTCATTTGTCAGTACCGCAGATATTGTAACACTATATTATATTGCTGCCATACAAACTGAACGATCAAAATTATGTAAGTCGTCGAATAGAAAACTTTTTGTTAGCCATGATTTCATTCAGAAATTTAGCATACATTACTGCCTGATACATATCTATAATCTCCGACGATATTGTTTAGATCGGATCAATATGTGATATATGTAGGTGACATGCAATGTGAACGGTATGACTCAAGTTTTTGTATGGCAAACTTTTTTATTTGACGTAATGTCACGAAACTTGGCACGAATTATTGTTCAAGCAACATTACAATCTGTGAAAATATTATTCAGATCGGACCACTATAGCTTATAGCTGCCATACAAACTGAACGTTCAAAGTCCTTGTATGGCAAACTTTTTTTCTAGTCATCATATCATCACGAAATTTGGCATAAATAATTACCCAAAGCAACGATAGAATCTCCAAAAAAATTTAGATCGGACAATTTATTCTCATCAAAAATTGTCTGTCATAATGTTTTCGTAAACCTCACGATTCAAAAAATATGTATTACAGGTTAAAGTTTAATTATTTTATTTTAAAGCATATTTCTGCTTCTTTAAACATTTCATAATTGGCCTTGGACGGCGAAGCTTTTGGAAAATTTGTAAGAGACAATTTTTGTTAAGAATTTAATTTTCTACAAATATAAGATTATACTAGAGGATCCGCCCAAGTTTTACTAATACCATCTATATGATTTCTATTAGTTAGATTATAAATATTATTTAAGGAATAATCGCATTTTTGGTGAAGCAACTTGTGTTAGTTTACAAAAAAATGAATCATAAAGAATTTCGTGCGTTAAGAAAGAATTGGTTTTTGGGGTAAAAATACTATTGAATTTGGGCTGTGCATCAGTGAAATCAATCGAGGTCAATCGTCTGTCAGCCTAGTGGACTGCATATGTATTCAGAAACGGTTCTCAAGCGTATAAAGACAAAAAAATCGGCTGGCAAGGTTATTGCATCAGTATTTTGGGATGTCCGTGGTATATTATTCATCGAATGATAAATGAGCCAGTTTTAATTCATTGCATTGTGTATTTGATTGCAGTTATATTCTACCATTCCTAATATTTAGCAGTTTTATAATTTTTCAGGAAGGATCAGTTTGAAATTGTACGCATATATGTATTCATTGTTCCCATTTAAATATTGTATTGCTCGGTGCAATGCTTCGAAAAGATTTCTGTATATCTCAAATTTTAATAGACCTTTTTATCAACACTTCATTTATGCCATTTTTTTATGCCAGACCTTTTGTAATTTTAAATTGCCTGTCAAGATACCCCCTCCAATAGTTAGCAGTTATGAAAAAAATGTTATAGATGTATTGAATGACCCAATTTATTACTTAAGAACGAACAACTCTGTCCACAATATAAAAACTTGATCTACTGATGTCGCCTTTTACTTTGGCATCGTTTTGTTTAATGCACGTTTACTCCATTTGAAGGTTTGAATATTGAATACTGCGATGGTAGCGCCATACATCAGTCAAACATTTAAAATTAGCAATTAATTACAAATGAAAAATTATTTAAAAAAAAAATTTTCCAGTGGACCAAAATGTAAATCTAAACCATTCTCGAATCTCCTTGAACATACACACACAATTTCATCAAAATCGGTCCATCCGTTTAGGAGCAGTTCAAATGCAAACACACGGTCGGAAGATTTACATACATATATATATAAAGATATTTTTCGCAAATATGTTAGTAGATACTAAGTTATGCATTTTTGTTTTCAATAATAAGAAAAAAATAAGAAACTGAATATAAAAAAACGTTCTTAGTAATATTAACAGCTCAAACCTGTAGTGATTTTTCTGAGGTGTCTACCAAAAAGTTTCTGAGAGTATAAAATGGAAAAAAAATAATAATACAATTTTTTTTGCCCACCTTAATATGTACATATGTGTCTATGTAGTCCTAAGACATACATATGTATTTATATAGTATATACATATGTATAATATATGTACGTGTGTGTAATTGTACTTTTCGCGCCTCATGGCCGTGGTACGTTGCCACCAATCAGTAGTTGATATCGGCGCTGAAACATTAGCACCATCAGCGCGCCGCTCGAGTGGCGCTTTGTTGCCAGGCACTTGACGATGCGCCGTTTACGCTGTGCGCAGCTAACGAGAGCTGATGTGCGTGCAGATAAATTGAAACTAAGCAACTATCAGATAGTTACCATCTACATACATGCATACATATGTATCAATGGCAAATTCTGCGGTAGAAGCGTTTTTCAACTTGCCGAGGCAGAAACGAGTAAGTAATAAAGGCAAATTAAAAAAATTAAAATAAATAAAAAAAAAAAAACATTTAACAATTGTGAATTACATAAAATTAAAAAAAAATAAAATAATTCTGAGTTGTATTTAAGGAAGCTGGGGTAATTCGTGGACCGATTTCACTTATTTTCGGCGCAAACGGCTATTTATCCAATATTAAAGTTTTCTTAATTTTAATAAGATAAACGTATGGCACAATATGCTAATATGTTCGGACCTCTATTGTCCACAATTGGTTCGACTGAATGAAGCAATCACTTAGCAATAACCAGCTTTTGCCAGTAGGAGATGAATTGTGTGCCATCAGAACAAAGTCAGGCCATACATATGGATATTTTTTGGGAGCTTCGCTGCTAGAATTTTGAAAAATTCCTATAATCAAGCCTGAAAATTGCACGCAGGTACCAAAGATGGAATATATACTTTAAGCTACAGAAAAGGCGTTCAAAGGCGAGAAAATGTTTCAGACGATTAAACGTGACCACACGCTTCCTTCATTTCAGTGATTTTAATAGCTGGTGTTAGCAATAGCGAAATAAACTTTTATGGTTAATAAAATTGTTTACACACACAACATATATCTACGTAAACTACTATCTATATGTATGTGTCTGTAATATTCCTTTTTTTAATTACAGTTTAAAATGGCTGAACTAAATTTATTATTAGACAACAATGGTTTAGTAACACACAAGCCACAACGAAGATAAAGTCAGCTTGTTATAGTGCTCAGTAATTGAAACGGAGGAGGATGGAGTCATGTGTAGAAGTACTCGCAAGTGAGGAAAATTGTCTAATCGCCATTCACTTTGGAGTGGCTAGAAACGATTCTTTTACATATGACTCAAGCGGCTCACGACTTCCGGTCTTTGATCAAATATCTTCTGGGTAGCCTAAGAACATCCGTTTAAAGGCGAGCTAAAGTGAGAAGGCGAAACATCCCCTAAACAGGAAAGGAAACAACAAGCCCCGGATGAGTGACCCCTATTTTGATATCGCATTCGATGGAACATGACAGCGGCTACGCTGGCTAGGTCATGTTGTCCGAATGGACGAAAACACTCCAGCACTAAAAATATTCGACGCTTTACCCGCCAGGAGAAGCAGAGGAAGAGGAAGACCTCCACTCCGTTGGAAGCACCAGGTGGAGAAGAACCTGGCTTCGCTTGGAATATCCATGTATAGAAGTACTCGCAAGTGAGGAAAGTTCGCTTGGGAGTGGCCAGAAATGATTCTTTTACATATGACTCAAGCAGCTCACGACTTCCGGTATTTGATCAAGTATCTTCTGGGTAGCCTAAGAACATCCGTTTAAAGGTGAGCTAAAGTGAGAAGGCGAAACATCCCCTAAACAGGAAAGGAAACAACAAGCCCCGGATGAGTGACCCCTATTTTGATATAGCATTCGATGGAACGATGAGCTGTACGACAGCGGCTACGCTGGCTAGGTCATGTTGTCCGAATGGACGAAAACACTCCAGCACTAAAAATATTCGACGCTTTACCCGCCGGGGAAGTAGAGGAAGAGGAAGGTCTCGACTCCTTTGGAAAAATCAGCTGGAGAGGGACCTGGCTCCGCTTGGAATATCCAACTGGCGCCACCTAGAATTGAAATGGCTGGTCCCAGAACATCGCAGTTCTATATACTAATTAGTAGGTACCTTAGAGATAATAATTTCAAGCGATGAAGAGATTTAGTGACAATATGATAGAATTATCACCAATAATGTAAGATAATTAAACCAGAATTATCCAGCATTTATTATTGGATAATATTCAATGTCAACGAAGACCGTGTAGAGAAGATTCGGTGTAGAGAAGATTCGGTGTGACGTTTGGAACGACATGACTCAATGAACGTCGAAATTTTAAATTGAAAGCGTACAATACAGCTGGTGCAAGAACTGATGCCTTTGATCTTCCCAAGCGACATCGCTTCGCTCTATGGGCTCTTGAAAAGTTCCAAGGATATTCGACGTTTTCAAGCGAAATTTTGTTTACCGATGAGGCATTTCTCTGGCTCAATGGGTATGTAAACAAACAAAATTGCCGAAGAGAAACTTAAAGAAATTCAAGAGCTGCCATTTCATCCAGAACAACAACTAATTTTACGTTTTGGGCCAGTCGATTGGCCACCGTTTTCCTGTAGGAATATTGAAAGTCTAAAGTATATGCGGAGAATCCCGCTTCGAGTTAGGTCTTGGAGCAAAACTTCACGCGTGTCATTCGTCAGTTACAATCGAAGTGCTTAAACGAGTCATCAAAAATTGAACTCAACAGATGGACCATCCGGGACATAGCGCGACCAACATTTGAAAGAGATAATTTACAAAAAATAAATACCAAGAATGTTTTTTCGATATTAATAAACATTCTCTATTAAATTTGAAGTGTGTGTGTCTTTTCTTTAGTAGAGTAGAGATCCGGAAAATGCATCATTCTTTACTACTGTATGTACATATTTTAAAAGACATGAAAAGAGCAACCACACTCGCATGTTTTTGTAGAGAAATCTTCAAGATGATGATGCCGTTATACGGACAGAAAGAACCTTGATTGTAATCCGGCAAGGCTGAGTATAAGTATTTTAATGGTTTTTAAATAATACAATTTTTGCCTAACCATTATAAGTCAACTTTTAAACCTTGACACTTAAAATTAAGTAAAGCTATAAACCAACAACAAACGATTACTCTTTACGGAAGTTCCTACAGAAGCGCTCCAAGTGCTTAAAATAATAAAAGTAAAAAAACATGATCAACAATAAAAAAAGTAATCAACTAAAACCTTTGAAAAAAATTTTATTGTGCGAAACACAACTTCGGGTATAAAAATAAAAAAAAAAGCTCGTTCGCATGCGCCCTTATAAAAACTGCAAATTACACACTTCAACGATCATTATTTCGGTTCTTCAACAGAAACTATGCGGGGAGGTGTAAACGACCTCATTTTCTCACATTCAGGCCTATCCAAAATGTTTACCGTGGTGTGTAAGCATCAAGCTCGAAAAAAATTGCCTCGTAGTCATGTTTAATGAGAAGCTTTTAAACTTTGGTGCGTCAGCCAATAAAATTATTGTTGTTGCTAACGATTTGTTGCTATGCATATTGGTAGTTATATAATTTACCTTCATAATAATAAATATTGAGAAAGGACAGATTTGTCAGGTGATTAACGAAACTGCATAGCAAGCAATAACAAAAACAGCACAAAAATAACAACAAAGTATGTGAAAAAGACACGCGCGCAGACAAAAGTAGAGGTGAAGACAGCGCATGTGTGGAAGAGTCAAACAAATTTGCCATGACAAATCGAAGGTTTTTGTTCGGCAATTAAAAAATGTGTAAAACCAAAATTAAAACAAAAACAATGAAAACAAATATTTACAACATAATTTCAAATTATTTAAAATTTGCTACGGAAGTTGCGTTAATGTTGTATCTATGACTTATTGAAGCGCTAATTTCCAATTTGTCATTTACTAACTTAATCTTTTCCTGAGACTTCCGAAAATACGATTTTTGAATATGGGATCCCTATATATTTCGAGATATAAACGTAATTTAATTATTTTTACAGAAAAAAATATGAGCAAAAACTCAAAATTTCGCGATCTTAATTTTTGAAACCGGGATCCCGATGTGTTTCGGTATATAAAGGTTATATATATACATTTTTTTGTAAAAAATTTTATAAACTATAATTCTATACTGAATGTTGATCAATTTTCATTTTCATGATTTTTTAGAAATATGTTATATTTTACTAAAATCAAGATTTCATGATCCCGATTTTTTAAACCGGGATCCCGATATGTTTCAGGATGTCAAAAAAATACTTTTTTCTAAGAAATTGTATAAGAAAAAACCTACAAATAAGAAACTTATTATTGTGTAGTCTTTCCCGTCTTTTCGTATTTTGTCAATAGATGTCGTTGAAGTCGTGTATCTCCAATGCTACCAATCACATTGTGCTATACCATATAGTGTAGGAAAGGTGAGATTTAAAGCTTCATTTAACAAAACAAATCAATTCGAGGAAGTTGAAAAAAAGTTACAACTGTTCAAAAATGAGTGAAAATAATGAAGAAATTTGCTATACTTGTATTTTGAAATTTTTGTATAAAAAAGAGAAGAATGCCACGCAAGCCACCAATGAAATTTGTTTATGCGGACGATACAGTATCAGTTCGTGCAGCACAAGAATGACAATGAATGAAGAATTTGACAATTAAGTAATGAGACTGATTTTTATTGCCGCGCTTGTGGTAAACCTGTGACCTTGAAATTCCCTTTCCCTTTTTTCGGCATCCTTCCCCTCTCCAATGATATATGTACCATCGATCTAGCTTGTTTAGTTCGCCTGCTGCGTCAAGTTGAGTAGACGTGTGTTTGTAGTGCTCGTCCGAAAATGGAAAAACGAAATCAAGAGCAACGCGTCGCGATAAAATTTTGCGCCGGATCGGGCGAAAGAGCTTCGGAAACGTACGCTAAAATTGTAAGAGTGTATGGTGATAGTGCTCTTAGTCATGCCAAAGCTCACAATGGTTGTTTCCGCGCGCCCACCGCCCGAAAAAACCTCACATGAGCAAGTCGAAGGTGAGAACGATGATTATTGCCTTTTTTGATAGCCGTAGAATCGTCCACAAAGAATTCGTTCAACCGGAGAAAACTGTGAATCAAATCTGCTATTGCCAAGTACTCGAAAGATTGCGAAAACGAGTCAACAGGGTGTGCTCAGATATCGCTCGTAACTGGATCCTTCATCACCACAAAGCGCCGTGCTACACCGCCCTTAGCGTGTCCCAGTATTTTGCCTCTAAAGGGATCGCCGTGTTGTAACAGCCGCCTTATTCGTCCGGCATATCACCCAGTTACATTTTTGTTTCCTAAAACAAAATCGGTGGTCAAAGAAACCCATTTTGAGTCGATTACGGACAACCAGGCGGCCGTGACGAGGGTACTCGCGGACATCCCAATCGAAGCGTTCCAGAAATGTTACGAAGCATGGAAAACGCGCTGGAATCGCTGTATAGCTGCTCAAGAGGATTACTTTGAAGGAGATGGCAGAGTTGTAGAATAATTTTCAAATATACGGTTTTTATGGAATCAGTCTTATTACATAATTGACATACCTCGTACACAGATTTTCGAACTTCGGGGTACTTTGTACTGCATACTTGTATATTGGCCAGTATGTGAGTTCTCCCAATGAAAATAAGAGAGCGTGTTTTATTTATAACGATGTATCTTTGTGCCAAAAATAGATAAATTTGAGCGAAAACTTGACCTTGCCCCTATACGAGTATAACTAATATCAGGATTTTCGAACATTCGGCTGACTTTACTCTATATGATTGGTTTTACACCTTAAAGTATTTCTCTGGCTTCGATTCTTGAAAGTTGCAAGAGGATAAAATATTCGGTTGAACCCGCACTTAGCCCTTTCTTACTTGTTTTTATTTTATAATATGAACATTTGTTTAAAATTTCTTTATGGTTTTGTGGATCTCCAAAAATTTCCGGACTATTGTTTCCTCTAAATATCGAGTTTAAAGTCTTCGAATTGCATATTTCCACAAATTAGTATAAAATATGTTCTTAAAAAAATGTTAGGGATGTTTTACCTAACGAATTGAAAGCATCATCGCTTGGAGTAAAACAATCTTTCGGATAAGATAACGCCTTATATCTTTCTTACTATTTATGTTAATGCATGTAAAAAGTAGAAGAAATTAGTCTCGTATCAATATGCCATACATACATACATTAAATACATTAACCAAATGACGGCTAACGCCTGTTTAATCAAATAGGCAAAAGTCATAGTTACTTTTATCTCATTAGTTTTGTTTACTGTTCGTGTATCGCAAGCAATCAATTAAAATTCTTCGGTTTGTCATTATTACTAGCGCTTCAGGTAAAGTAATTAATTAAAAATATTTAATTGGAGATATACATATGTATACTCGTATACATAGATATACAAATATTTACTAAGCACTTGTGATATCACGATAGACAAAACGATAAAACTTAGTAGTGGATGTGATTAGTTGTTCACACATAGCATGCGTTTAGTGTTGGAAATAAATATGACTAATCACAATAACAAAATTATTGTGTACAGAATTTGTAATATTTAGAAAAAGTAACTAGAAATAAAGAAAAAAAAAATATATATAAACATCATATAGCCTTTTAAATGGCTTTTGGTATTTAGTTTTACCACTTTGTTATGAGATGGTATTAGCCTAAATGAAACTATATTTTTTTATAGTATATAATTATAATAGGGTTTTGGTAAGCCAAGGCCGAAATTTACGCGAGATAGAAGATAAATGATGAAATTACTGTTTTTTAGAATAAATTTTCTTCGGTAATGAACAAGTCAGGGATATTGAAAATGAGGTTGAGGACGCGGAAGTTTTAACTTCAGTAACGAGTTTCAGAACAATGTCACAGAACATATTTAACTCCATTCTACGATTTTTAGATGAAAACACTAACTCTAAAATTCCGAAAAAGTAAAAAAAAACAAATTTTCAAAATACGTCTAATGTTGGTTGCTTTCAATCAACGCTGTCAACAGCTATATCAAGGAACAAATTAATAAATGAGTCAACAGTTTTTGAAATAGCATGTGTGCTATCAAACAGTAATAAAGGGTGATTTTTTAAGAGCTTGATAACTTTTTAAAAAAAAAAAACGCATAAAATTTGCAAAATCTCATCGGTTCTTTATTTGAAACGTTAGATTGGTTCATGACATTTACTTTTTGAAGATAATTTCATTTAAATGTTGACCGCGGCTGCGTCTTAGGTGGTCCATTCGGAAAGTCCAATTTTGGGCAACTTTTTCGAGCATTTCGGCCGGAATAGCCCGAATTTCTTCGGAAATGTTGTCTTCCAAAGCTGGAATAGTTGCTGGCTTATTTCTGTAGACTTTAGACTTGACGTAGCCCCACAAAAAATAGTCTAAAGGCGTTAAATCGCATGATCTTGGTGGCCAACTTACGGGTCCATTTCTTGAGATGAATTGTTGTCCGAAGTTTTCCCTCAAAATGGCCATAGAATCGCGAGCTGTGTGGCATGTAGCGCCATCTTGTTGAAACCACATGTCAACCAAGTTCAGTTCTTCCATTTTTGGCAACAAAAAGTTTGTTAGCATCGAACGATAGCGATCGCCATTCACCGTAACGTTGCGTCCAAACAGCATCTTTGAAAAAATACGGTCCAATGATTCCACCAGCGTACAAACCACACCAAACAGTGCATTTTTCGGGATGCATGGGCAGTTCTTGAACGGCTTCTGGTTGCTCTTCACCCCAAATGCGGCAATTTTGCTTATTTACGTAGCCATTCAACCAGAAATGAGCCTCATCGCTGAACAAAATTTGTCGATAAAACACATTTCGAACCGAACACTGATTTTGGTAATAAAATTCAATGATTTGCAAGCGTTGCTCGTTAGTAAGTCTATTCATGATGAAATGTCAAAGCATACTGAGCATCTTTCTCTTTGACACCATGTCTGAAATCCCACGTGATCTGTCAAATACTAATGCATGAAAATCCTAACCTCAAAAAAATCACCCGTTATATCATGAAGGCAATTAAACGTGCCATAAATTAAGGTGTCTGGGGGTTGAACATGGTTATATGTATTAAGAAAAAAATTAATATGCCAAGCAAAATATGAAGCTGTTGTTGAAAATTACTGAAATATTTGGTAACGGGGAAAAAATAGTTTTGTCTCCCACATAAAGAGAGAGAGGGAACTTTCCGAAATGGTGTTCATCAACTCCTTTGTCCGCCACTCATGAAAAAAATACTTTACTAGAATACAAACGAAACTATAGATGAAACAGTATTTGCTGAAAGCCGTGGAATGTGTAGCTTAAGAAGTATCAGTCCAAAAAGCATTCGAAATAACAACACTGCGGTATATTCCAGGAAAAACAAATATAAATAAATACTTTCCTCAAACCCAACCGTACTCCTAAGTGCCATATCATTTTTTATACTAAGATATCTTTGAAATAGTGATAATTTTTATGGATTAATAAAACATGTATATGAATGATAATCATCGAAAATAAATGTGAAAAACTATTACCTTGTGGGCTTGGTGAACAAAGAGTTAAACACTACTCACAAACAAATTTTTTTACCTTGCCTTTAACGCCACTTGCTATTGGTGTTTACGTAGTGAGAACATTATGATCAGGAAATGCAAAACTTGAACGATAAGATTTTAACATATGTATGTATGTGTAAAATGTACAGCAGTTTGTCAAAGAAGAAAAGCGTTAAATTCAAATTTAGCTATAAAAATGAGTTTACAACTTAAATTCTTTATATATAATTCAATAGTGATTGAAGCTAATAAATGAACAAACAAATCTATTAATTTTTAGTTGTAAACTCGAGCTTATTTAGTCTTAACATCGCTCACAAACTATTTTATTTCTTTTTGATGCTTACGTAGATAAAATAAAAATTTGTAATGGTAACTTCAAACAAAAGTTTCCTAAATACTTAGTCTTAATTGACAGTTGTACAGAGATGGAAAATTTAAAATTGAAAACATCTAACGTTAGGGGTAAAAACGGTCTATAAACGCAGCTTTTCACAAACTCATATAATTTATAAATACTATTTTTGGTTATAATCTAAAGAGTCTTAATTTAAGTATCATCATCAGGTTAGTAACCGTGTAAGTCTAATCTGGGTACCGGCGCATAAAAGGGTAGTCAGAAATTAGATACTCGACGAATTAGACCACTCTTCTTCACACAAATTCAATTCTCAACAGGTGAATGAATATAACAAGACAACTGTGAAAAGATCCAAGAAAATCAAAAGCATAGCAGTAGGTCTTCATTTTGATTATTTTCAAAGAGTCTTCAATTTTGAGAGACTAGAACGTTTTTTCAATACCAGATCAGAATAGAAACGAGGGTTGGAAACGAGGTTAGGTGAGGTTAATTCGGTAGGCCAAAAAGCCACGCATAGACCAGTTTTAGTTGTTTGCGATACCAGATGGAGTTCAGTTGCTAGATCCAAAAGGAGTAGTCATCCTTTAAGATGCCTGCGCTTTACTCAAATGTTAACACTTCAAGGAACTCTGTAGAAAAATTTACAGAATAGTAAAGAAATAAATATTTTTGTCAATACATCGCTACACCAAAAGGCTACTACTCTACACCTTTGTTTTGTCTTTTCCTGGGTTGTTATCCATTGCAGCAGTAAATCTTCAAACCATTTTTTAAGTTAGTCTTTTTCACAACTACTTTAAGGACGCCTTACTTTTTGAAAACTTGTTTATTTTTTATATTATTTTGTGTACTCTTGAAATACTTATAAAAAATGTATAGAAAACCCGGTGGTAAATATCTCTAATTGATTTTTGAAAGTCGCTCAAAAACGCAAATAATGTAAAAAACGTCCCAAATTGGTTACAAAATTGCATAAACTTGACTCCACTCACAACTTCGAAGGATAAAAATACTAACTCGAGTTAAGTTGTTTTGCCAAACAGACAAAGATATATATGTATATACATATACAATATATGTATGTTCATCTTCACGTACCTTCTGCTAAGCTGTACGTGCGGAAATACGGTATGCTACAAGCTCCATATATTTTTCATAATTCATCCACTAGACACAAACCATAATCTCTTTATGGGCAAACATGCAATATTAAAGCTTTTCATCACAAAAAAACAACAAAATATAAACATATACATACACTATTATTTTGTGATCTACTCTATTTTCTTAGCTTTTTATATTCCTTTCCAAATATTTTACTTCTCTTTTTTGAGCGCACGCACAATTTATGGCGCTGCGTGTGCGCCCAAGCACAACACGATGGCCATGAAATATTTACAAGAATATGGTCATTTCAAGTGTAAAATCATTGGGGCAGCTAAGATTGAGTAGCCAAGCGGCAAATAACTGGAAGTTTAGTGTATCTAAAACCATATATAATAATATATATAAATTAGACATATGCGAAAAAAGAAATAACTATACGGTCATTGTACCTCGTAGGGAAACGTAAGATGGGCGGTCAGCTTTGTCGGTAAGAACTGGAGCAGTTGTGCAAATTTGTAACAGCTTGTGGTAGTTGAAAAAAACTCAAGTTCAGGTTGCTGTGGAGTACCTACTAGGGTACAAAAATGTATACACCAGTCGCACCAGTCGACATATAGATGGCGCCACCAGAGGGCGTTAGATTCAAAAAGTCCTGATTACTTTGGAACACACCTTGTATACTCATTATGCTGATGCGACGTTGCTGTCAGGGAAAACTGTTGATTTAGAAATAAATCAAATTGAAAAATAATTTAAGCTCTAACCTGTTTTCTTTGGAACCAACCTTGTAGTATAAACAATCAGCTGCATTACCACGAGCCGATTTAGCTATGTGTGTATGCATATGTATTCGAACTAGAGTTTCAGTTTTTGAGAAATTGAACTGAAATTTTGCACTCCACATTCGCTCTAAGAGAATGCTCGTTTGTTGGAACAACTGACATCGGACTACTATAGTGTACTCTATCCTCCTAAAACCTCCGAACCAATTACCATGGGATAAGCCTCCTTAATATAGCTTATAAGGTCTTATCGAGTATAGTGTGTGAAAGACTGAAACCTACCGTCAACAAAATTGTTGGACCTTATGGGTGTGACTTTAACTTGGAAAATATCGACCAGAATTTCACCATGCGACAGCACGTCGCTATGTCTGAACTTGATATCACCGCAAAGTTAATACGGCTATGTAAGCTGACGTTGAGCAACACCAAAAGCAGCGTCAAGGATATTTTCAAGGTTTTAAACAAAGAGACTTCCTATGGAGTGACTTCTACAACCTATTGCTGAAAAAATAATATTAACTGCAGCTAAGAGAGCGCGAGCAATTAATACTGCTTCGGACTGAATAGTCATTTGAGAAGTAAAGTCCTCTCTCGACGAACGAAGATCTCATTCTATAACTCACTCATCATCCCTGTCCTACTATATGGTTCAGAAGCATGGACGATGACAACTTGTGATGAGTCGGCCGTAGAAGTTATCGAGAGAAAACTTTGGGAAGGATTTGCGCATTGGCAACGGCGAGTATCGCAGTAGATGGAACGATGAGCTGCACAAGATATATAGCGACATTGACACAGCTAAACGAATTAAGAAACAGCGGCCGCGCTGGCTAGGTCATGGTATCCGGATGAAAGAGAACACCCCAGCTTTAAAGGTTTTAGTTTAAGTACCCGTCGGTGGAAGCAGAGAAAAATGAAGAGCGCTCCGATTGGAGAAGTCAGGTGGAGAAACACCTGGTTATATTTGGAGTCTGTAATTTGCGCCAAACAGCGAATAGAAGAAACGACTGGTGCGCTGTTGATAAATCGGCTATAACCGCGTAAGTAGTGTCTACGTCAGTAAAGAAGAAAATGAAACAGCCCTTCACATTGTTGGAATGCTGCAGAATATTCCAGGCAGAAGTCTTTGCGGTCAAGAAAGCTGCTGAGATCACTAATACTTGTAATGCAGGAAAAGAACATCAATATAAACGTAGATTGGCAAGCGGCAATAAAAGCAGTAATCTCAAATCGCGTTGCGTCAGAGAATATCTTTAGAAGCAATGAGGCAGTAAATACGAGTATAATGTCTGCCGGAAAGCGGCTGCATACATGTATACAGAGTTCCAGGTAACAACGGTATTCTGGAAAACTAAGTAACTAATGAGATTGCCGAAAGTGTCATCAGTCTAGCTACTGCACCAGTATAGGCAAACCAGTACAGGACTGACAGACGGATCAGAGTGCAGTGGAAGCCCTAAGGGTCACATGGTCTTGAAAAGACCTCTAGTTACAGATTTGTAAGTTGTGATCTGTAATCAGCACATGTGAGCCTAATGGGCATTATTAACGATGACAGATATAAAAAGTGTGGAGTAGTAGTCAAGAGAGTGGACAAAGAGTAATATAAACTGGCCGGCCTCATCTAGAACTCGGCTGAAATATTTAAGAGCTTCACATTTAAAAGAACTAGAAAAAAACATCAGTATTCAATATTAGGTTCCTATTAAACTTCAAAAAAAGACTTGACAACCTGGTCTATATAAATTTCGAATTAAACTCAGCCTGAATTTGTCATTACAAAGAACAAGTAAGTATATTTATGACGTGAAAGCCAGTCAATATAATCTAGTCTAACCTATCTTTATACAACTTGAATTAGACAAGGAAGGAACTAGCAACACGTTTTCTTTTGGATGCAAACATTTGGCCGGTTACACTTTCAGATTAAGTTATATTGTATGTATATATATAATATATAGTATCTATAACAAATTCAAGAGTTTATTAAAACAGCGACGCTTTAAAGTATAATATACAATTTCCTATAGGGTTTGTAGAGATGCATACAATACTAAGTATTAGTATTAAATATGTGGCTGTGTGCATTGTTGGAGAAATTCAGCGCAAATTAGGAATGCCTCCAGCGTCCAAATAAAGTGGCATGCGGCATTTTGTTGCACTAATAGAGGCATTAACAGCGTACAAATGAAATAAATTAATGGCTTAGACTTACTTCGGCTCTTGTGAGTAAGTATATAGGTGGGTAGGTATTATCTGCCAGCGCTCAACTAGTTGCTCGAATTTCACTAAACTCGCAATTAAATTCATTATCTTGTGGCGCAAATTTGTGTTATTTGCTCAGCAATTGCAAATATTTCGAGATGCTGTGAGGCAGGTGTGTATGCAGGTATAACTGTGCAAATACACTAATAAAGATGTTGACACATGTGTATGTATGTATGCTTACAATTCATTGTTATTTTATTTGCTCAGTGTACACTGCTGTCACTTCTTATGAATATGCATAAATATTTATTTGCGGCAAATGACAAGAAGTTGTGTTCACAAGTTGCCGGCGTTAGTTGAACAATTTATGCTAAAGTGTGTTTATGAATGTCTTTCCATATATTTATGCTTATTTTTCAAAGTTTGGGTATCTACTTGAGAGGTTTTTTTTCAAGCAAAATAATTATAAAATAAATAATATTAATTAAGATGCTGCGTATTTCGTCGTCAATCTCACATATTTCAATGAAATTGCTGTTAAATTTTAGTATTTCCAGTTTTTTTTTAATTTTAATAAAAAATAGTGTTTTATTAAAATTTTAGTATTTAAATTTTTTTTATTAAAAAGCTGGCAACACTTCTAAAAACGCAATTTCTAAAATTTTTTTGTTCGATAACCATCTTGTATTACGAGTATAAACCTTTTGTTCTAATTAATTTGATTTTTTCTTTAAATGTGGCAACTTCTAAAAATATTTTCAAGTGTAGTTTTAAGAAAACTACATAAGTAATAACACATTTTTACTGTTTCACTGTTTTTTGAAAGTAATAAATTTACATAATAATTTATATTTTATTATGTAAATATAATATGTTTTTATATAAAAATTAAGGTGGTGGCAACACTATTAAAAATTTAAATTTTACAATTCTAAGTACATCTCATTTCTTTTTATTTGATACTCATCTTGTAATAATAACGGATTAATTCGATTTATTTTAAATGTAATGTTAAACAATATGGCAACTCCTCAAAAATATTTTAAACTGTAGTTTTATTCAAATAACAAAATGTATATAAAAGTGTTTTGCGGTTTTCCCGGTTTTGGAAACTAATAACTTAACTGTAATGAAAGAAAATAATATGGATGTTAAACTTAAACATCTGGCAACTTTACTGAAAAATTAATTTTGTTCATCGTATTTCTCTTTATTTTATACTCATTACGCAATATTAATGGAATAATTTAATTCATTTGAAATAAAATATTTGAAAATATGGCAACTCTTAAAAAATATTTTTAAGCTGTAGTTTTATAAAATCACAGAAGTTTGATAACAAAATTATTACTTTTTCTCTTTTTATAAATTTTCGAAACAAAACGAAGTTCAAACAGCCGGCAACATTTCTTTAAAATGTCCACAACAGCAACCTTATTTGAATACTGATTCCTCACTTTATAAATACTTTCTTATTCACTTTATAATTTCAGTTGGCAAGAAATCAAACATTTGTTACCATAACAAAACTATTGGCAACGCTATTAAATTATTTTCATTTCTGAAACTATAAAATGAGCATAATTTAGGAAGCGTTCATTTTTTGCCAAAGTTGAATATTTTGTATACTATTAAATGTGTTTCTAATAAAAATAACGTTTTTATTTAAAAATTAAAAAATGAGTCAACAAATTATTAAATTATAAAATTTTTTTAAAACAAAAATTTTGGATAAGTGGGCAACACTGCTAAAAAATTTTATAGAAGCTATTCATTCATTGCTTGTACACATTTTATTAAATCAAATATTCAAACAAGTGAAAGCGTTTGTAAAAAAATTAAATTTTCAAACAAGTGGCACCATTTAGGTAAAAAGAAATTTAAACTATAAATTTTTTTTAAATATCTTGAGCAAAAACAAAATGCAATTATCAAATATTATGGTTTTAGCTGTTTTTACTTTTATTAATTTTATTGAAATACTAATTTTTTTAATAGTTGGCAACTCAATTAAAAATGTCGAAGAAGTACTTTTTATATTTGTTTCTGTGGCTACTATACTCGAATATGTCATTTCTTTTATAAGTTTTAACTTAATTTAATTTAATATAAAAAGTAAAAAGGTGGCAACATTGTACAATTTTTTTATATCTTTATTAAATTTTTTAAAATAAAAAAATTCTGAATAAGTGGTAACACTGCCAATAAATTTATAAAAGCTGTTGTACATATGCAAAGAGTTTCAGCAATAAAAATTAAAAAGGTGGCAACATTGTACAATTTTTTTTATATTTTAGGATTGTTAACGTTGTTCAGTTTGAAACCACTATAGTTCTCTTATTTTATTAAAACTTTAAAAATAAAAATTCTAAATAAATGGCAACACTGTCAGAAAAAATCTTAATAGCTATTCGAAGTTATTAACAGTTTCATACCAGTTGTATTAAATATTAAAATATTCAAAGTGTTTCAGCAAATGTGACGAAATTTTGTTGCGCTACACAATTTCATTGTGGTCGTACAATTTTCTCACCGTAATTAAAAAAAGAAGCATAAAAATTTTAAGGAAAAAACTTAATTAATAAACATGCCGTCAGCAATAATTCATCAGGTGCTCACACAATTTTATGCTGTCCGACCTTCTATAAACACACAGGTGCGCGCGTTGCATAGCTATTTGGAATTTATAACTTTTTTTTGAAAAACTCATGCAAACATACGCACATACTCAGGTAAAGTCTGCGATTTAAACCATCTCACTGTTTATTTAACGTGCACGAGCATAATTGTTTATGTCCATTTGCTTTGATCTTCTAAAATCCACATTTTATTTATTTATTTTTTTAAATACATAAACCCTAGGTATGTGCGACTATACCTATTCGCACTGCGCAAATAAGCTCACTCACTATTTTTATGCATCGGTTATTTTGAAAAGCGAAATAATGTAAACAAATGAATTGTTTATTTATTTGCAATAACATTAAGTGTGTTATTGGATTTTTCAATTTGCTGCGAATTTTCTATATGGCACATACCTTAATTAATACTATAACCTTTATACCTATATGAGCACACTTCGAATCGATAGTCGTGTTTGAGCTTTAAAGACAACACTACAGCCGTTATCTATCGGCTCTTATTGACTGTTAAATTTTAAAAAGCTATACTCTGTTAAAACAGGTAACTACCTGAGGCAATAAAAAACATTAGTTAAGTGAATTTATGTTACACAACTAATGATCACCAGAATCTTCTGAAATTCGTCTTGAAATTTTACTGAGACGTTGTTGTGGCTATACTTTATAAGAGCTTCATGGAGCTTCTTAGCCAAAATCTGAATTAATACATTAACATCAATACGCTGGCGGCTTAATTTTTTTTTACTGATATGAATATTTTAGGTCACTGTAAACAACACAAATAGCACTCGTATGTCAAAACATGCTGAGTATGTACAACATCAAAGATTTTACTTAGAAGGTACCTAACTTAAATAATGTAATATATGTATATACTATATATCATTATAATATTCAAATAATGAGTATCCACATTTATTTCAAGTTCTTTGAAGACCCCATGCCTTTTAATTTAATACTGGTTATTATTCATCTAAAGCATATGGGTTTCATAAATGATTCTTAGAAGTCGACTAGAGTCTTCATAGAGCTATGTATGATCGTTAAGTAGACGCTAAAACCACCTAAGCGGTGCCTACGCCAATAAAGAAGACTCTATGAAACCAAACTTATACTGCTTACCAAAATATCTAGATTTATCCTGAAGATTGCATAGGTTAACGAAAACTTACCTGTGAAAGAGAAAAGAAAATAATATATCATATATTTTTGACTATGAAATTTAAAACTATTCTAAACACATTTTATAACTAAATAAATATATACTCATTCAAACAATAAGTAGACAAAATAAGCGGACAATAATCACGTCTAGTTTTATTGCTAAAAAGTACCGCACACACATATATACACACAAAGAAAAGAGCAAAGCATAAATGAAATCTGTCAACTTTGCTAAAATGCTCTCTAAGCGCACAATTTTCATCACAGCTCAGCGTCTAAGCTGCAAAGCTCCACGCAGACGGCACACTTGAATGCATCGCAATGCCACTGTCACTACCAATGTCGCCTTGATGCAAAGCACACGGCGCACATCACGCCGAGAGACGCACACAAACGCACATTATATATACCATATTATATATAAAATATATAAAAAAGAGTATAAATATCTTTGAAAACTCTATATGCGGCACACAAACTTAGTGCAACAACAAGAAATGCGTGTTGCAAGTGCAACGAAAATAGTAAAAGCAACAAACAGGAATGAGCATAGACCACATAAGATTACAAAATGACACTTGTCACAGTTAGTAGGAGAGTAAAGTGGGAGCCAGCTGTAGTAATACATGGCCTGTAGGGAAAAAATAACATTGGATGTTGGAAGTGGTGAGATTAGAGAATTTTTCGAAAAAGGATAACAGTTATATTAAAATACTCCAACCAGTATTATAAAGACAGCTTGCGAAAAGCTTTGAAAGTTTATATTCCGAAAGTTCTACTCTCAAGCAATTAGCATCTTAAAAAAATTAAAATATCAACTGAACAACTCAACTGCGATTTTATAGCTAAACATTTCTGCAAAAATATTTTGCAAAGAATTTCGTGAAACTGAGGTCATCCAGCAGCATTCAATTAATAAGTAGTTACTTAATTTTTCGAAGTTAGGCTGAAAAATTTGATTTCGAAGCTCGATTCGAAAATAGAAATTAGGATGTTCCAAAAATATTACTAATTATTATAGCTAATGCTAGTTATTATTAAATTTAAATTTCGAAGTTAGGCCGAAAATTTTGCTTTCGAAGTTCGATTCGAAAATAGAAATCAAGCGGTGTGAAAAACATTACTAATTATTATGTCTAATGATAGTTATTAATAAGTTATAAACTTTTTTGTTTTCCGAAGTTAACCTAAATGGAAATATCTGTCTCCCAAGTTCGAAATTAAGGCTATAAAAAAAATTATTATAATTATTTCTTACAAAACCATTTTTAACACTAAGTCATGAGTGAAAAAGTAATTAGTCCGTTCGAAAAACTTTACTAATTATTATAGCAAATGGTAGTCATTAGAAACTATGAACCTCCTCGTTTAGCCGCCGAAGTGAAAATATTTGTCTTCGAAATTCGAAAATAAGGGTATCGAAAAACTTTATTATAAATACTGGTATGTAAGTACCCTGAAAAAATTACAACATTGATATCATCTACGAGTATATTTTCCTCGTTCAAATTTATACGGAACTGATCTTCGAAAACCAAAATTTTCGTTTTCAAAAATACTCATCTTTGACTATACGAGAAGAAATCATAAAAAAATGATTTAATCACAAATATTGAAAAAATCGAAGTCAAATCGAAATTTCCAAGCTTGATTCGAATATCAAAGTTAGGCTATTTGAAAAAAATTTCTAATTATTATAGCATTAAATAGGAATTTCCAATTGGCGCCACGTTGCGAGAAGACGAAGCGACTGGCGCGCTGATGTTAAATCGCTATAATCGCGTAAGCCGTGTCTACGCCAGTAAAGAAGAAGAAATACCAAGAAGAAATTACGACATTGTTATGATCTATATTTTTCTCGTTCAAACTTATATGACAGCTGCTATATGGGATCATAAACTGATCTTCGAGAATACAAAATTTTCTATTCCACAAATACTAAACCACATTTGACTACACGAGGAAAATTCAAAAAATTAAAACTGAATTGAAAAAAAATATATATTTAATATTAATATCGAAAAAATATTTTAGTACTTACTTTTCCATTTTGTATACTAAATTCGAAAGACAGAAAATTTCGTTTTTTATCTACAACAAAATCTCTTACTCCACCAGTTGAAAGACCTTTTGCAAGCAGGGTTTCCAGTCTATTAAAATTTCTTTTGTTATTCGGCTTACAGAAGTGTTAACTGAATAAAACGGTGGAAATCAAAATGTTTGAAAACTTTGATCGCTCGACATTTTTTAGTTCTTAGCACTTCGAATGATACGAACCAACAAAAGGAACAGATTATATAAATTATCTCTAATTGGCTTTCCACCTCCACCTTAACTGGTCTTTTTAAAATGATTGAAT
The DNA here is from genome assembly GCF_023373825.1 of Bactrocera dorsalis. NCBI lineage: Eukaryota > Metazoa > Arthropoda > Insecta > Diptera > Tephritidae > Bactrocera > Bactrocera dorsalis. The sequence continues at coordinate 32,307,665 of NC_064303.1, read as the reverse complement.
CCACCGACGTCACTAGTCTTCTTGAGTTCGGGATGAGTTTAAATGTTGTCGTAAATGTCATAATGAACATACATACGAGTTATCGTTCAAGCATTCCGATAAAGTTAAATTAAATATATTTCACAGGTAAAGATGGAATGAATTGGATTTTTAATAATAATAATTTATTGTTTCATAAACCGAGTTTTCGTTAGAAGCCGCTATTTTGTCAAAAATCAATGAAAATTTTGACTATCGTAATAAAATTTAATTTTTTGGTTTTGAGATAATTTCAAGCAGGAAAACTTACTCGCCGCCAGAAACCGGTTTTTGGAGGACCTCCTGGAAATCAGCTACGGGAACAAGGAAATCCAAATTTTTTGGTAGTGATTCACTGATTATTAAAATACATTGAATTCTCCAAATCCACGTTTTTTTTTATTTATTATGAAATACAACTCTTCTTCAAAAAAAATTCACAAAAAATATTTTTGAAGTTCAGTTAAAGGTTTATAACCACCTGCAAATCTTCAAAAAAAAAACGCTATTTTTTGTGAATTTTTTTTGAAGATTTGCAGGTGGTTATAAACCTTTAACTGAACTTCAAAAATAAACTTCTACTGAGAAAGGAGGGATCGCATGCTATAGAACGTTTCTCAGAAAAAAGTGAGTTTTCCGGCTCCACAGTTCAACTCAACTAATTTATAGTGGACCATGAAAATATACCAGCCTTACCCTGCTGGGTATTTAAATAAATTTTCTTGGTAAAACCGTTAACTTTGCAACGAAGGCATGACGAAGGTGTGCGTAAGTTAGCAAGTAAATCGGAGAGCTGAAGGCAGACTCCGCCGCAAGTATAGACGACAAACTCGTCTAAAGCAGAGCAAGGGCGATCCAGCGCCAGAAGCAGTAGGCGGGTCAGTAGGCAAGGCAACGCCATAAAACAACAACAAATGGTGCACAAGACGGGCTTGTGATGCAACACTGCAAGCAGACAACATTTGCTATGCGATATTTTGCCAAAAGATACAATTACAAGACAGCAAACGGTGGCAGATGAGGCTGTAGTTGGTCTTTAAACCAATACATGTGTGTGTATGTGTGTAAGTGTGTGTAATGAAATGCGAGGAGACAGTTACAAAACTGGAAACTGACAGCTGCTTATGTAGCTACACATACATATGTATGTATATTTGGGTGTGTATTTGTCAACCTCTTATGTGTGTGCGTTGTATGAATGAATGTCGGAAGATCGAGCGGTGAAATGAATGAAGTAACAGTAAATTGTTGCTATTTATGTGCAACATATGTCAGTTAAGGTAAATTTCTAGAGCATTTGCGTAGACTTACTTACATACATGTGTATGTATTATGTATGATCGAAAAGTATTTATTACTCGCTCGAGGGCGTGTAGTTGTCGGCAGAAGATGGTGAACAAGCTTTCCGAATCAAGCGGCGGCAAGCAGAAGCTAGCGGAACATGCGAAGAAATGTGGCAGCATACAAATAAGCAGAACAATAACAAGAGCAAAAACAACAGAAATAATAACAATAACAACAATAATAGGAATAACAACAGCAATAATAACAACAACTATTAAAATAAGAACAACAAAAAAAATAATAATTACAACAACTAACTACAACAAAAACAATACTAAAAGTAACAACAAAAATAATAATTACAACAACAATAATAACAGCAACAACACAAAAATTAAAACAACAACAATATCAAAATAAAATACAAACAACAACAACCAAACCAAGAAATCAAAAACAAAATTACACAGCAATGCCAATGACAACAGTGCTGCCAGCTCTGTAACAAAGTGTAGTCGTGCAACAGCAAACAACAAAATAACAACAACAATAGCCGCAGCAACAATACCATGTAACTGGATGACAACACATTGTGGTGGGGCAAGTGTCCACAAAACACATACAACAAATACCGTTAGAGCAAATCATGGCAGGTTACTGAGAGCGGGTGTGTGTGCGTGTGTTGGTGTGGGTAGGCAAATGCTTGGGCAATACAAATAAGGCGGTAGATGGGTAAATATATGCCTCGCTGGCAAATAAACTTGTTTAAAAATAAATTAAATGTTACTTATACGACATGTCGTACCCAAGCGAGTAAGTAAGTACTTAGTCGAGGTTGTTGCATTCTTGTTAATTGTTAGATGACAGTTTCTGATTGTAGGAATAAATTTTGTATGATAAAAAATGTATGCGCTTAAAATAAAGGATTTTAAGATATTTTATAGAAATAAAAGAAGATATTTTTCATTTCATTTCTTAATCCACTTACATATTGAAGCACTTAGAGAAATATAATAACCATGACTACTCACCAAAATATAGCCTTAAGCCTCGCCTAATATTATTTGTTTTGAAATATTTTGTTAATTTATTCACAACAGTTTTATATTGGCCAAAACATTTATTTTTTATATTTTCTGTTTTGGCAACTCTATCCAAAAAAATGCATTTAAACTGAAGATTTTTGCGTTAACCTTATTTTTGAACACCTCCCATTATAAAATATTTTCAGTTGCAATTTTTCAATAGCTAGCAAATTTAGTTAAAATATATATAATTTAAAAATTTCCTAAAGACTTTCAGAAAGACTTTTTTGAAGAGTTTTGTCTAGCGTTAATTTCATAATATTATTAGTTTGACTTCTACGGAGAGTTGGAAACTTATTGAAATAATAAATTTAAACTTAGACGATATTCTGAAAGGCCTTTTCAATGGTTCTGTTTGACGCTCATTTCATGCTATTGTTATTTTAACTTAGTTGGCAACTCTACGTACATGTATATATGATCAAATTGATTTAATTCAGATTTCTCTTAAGGATCCCCCCTTTAACGCTTATATTTATGTCAAATGTTTTATTGAGTTTTATTTTTATAATAGCTGGTAACTCTAACCTCTAAAATAGTCTTAATAAAAAATTATTCTATTCAAATACAGCTTAGTTAAGTTATCCAGAATGTTTTTGGGAACTTTCTTAAACTCATATATCTTTTAATGAGGATGAGTTTTATTTTTTGGACAGTTGGCAACTCTTCTCTGAAGAAAGTTTTAATAAAAAGCATTAATGAAGAAAAGTTTTAAACTTTTCCACAAAACTTTCCAATGGCTTTTATAAATGCGTGTATGGTATTTTTTTGTTTTTTTACTATTTACAGTTCTATGTTCTTGATAGTTGGCAACTCTAATATAAAATATATCTAAATTAAGAATTACCAGATTATTTCTTGAAAAAAGTTTTCTGGCACACATTTAAGAATATTTTTAGTTTTACTTCTGGTGAAAGTTGGCAACTCTTTTCTTTAGTTCACAGATATGCCTAATTTAAGACTTCCAGAATATCATTTGTATCACTTGTATTTATTTGTAATACGTTTTCAATACTATTATTAATACAATAAAATAAAATATTGAGAAAATTAATATACATAATTAAACTAGGACATGACATAAATTCGCTATGTCTGAGACCCTGTCTAGTATCAAACGATCTAGATGGTTTCTATTAACATTGACGACGCTTGAACAATATTCGGACAAAGTACTTGTACATCTACGCAACTCTTTTTGGTCAAGCACAGCCTTTCTAAAAGATGACCTAGTAACTGAACTCCATCTGGTATCGCAATGCACCAAAACTGGTCTATGCGTCGCTTATTGGCATACCAGAACAATATAACCTGAATCTTTTTGGCGCTAATGAAACTGAGACTTTTTTAGAAAAAGTTGGTTGGCAACGGTCTACTTTTCTTGCGTCCTTTTCTAAATCTCTGGTATGGTTAATATCTGGAGAATGATTCTGAGCAATAAATTTACAATAGTGGGAACTTCTTATGATTTCGGCAGAATATTGCTAAATTCCAGTCGAAAAATATGCTTTGATCATCTACATTTATTTATTTTTCTCATATCCACTGTTCAGTACTTTAACCAAAGGCTGGTGCTAATTTAAGAATTCTTAACTAAATAACTAATATTTTGACTTCTTCATAGTCGCACAAACAAATATTGCCTCTTTTGGTCTTCGGTAAAATGATTCGGTGCCTCTTTCGTTATCTAACGTTATATTATATGCATTACCAAGCGTGTGATGCATGTCTTACCATTTAGGACCACCCCCATAACCACCATACTCGACGTCAGAGCAACATCTCCAATAATCTCTAGATGTTCCTAAAAATCAAGGAGACATCCTTTTTTTCCTATAGAACAAACAGAACACTGTTTTCGAAGTCATGTTATTGCCGCCTACCGTTTAATTCATTTCATAATTATGGGATATTTGTGTCTATAACTAAAGGGTGATTTCCTCCATTTTGAGTTTCCCTACTTTTTTAAAGAAAAAAACACAGAAGTTTCAAATTTAATGGGGAATGTTCCTTATCATTCGAGAAAACATTTTTGGGCACTTATTTTTAGAAGTTTATCTGTTTTCAATGCTGTCCGTGGCTACGTCTCAGATGGTCCATCCATTGAGTCCAAATTTGACTCGTTCGACCATTTTGATTAGTAACTTTGGAATGATGAATCAAAGCGGGATTGACCGCAGAGCCTTTGGACTTTACATATTCCCCAAGGGTGTGATATCAACCGATCTTGATGGCCAATCGACCTGCCCAAAACGTGGAAATATCTGCTCACCGAGGTTCTCTTAATAAATCGATTGATTGATGGGATATGTGGGCGCCGTCTTGATGAAACTAAATGTCGCCGAGTTCACGAAATTCAATTTCAAGCATCAAATATTCGGCAATTATGGCGCGATAACGGTCGCGATTGACGGTTACGTTCTCGCCGGTGTCACTTAGAAGAAATATTGATCACTGATTCCACATCAATTTTGCTTACATACACATTGAGTCAGAAATTGGCCTCATTGCTGAACATAATTTGGCTGGAAAATGTCGGATTTTCTGGGAACTTTTCAAGAGCTCATAGAGCGAAGCGATGTTACTTGGGAAGGTAGAGCCGCTTCAATTCCTGCAAAATCTGAATTATTTACGCTTTCAATTTAAAATCTCGGCGTAAAATGTGCCAAGTTGTTCCATACGTCAGTGCGAGTTGCTGCGAAAGGCGGCGAATCGGCACTCCACGGTTTTCGTGTACACTCTCACTGATGTTGCGAAGACAAGTAGACGTAAGTCTTTCCATAATGAAAGTCAAACGATACTGAACAAAGATAACATGACAACTTGACACGATTCAATCGAAATCTGTCAAAAAGAGGCTATTGAAAATAGTACCTCTACTTGAATCATCCGTTATATTCGCACTTTTTTAATTCAAAACTTGATCGTTTATTTAAGAAAAGCATGGACAACAGTCTCATTCAAAGTATTGGCCATCTGAGCTTTAACATTTTCCCACCTTTTTATGCATATCCATATGTATATAATAATGCAATTTTTCTCTTCTGGTATGAATCCTATTATAGAGAGAACCACACAAATGGTCAGAAGGGGCAAGATCTGGACTATGAAGCGGTTGAGGCAAAACTTCGCGGCCGCTGTTTTCCTAATAGTCTTTAGTCAGGCTTATAACATGAGGCCGAGCGGGCATTGGCATAAGATGATCTATGGCAATCATCGTTTCTTAATGGTTTCAACCGGTTTCAGTAGTTCATAACACCGAACGCCCTACTGATTCTACTAAAGACATCCGTTGACGTCTTGGTTATTCGGCTTTGTCGTTGATTAGGCATGTTGACCATGTTTCACATTTGGTCTTTTGCCGAAATGATGCCAGTTTTAATTATACGTATTAGTCACAATCGAATTCAAAAACGACTTCTTTAGTAGCTAGGATAGTAGCTTTTCATGTTAATCATAGATCCCATACATTGTGGTTGGTTAAACTCACCAAGTACCAACCAAATCGAAGACAACATTATAACTCATAATCCTTAAGTAACAAAAGGCAACAATAACAAATAAGTTTCATAAGTGTAAAGTAAGACAAGTACAAGAAAAAGTCGCCGATGTAAGCACAGCTGTGCTTCACTCAACCAGAGGCTGTTTGCAACAAACTTTCTACAAACAAGAAAAATTATAAAAATTAAAAATAGACATAAATAGCTGCATAGGCTAATTTATGTTTCAACTATAGCTATACATATATCCATATACATAAGTGTATGTATATTTTGCTAACTTGCAACATGAGCGCCCACACACAGTGCAGCAGATACGCCAAATGGCCATGCAACTTTGCCAAAGTAGCATTTTACGCATATTTAATGCAACAACAACATAGGAACAGGAATAAAAAACAATAACAACAAAAACAAAAAACAACAGCAATAAAAAACAATAACAACAAAGCAAACATGCCAAGAATACCAATATGTGCAGCAGCAAAACAAATAACGACCGCCAAGTATTGCATGTATTTTCTAATTACAATGGCACGATGTTGCCACTGCCGCACTGTCGCACACAGTTGCTACAGTTGCTACAGTTCTTTTGTGTGCGAGCAAACAACACTTCCTGCTGCTTACCAACTATATTTACACCATTTCAACTGAAAAATATGAAACTTCGTTTAATTTCTTTTGTTTCTGCTTCTGTTTGCCATATTTTCTTTATTTGTTGGCTCATTATTTGTCCAACTTTGATTTTGTGTGCAAGGCACAATTATGCGCCGCATAGTCATTTGACTTTGAAATAGTGTTGCAACAACAATTAAAATGGCGAAACTTTATTTTAGAAAATTATTTGTTGCCTTTATTGTGTAATATCATGCCAATTACAGATGAGTATTTTATTCCTCACGAATAGCAAAGGAACGAAATTAAAGCAAGCTTTGAGCTCATAACATTAGAACCTACAACATTCGTGGGCCGATTTGTATATTTTTGAAATGTTTTTTAAAAGCAAAGGAGTACCCTGAATCAGCGCCGATCGCTACCAGAGACGCTCAGAACCTACAGTTGGTACATATAAAGAATTGATGGATGTATCGACCTTTCGGTAGAACGAAGTTAACTAAAATTTTTAACAATAAAGTCTGAAGAACATATTTTATGGTCCACATTTCTTTTTGTTAAACTATGAACTATTTGGAAACATGGATCCCAGGGTATTTATCCTACGTCTGCAGACTGTTATGCAGTCAATTAGCAGGTGTTCTGGAGTCTCCTGTCGCAACACCGGGATTTTGGTTACAATGACCAGTGTAGATTGCGACAAGTATCGAGTTTGTCCCTATGGAGGTTGATTACTTACCGTTCTGTACAATCTCAATACTAATCGCTAGTATGGTTATACGAGGGTTGCTATATATATTTCTGGCCTAATAATGTAAATAGGCATATTTATCAACGAAAATGTTTTTTTTTTTCGTTGGATTTGGATCTTGGAAGACCCACACGGTCGATTGCTGTTTTGTTTCGGGCTCATACGCATAGATCCATGATTCGTCACCTATGACGATCTTATAAACGTCTTTTGAAGCACCGCGATCGTATTTTTTCAGCATTTCTTTACACCAATCCACACGAGCCTTTTTTTGAGCGATTGTCAAATTGTGCGGGATCCAACGAGAACAAACCTTTTTTACGGCCAGGTGTTCATGCAATATCGAATGTATGCTGGTGGGAGAAATGCATAGGCATGCCTCTATCTGAAGGTATGTTACATGATGGTCTTGCATTATCAGTTCACGTACGGCATCGATGTTTTCTGGCACAACGGCTGTTTTTGGACAACCTTCACGGAATTCGTCTTTGAGCGAGCGTCGGCCACGATTGAATTCGTTGTACCAGTTTTTCACAGTGCTATAGGATGGTGCTTCATAGACATACAAAGATTTTAGTTCATCGATGCACTCTTGTCGTGATAATCCACGTCGAAAGTTGTGAAAAATGATCGCACGAAAATGTTCACGAGTTAATTCCATTTTTTGGCCGAAATGAATTTTTTAATTCCCTGTAAATAAAACAATTCACGATTAAATGACAAAACGTTCTGATTGATGTTATGCTAAAAAATGTCAAACTTTCCAATAGAAGTGTCAGATTGCACCTGGCAAGACTTAGTGTTGTCTACGTCGGAGATATACATATATAGCAGCCTACGTACGATCGTTGCGATAGTTGCGTTGGAGGTTTATCTCTATGAATAACTTAAAAGTTTGAGAGGATTAGGATACACAAAGACACAACTTAAAAAATCACATACAATATTTGGAGATTAAATGTGGAATACAGGAAACACATTCTTCAGACGATAAAGGAATGAACTGACCAACATAAGTTCATATTTAGCCTTTAAATACAATGTGGCTTCAACTTTGAGTAAATTCAAGCCATTTCCAAATATAGCTTAGTAATAAACTTAAAGGGTGGCCTCTTCTGCCTGGGCAAGAACCAGAATTGTAGGAATTGACCCTTTTTACTAGTGAGAACTGTTATTCGATGAACAAAAAAAATATTGGGGTACTTTGTAGAACATGAATCAGATCTTGTAGACCGCCTTGTTTTTGGAGATTATTTTAATGCGTTCCCAAGTAAACTTGTTGAATCTAGCGTCCCCACGCGCCATCTATATGAGAGAGCTAGAATCTGCTATCTTTATCGATTGTCCAGTGAGAGTTTCATGACATTTCATAGATTGGAAGTGAAGTTATTGCGTTTTAAGTGTCAGTATGTTTGTGTTATCCGTGCGAAAATTTTGTTTTAAAATTGGTAAAACTTTTACCGAAAAGTTTCAATTGATGAAACAAGTTTATGGCGATGATAACCTATTCTGTAGCAGAATGCACGAGTGGTTTCAACGTTTTCAAAATGATCGTGAGGACATAAATGACGATCACCATGTGGGCCAATCAAAATCCGTGATCATCGGAAATTCCATCGAAACTGTGCGTGAATTCATCAAAAATCAGCCGAAATTAACATTGAAATGCATGGAAATGGAATTGAACATCTCCAAAACACCGATTTATCGTATTTTGATCGAACATTTGGGCTTACGAAAGGTGTATGCACGGTTTGTTCCGCGCAAATTGACTGACGACCAAAAATTGCTCAGAATCCAATATTCGAAGGACATCATTAAAGAGGTCAAAAAGACCAAAAATCACATTTTACTCTTCTTCTTTTCGGAAAAATGCATTTGCCCACGAAAGGAAAGCGTTAAGCAGACGTAGAGGCCATTCAAAAGGCTTGCAACGGCATACTGTCGGCCATACCGGCCAACGAGCTAAAACACTCGTTCGAGATGCTTTTGCACCGTGCAAAAAGCTGTATTGAAGCAGAAGGAGACTATTTTGAATTAAATAAGTTAATTTTGCCGAAAAAACCATTTGTTGTGTGTTTTTTAAGTCTTTTACTTTGGAACGCACCTTATGTCGTTTTTCCTTCTCCTGTGCACTTATGAAAAGTGGTGTTAGGTTAATTTGCATATATATCTGATTTATTAAGAATTCCAATTTTTGAAATTCTCTAAATTTACTCTTATTTAATTGTCCGTTAAATTTTGTTCTAAATATTTCGCTTCACACTTTATGCAAAAACCTTTATTTACTGTTTACTTTTTATCTGTTGTTTTAAAGTTACTTATTTTTTCTACTTCTATTTCAGAATTAAGTAATAAATGCGGAAAAGGTGTGAAAACTGAGCAAAACAATAAACGGAAAGAAAAATTCTGTTCACAAACAAACAAAATTCTAATTGCATTAGGGAAATGGCGAGGGTAAAGTTTCCGGAATGAAAGAAAACTTCGCATAAAGAGAGTATGGTAGACAAGACAGTAAGCCAAATTAATAATTTATGCGGCAAATTTCCATATATACAATTAAGTTGTTAGCTCTTAGTTGAGATATGTAAACAGGTAACATTAGTGGAGGGTCATGGTAGAGGGCATTACAGGCATTGATATTTAAAGAACTCCAGCTATAAAAACCCACAACCCTGTACGCTTGCTTAAGGACCTTTCCGTAAGAAGGCCGTAATAATGTGCAATATTCGCATCTGAAGTTCTCAATGAGCCTGCAATAAAATTTTGTGGTCAGTCATAAGAAAACCTAACCCAAAAATCCATCGCAACTGTAGTAGAATCCTATAACCATTTATTCTGATAATTTCTTAAAATCTGGAAACCCCCGAGTATACGAATATAATATTTTTGGCTTAAGGAGCAATTCTATTTTATAATGGTAGTATTTTTTAAAAACTAAGGTCTAGTAAGATAAATCAATTGTTATTACATAAAATTGAGAGTTTTACTTAGCAAAGCTGCGATCATCCTATTTAGACCAAATATGCACCGAAAAACATTTTGAAATTGATCTCTTAATGCTGCTCTCATAGAAATCATCGTTGCAAAAAACTAGAAAAGTTAGTCAGAAAGTTACAAATTCTCTTGAGGGGTAATTTTTCACCAGCGAAGTCACTCTCCATAAACGGAAAGGTAGTAATCACTTGGAAACAAGTACAAGTAGTAAAGTGGATTTATAAAAATATCCAAATCAAGCTATCGGAAACTCTAGAGAGTCTCTATCGATGTGTGCAGACTGGAAAAGTTCTAATGAAACACAATTCCTCTCCTATTAAGCACTGTTCGCTTCTGAGCAATTGCTTCCTTCAAACGGTCCAGTATTTACATTACAGGTTCGAATGAAGTGTTTGACCGTAGTGGAGCACCAAACATATTAGCAAATAATTTCTGATCATCAATCCTGGCTAAGTCACAACCGTTTTCCCTGCTCTAAGTGACCCACTTTTCATCACCAGTAACCAATTGCCTCATCGGATCGAGTTTATTGCGATCCAGTAGCGATTTGTTAGTAATAACTCGGTACGCAATGTATTTCTTTTTGCGTCAACTCGAGTGACACCTATACATCGTGTTCTTTATTTAAATCGTTCCAAATGGCTTTTTGTATATGCAGTGTTTACCTTATGATCAAACTTGTCCATTTCCATTATTTTATTGATATTTTTGCAGATATTTAGATATATTTCTATATGAGTCATTAATATTCTTTTGTTAACAGACTAGGTTAAGTTTCTCTGATCTAAGGAGCGGTAATCTCCAGTTCCTCAAATTTAATGGTAGATACAGCAAATTTATAGAGTCGTCTTTAATTCCTCTTGAGTCACCTATGTTTATAGTACAACCCTAGTTAAACAAGTATATGTACATAAAAAATTTGCTATACAAATATCCAATCAGACAGTATTTTTGAGCTTAGAAGGTATTGTGCTGTTTTTCGACAACCTTCAATTTTTTGAATAAGGTCTCTTTGCGTGCGAAGTCTTATCTGAGGTTAAAACTGTTACTTCCTTCTACCAAGAAATCCAAACTTCAAACTTCAAACTAATGCTGACATTACTAACACATTTGTTCGATTCTGCAATCTAATATAATCAATCTAATTTGAACATACAATTGATATAAATGCATAAAACTGATATATAATCTAAAGAAACAGCATAAAAGAAATGTTTATAAAAAACCCGCAATATTTCTAATTTTCGCCATGCACTTGTTGATAACTATCTAGCAGGTCTCAGTTTCTCTATATATACATAGGCTGCTATATATATTTCTGGACTAGGCAACACTAAGTGTTGCCAGGTGCAATCTGACATTTCTATTGGAAAGTTTGACATTTTTTAGCATAACATCACTCAGAACGTTTTGTCATTTAATCGTGAATTGTTTTATTTACAGGGAATTAAAAAAATCATCTCGGCCAAAAAATGGAATTAACTCGTGAACATTTTCGGGCGATAATTTTTCACAACTTTCGACGTGGATTATCACGACAAGAGTGCATCGATGAACTAAAATCTTTGTATGGCTATGAAGCACCATCCTATAGCACTGTGAAAAACTGGTACAACGAATTCAATCGTGGCCGACGCTCGCTCAAAGACGAATTCCGTGAAGGTCGTCCAAAAACAGCCGTTGTGCCAAAAAACATCGATGCCGTACGTGAACTGATAATGCAAGACCGTCATGTAACATACCTTCAGATAGAGGCATGCCTATGCATTTCTCCCACCAGCATACATTCGATATTGCATGAACACCTGGCCGTAAAAAAGGTTAGTTCTCGTTTGATCCCGCACAATTTGACAATCGCTCAAAAAAGCTCGTGTGGATTGGTGGAAAGAAATGCTGAAAAAATACGAACGCGGTGCTTCAAAAGACGTTTATAAGATCGCCACAGGTGACGAATCATGGATCTATGCGTATGAGCCTGAAACAAAACAGCAATCGACCGTGTGGCTCTTCCACGCGAGCCAAATCCAAGGAAAAAAAACCAAAACAAAAAAAAAACCATTTCGTTGATAAATATTCCTATTTTTATTATTAGGCCAGAAATATATATAGCAGCCCTCGTATTTTTACTTTTTACTTCAGGTAATCCTTTAAGAATCTTTCCAAATGACTGTCGGAAATGTCATCGTAATGGCTGAGTTATAAATATTTTCCTTTGGAAATTTCACAAAAGCTTTGTAAAATATAGTGGGTATCTTTGAAATAATTAAAATTTTTTTAAAAGATTTAATTTTTTGTATAAATCAAAATTATAAAAAATGGGCTCTTTTTGATCGAAAAAAATTATACAACCACTTAAACATTGTGAGCAATAAAGTGACAAATCGAAAATTACTGAGAGAAAAGATCGTCAATTTACACGCCAATTGAGAAGTCCCTGGCCTTTTCCGTGCTCAAGGAAAATAACCATCAAGGAATGGTATCTTGGAGGCTTAGACGTGTTGAAATGAGCACCAAAAACGATGACGCTACGGACGAAAATATCAAAGAAGTCCAGAAAAAAATTTTGGATCACCGTAAAGTGAAGTTGTTCGAGACAGCAGACATTCTAAAGATATCTACTGAGCGTCAGATCATTGATGAACATTTGGGTATGAGAAAGCGGTGTGCAAAATGAGTGTCACGGGAGTTTGGAGAAGTTCAAGCGTAATAAACCCTAGTTTTTGCCTCGATATGTGGCAATGGATATAACATGGCTCCACCATTTCAGTCTGCGCACGATGAACCCGCTCCAAAGCGTGGAAAAAACCGACAGTCGGCTGGGAAGGTTATGGCGTCTATATTTAGGAATGCACATGGGGTAATTTTTATTGACTACCTTCAAAAAGGAATGCGCCTATTAGAAAATACTCGCAGTGAAGAAGTTTTCGTCGAATGAAGGGGCGATCGCCGAAACTGAGCTCTATTTTGAAGGAAAGGACAAATCGTACAAAAGGACTGGCGGATCTTGAGGTATGTGATTTCACCTGACAGTGGGCAGAGCCACGCCCATTATCCAATATTTGCCTCGGCAACCTACGTACAACCTTTAGGTGAACAAGTATAATAATGGTATCGAAAAGCTGGACGGTCGCTATAATCAGTACTCTTGTAGAGAACTACTTATGTTGAAAAAAAAAACGAAATATATTTTACTATGATAGGCCAGGAACTTTTCTTATGAATTGTTAGCTTTAAAAATACATACGTTTTTATTTCTTAATATTTACTTGAGCAAATTTTGTTGTAAATGCATTATGTAAATATGTCTTAATTCCTTTTTTTATTTGCCACAGTTTTTGTTTACTACTCTAATGTTATACATCATTTTTACTAGTTTTGAGCACATTCAGCTACATATATACACCATCAAGTTGAAAACATATCTCTCTAAGTACTATATTATCGTATTTCACACGATTACTTTACCCATTTTTCATCAGTTACTTTACACCTGTCAATTTTATCATTTGTTGTTTTTACAACACAGTCTCTTGTCACTAATCGAGCAAGCACTTTGATGGATTGCTGCTAATTCCATTTGAATAACCTATTACACTAATTTATTACATACTTATATTTGACTCAATGTTATTGCAAAGTTTTCTGATCATTAAAACTGGCAAAGTTTTTTTGAAAGTGAGCGGCCAAAAGTTTGTTCAATATTCTGGGAGAAAAAAAATGGTAATCGACTTTGTGTGAGCTTGTTGGAAATCGCACAGGAGTTGATGAGTTGTTAAGAGTCTTTTACCAAACTTTGTGGGAATATACTTGTATGTATGTAGCCAAATTGTGGGCGCTAAAAAGTAGCTACAAAACGATGGCGAAGTATGTTTAGAGAGTAAGTGGGATATGTAAAAAAATGTTCACTCAACTATTTTAAAATAAAAGGAGAACTCAATACATAGTAAATAATTATACAAAATCTTTGCATTTGGTGAATGAATGAGGAACTTCTAAATGGTGATCCAAGTAAAGGAAAAGGTTGTAAAGGTTTTGACAGATCATGTGTAAGTAGTGTGAAGCTGTCACGTTATTTTCCTTCAGTATTGTTTAATATTTCATCATGAAAAGATTTACTCCTGAACAGCGTTTAAAATACGTTGAACTTTATTACGACGGCTGAAATTGCCGTGATCTCGGTGACATTTGGTTGCAACAAGACGACGTCACTTCCCACGTATCGCATCAGTCAATTAATTTATTGAGAGAAAACTTCGGTGAGCAGATAATTTTAAGTTTCGGACCAGTCGATGTCCACCAAGATAGTGTGATATCACACCTGTTGGACTTTTCCTGTGAGGATAAATTAGGTCTAAAGGTGCGGGAGCGAACACGGCAGCTAAATTCCAAATTCGGAAAGTGTTTGTTATACCCAAACAACAACAGCAATAATTTAAAAATATATCTATATATCGGTATGTATTCTTGAAACTTCAGATCTACTACGAATTCTAGTAAGAATCGATCGAAACAATCGTTTGAGCGGTATTTAAAAGTCATGTTAATTCATGGGAATGGTTGAGTGTTTAGCCGGTCAAAAAGTTGCCGTATGTAATTTTTCCCCATTCTTGTTTGCGAAAGTTGCTTCCAGGCTCAGAGAATCTAGGTTCTTAAAATAACACGTATCTGAATCACTTGGATCATGTAGTCGCCAAACTGAATTTCAGGGTTGATCGAAGAGTGCCTAACCTCGCTATTTCATCGAGAGTCTTTGTGATAAGACGTATCGGTGCCAGGCTATAGTGGAATCGCACGAAATTGCAAAGCTGATGAGCTGGCGAGGAAAGGCACCCTAGAACCCCTATCGGTAGAATGTGAGCGGGTCGATGTTCCCGTATTCTCTAGTATTCTACAACTAGATAGCTGGGCTCCATGGGAGCTTGGTCAGCGCTGGGCCACCATCGGTACATTGTCTGTCGCAAAAGCATTTTAGCTCAAGATACATCGCAAGAGATCTAGTGATCTGTTTACCCTCAGTAAGGCTAGCCTCTCCCTAGTTGAGGGGTTTTTAACAGGCTGTTGCCCTCTTGTCGTCCATGCTGTCAGGTTGGGAATCTTTCCAAACGTCATCTGATGAAGCTGTATAGAAGAAGAGAGTGAGATGGAAAAAACTCAGTCACTTCTTTCTTGACTGCCCCGCGTTTGGGAGGTCAAGACTTAAACACTTGGCGGCGCAAACCTGGAGACATCTCACCGAATTGGCGGGAGTAGAAATTAATGCCTCTGTAAATTTGTATTGGCTCCTAAGCGTTTTCCTTATTTATTTGTTCGAACACAAGAGTGTTTCTTTTTTATGGCTTCATAAGGGACTACGAGTCCACGTGATATCTCTCTAGATCAGTCATCTAACTAATCTGCTTTATTTGTTCAAAAATCTATATCTTGCCACCATTTTTAAGTCCGTACAACGGCATAATAACCGTTGTAATGTAACTTTGATGCAATTTCAAAAGTGCGGCCGCCTTGAAATATGCAACAGTTTAAGTGTGAATGAATATGAATCTTGTGAGAATAAAGCAAAGCTTAAAGGCAACATGCCGAGCATGAAATGCGCTCGCACATGGAGGAGGTCAATTCACAGCGTTGCAACTGCGCATGCAACAATTTATTTTTATGTTTTTTTTTATTTGTTATATTTTTTAAATTTTTTTTAATCGTTTTATTATTCTTGCCACAACACATTATAAACATATGTTTGCCTCATGTGCAGGCGGCTGTCTGGGTGACTTGCTTTTTGTTGCTATTGTTTGCGAATATGAGAATTTAATGTCTTTATTGAAAAAATGGTTGGAGGCGACAAGTACCAATATGTATGTATAAATATATACACACACACACATATGTATGTATATAATATGAAACGGAAATATCAGCATCTCGTTGCCGCTGTAACGGTGATTCTTCGCGGTCATGTGGCACGTTTAAATATTATAACTTCACGCTGCTATCACAATGGCAATTTCAAGCAGCTCAACTTACAGCGCAGGCGACATATAAACATGTACATACACACATACATATGTAGGAAGCTGTGTGTAGAATAAATACGCGCATTTGCGCCCGCCATAAAAGCACTAAGAATAGCAGTGATAATAATAGGTATGTGCAGCATAAAAGGCAGTATAAAATTGCACGACAATTACGGTATTTCAGTGCAATGCACACACACACATATTCATGTATGTATGTTTTTTCAGCACGCTTTTATTAAAGCTAAAGCGTTCACCAGCAGACGAGCATCGCTCAAGCTGTGCTGCTGCGGCAACATATTACCGTTGTTTCCATTTGAGCGCTTCGTTGCATACGCGTTGCATGCATCGCTGTCCACCAACGCCCTTCTGGCAACACCTTACCGTTTGTTGTTATTGTAATTTTTTACTGTAAAATTCATTTATTTCATGCGTTTCGAAAAAAATGCAACCCCGGGGTCTATAAATATAGCAACGGTGCGGTGACGAAATAGGAAAGTGGAAAATTGAAATTATTAGGGTGGTACTAAAACTGAGAAATGATTTTTCAAATTTATTTTAAGGATTTGAAAAAAATTCAATAGCTTGTATTGTAATATGTGTGTGGCGGAAGGTGAAAATCAGAAAGTTGGTAAAGTTAGGGTGGTTTTAAAGCAGAATTTTTTTTTTATTTCATGAGTTCAAAGAAAAATTGTTATTGCATGTGTTTGAGAAAGAATCTCAAATATTATTGAATATTAGGGAAGGGCTAAAACTGAAAAGTAATTTTTTTCTTTTAATTTTTGGATTTAAAAAAGTCACTATCCGGTGTTGTAACATACACATTTTTATCGAAAAAGTTGGTAAGCAGAAATTCGAAATTATTAGGGTGGTTCTAAAGAAGAAAAACATTTTTTTTAAATTATTTCATATGAACGAAAAAAGTTGTAACTGCATATTTTGTTACCTATTTGTGTTGAGGAAGAAATTTGTAAATATTAGGGTGGTGCTAAAACTGAAATATATTTTTTGTTTCAATTTATGAATTTAAAAAAGGAAAAATAACTTACATATTTGTGCTTAGGAGTTTGAGGAGTAGAAACTCGAAATTATTAGGGTGGTTCTAAATCTAAAAAGAATTTTTATTTACTAAGTTTATTTCATATGTATGTTATAAGTTATTTGTGTTGAGGAAAAAACTTTCAAATATTAATGTGGTGCGAAAATAGTTGCATTTATTTTATAAGTTTGAAAAAAATTCAGCTGCATGTATTGTAATATATTTATGTAGAGGAATGAGGAGGACAGAAACTTGGAAATATTACGGTGTTTCTAAAATTGATTAATAATTTTTTATAAAGTTAATTTATAATTTATTTTATAAATTGATAAAATCTAATGTAGCAAATGCGTGTGAAGATGTGGAATGTAAAAATTTTACAAATGTTAGGGTGGTTCTAAAGCCGAAATTTAAATTTTTTTCGAAAGATTGCGCTAAATTCTAATGAGTTTTCTTTAGTAGAAAAATATACTATAAAAATACGTTTAGCCTTTTGGAGATGGTTAGGGTGTGCCAAAAAGTCCACAAGCACGAATTGGAAATCGGGTATGATTTTTTATATAATTAATTAACAAAGTCCATATTAACATATCGAAGAGATATTTATATAAATTTTAGTGCCGATTTTAGGTAGCTATCGGAATCTGAGGGTCGGCTACTTTTAGCATACTTTATATCATTTCATATGAGAAAACGATTTTATATAATGCTTCCGCAATAATATTTTCGATTGATAGAAGCAAATTGCAAATATTGCTGAATTAAATTTTTTAAATGACACCCTAATGATGTTCATAAGTATATACTTACATAAGTATAATGAATGTGCTGCGCTTTTAGCGAGCATAAAAATAATACACATGATAGCGAAGAGCTAACAAACAACAACAACAATCATAATAGCTACAACAACAACCGAAAGCATCATAAAAACTTGCAATGACTAAAGGAAAAATAACGAAAAAAAATACTGTTGGAAAAATATGCAACAAAATGAAAAATTACAACAACAACAATTGACTGTGTTTATTTATAAAGCAATGGCATATGTTTGCACTATAACAACAAAAATGGCATGCAAAAACAATAACACATGGCAGACCACTTTGTTGCACAATGATCGCCCTTGCTGTGCACCCTTGTAGTGGTTGCTGTTATTATTTACAGTTGCAGGTTGAACACACATGCTCACGAGTTTACAGATGCGTTCGGAATATTAGCAGCATTTAAAAAAAAACTGATTAGCGTTTCGATTGCCTTGTCTGTGATCCGATGACTGGTGATGCCACTCTCTCAGTTCTTTCTTCGGATTCTGTGAGACATTTTACTTCTGTCAAAACATATCAGTATTTGTCAGACTTACTCAGAGTCAGAGGCATGAGTCTGGTGCTGTGGCTAGCTTGAAACTAAGTCAAATGTTATAAGAAGCTTAAGGCAGTAGACCTTGGAGTCCTTTGTAAGTTGAACACCATCGGAAAGTCATCGGTCACAGGGGAAATGTTCGACGGAAATTTCAAAAACTTATACTTTTCTGGCTACTTTCCGAAGCCTTTTTGAACAGGATATTCACTTATCCTAAAAAGAATCTTTTCTAAGTCTGCGCTAAATCTACTGCAGCACATGTGACTCTAAGGGTATCCCATTTGTTTCAAGGTTTATTATTCAAGCCAATATAATTCGATCAGCAGAATAATCGATCTTGCCCAAATATTGTGTGTCAATAATATACATCTTCTTAAGTCATTTGGCTCACGGTTTTAACCAAACTTCTGGGACTCTAAACTAAGTCGGCTTGGAGCTCATATCTAAGTATAAAGAGTACGAGTTTTCGGAAGTCCTCCGGCTCACGGTCCATGTGAGGCTACGATGTACATAAGTCACGCAGTTTTATGTGGAATATTCAAACATATGTATGAACTACGAAATAAGTCAGCAGAACTGCCTTCTGAGATAAAATTCCAAGACCAATTTATACATTATTTTGGATCTACTATAGTCAATTTTTTGACATTCAATAATTTCTGAACATAAACTTATAAAACTCTCCTAATTTCATTATATGCAGCCTAAGGTACATATAGTATTCGGTCACGTTATAGCTACTAAAATTTTTATCAACTCTTCTTGTTCAAAAATAAAATTCTTAAATTTATTTTCAACACAACTGTACTTTTAATAGCATTTATATATATGCATACCCTAGAAGAATTTTTCTTTAAAATTTCAATAAATTAGCAGGTTAACTAAACTAAATAGTCCTCACATAAGCACATATGTAGAGGACGCTACTAAAATCAAATTCATATGGTTTTTAGTTAGTCCTAATCTTCAATAGGTGCGTTAAAGGAATAAGGTTTAAACAAAATCTTTGGATACGAGAAAGCTCTGCGCAAGAAACAACGATAAGTTGATGATTCGGAACGGTGTTTAGAGATCTTCAAGCGTAATAAAACCGAGTTTGCTAGATCCATCATTTCACTCCGAAGTCCAACCGATAGTAATCCGAGTGCTCTGCGCACGATGAGACCGCTCCGAAGCGTGAATAAACACAAACAGTCGACAAGTTCAGCAAGGTTATGGCGTCTGTATCTTGGAATGCGCATGGGAGTTTTTATTGACTACCTTGAAAAAAAGTACAATCAACAGCGACTATTACTTATCGTTATCGGATCGTTTAAAAGACGAAATCGCCGAAAAATGACTGAGTGTCAGTAGTCAGTAAAAACGATGTCAAGAATCCATCTATTGGGATTTGAATTGCTTCCACAAAAAATCTTTTAGTTTTTCTCCAGAAGAAAATTTATGAAAAAAATCGTTTATGAAACGATTTTTTCATAAAAGATTTTTTGCATAAATTTTTCTTTTGGAGAAAAATATAAACAACAAATATAATATATGTAAATACCAAAGAGCAGACCAATTGAAAACTTCCCGGCATATACTAAAAAGCAAAATAATACCAAAGGGAAGTTGATTTTATTTTCACATCATTTTTATTTATAAAACTCGATTTATGCAAATACACTATGCTGGCTCATAAGTAATTTAATATAATTAAACGACGACAATTTTTTCTTCATTCCTGCATTACATTCCTGCAGGGTATGTGCATGGTGTAAATGCAGCCATTACACCGCAGGGCATCATGGCTGTGATATCTCAAAGTGTAGAAAAATACATGGCCCAATAAAATTGCAACGCACTGAGCTTTAAAATTAAATATTTAAAAAATGCTGTGCGCTAAATTTGTATAATAAAACTGAGATTTGCTGACTGTGTGTATTTTATTTTAGATTGTGCGTTCGTGCTTTGTGAATCATTTCAATGCGAATTTTTGCGATTTAATGTATGAAAATCGTTTTTCAAGCACCAAATAGTTAAGAAGACCAAATGCTACAGTTGATGTGACCAAATTGTAGAAAAAACTCACTTTGTTATACGAACTAAATATTGTTCAGATCCAACTGTAGCCGTGTAGCCATTTCAACAATAACTGTTTTTGATTCGCCATTTCTGTGCTCGCTAACATTGCACGTTGCTCTCTTGCCAAAAAAAAACATGTAAGAGCAACAAAAAAGTTAACAAGAGAAATTAATACAAATGTACTAACTTTTCGTCATTAAAGTGGTATAATCGATAGAAATCAAGTTTGGTTCTACAAATTTTAGAACAGTTTTACAATTGAGCATCACTCATATGATAAATTGTTTTCAAAAATGAGAATACCAACATTTTTTGACTTGAACTAAATTGTAGTTGTTCCTAAAAAAACTTAAGGTTCAACACAAATAGATAACCGAAAGATCTTTTATCACGAAAAGAAGAACTTTTTCACCAGAGAACAAGCGCAGCACTAATACGGTTGTGTCAGTGGACGTCGATATTAAGAGTTGCAACGCATGTGTTGCCAGTTTGTTAGAATAACTTCTATAGTTTATTCTATTCATTACTCTCCAAAGCTTTTGAATCGAAGACGTTTACTAATGACTAAGCTACTT
Source organism: Bactrocera dorsalis (assembly GCF_023373825.1). NCBI lineage: Eukaryota > Metazoa > Arthropoda > Insecta > Diptera > Tephritidae > Bactrocera > Bactrocera dorsalis. The sequence goes on along the minus strand of NC_064303.1, from coordinate 32,286,370 downwards.
CGCCGGCGAAGGAGACATTTTATCGGCTTCTGATTGCGTTTGAAGAGTCAATTCCACATAGGAAACAACTTCCACTAGATTAGTCTCTTCCAAATGACTTAAGCGACTTCGAAGCGAGTAAGTCAAAAACCGTTCCCACAACATTCGGGTAAACGTAACCGGAGCGGAGTCGGACTTTCTTTTCGGTCAATGGCTTTAGAACTCTGCCGCTACAATAACAAACGGAGCGAGTATTTTCATATCACAGGAGCCTCTTACTAAGACCAAAAAAACACATATGACGTTGGATTCAGATACTACGTATCCAATATAAACGAATTTATATGGCGAAAAATAATAGTAATTAACTTGCTTCAGCAAGATGGCGGAGCCGGAGTGCTAGTTATGGCAAGTTGATATCAACATTATAAATAATGTTTCGCCAAATTCGGTAAATGAATTGGCGACTATTTTCACGATCTTAAAATTACTAAGGTTTCAAGTCATGCGTTTAAGCCACGAACCGATAAAACAACGAGTAAATCAACAGAATGCTGAATGCATGTGCCACCCACTCAAGTTGTCCATACACAATACTAACTGATCACTGTCTGGTGGCAACTCATGCAACAGATTGTGGCTGACAGATCGAGAAGACGGAAGGAATGGCAAAGAAAGAGCGATAGACAGGTGACCCACATGGAGTTGGTAAATTTATAGATCGATAGCCAAACGGCTAAAGCTTATCCTTGTAAAGAAATGCCTAGCGGCGGTCCGGCAAGGAAGATAAATAGCTCGAGGAGACGGAGTTAGGGTTTAGTTCGTAGGCGTCCTACCCCGCAGGTTCCGCACTTGGTAACAGTGGCGGCCCATGCGCGTGTAGGACATGCCGTCTGAAATAGGACGGTATCTTTCTAAGATTCCCCCTCCGGTAACAAAAAAAAAAAAGAAAAGATCGAGAAGACTGCAAAAAAGGTCTAGAACAAGACACCAGGGAAACAATGAAGCACCCCATTGTGCACTTGTCCTGTATTGCTGTATTGGCAAGACTACACTATAAGTATCTGGAGGCCCCACGGTATGATACATACATTGAAAGGGGTATCGATTGTGAGACCACAGAGTCTGTTGAAATTCGCATCAAGCGCAGGCATCCTAAAGGATGACTACCCCTCATGGACCTAGTAACTGAACTCCATCTGGCATCACAAAGGACCAAAACTGGTCTATGCATAGCTTATTGGCCTACCAGTCTATCCTACCCTAATCTTTAGCGCGTTATATTAAGAATTGTACTTTTACATAAGAAATTATCGTTTCTTCTTACCTTATCATAATCTTCTTAGTTTCGCTCTCTTTCAACTACACCGTTAACTGAACATAACAGTGACATATTTCTTTCAGAAAATCACTGCCAACAAGCACAATGTTCCCGAGCAAAAGTAGAACACCTAAAGGTCAGCCAGCTGCAATGCGCACCTGCTTACGAACTTACTTATGCAGATATTTAAGTAACTAAGCACGTAAAGTGATTTTGAAAGTCACTGTCAAAGCAGGTATGAGTTATTGTACCTATTATCCATATGTAGTTTATGTTTGAGTATAAGTGTAAAGCAAAAGTGATAAAAGGTGATTGCAGTAAAAGGGAAATTAAATGGTGTTAAGGGCAAAAGAAATAGTAAAATATGCCACAACTAAGTCCCAGTGGAATGGCAGGAAAAGTTGAAAAAGTTAACTAAAGAAATACAAGTATATATAGTATATATGTATATACATACATAGGTGACTAGTGGTATAAAAACTAAGCCAATAGAGCAAAATGTGCTGTGCAGGTTATGTTTGATGGCGCTGAGTACAAGGTATATACCCGCAAAGCTGATGTGTAGATAACCTAACTATTGGAATAACTGTAATTTTTCTTTAATGAGAACTTTGCTTTGCTAGAGATGGAGAGATAGTGCGAAAAATAGAGACGCAAAGAGTAAGTGAAGGAGGAGTTGAGTGAGTTTTTCTATGTTGCGGGTGCTCACTGCTGACCCAAACAAAAACAAAATATCATTAATAATATGACTGGTCAGTGGTGTCAGCAACAGCAAGAACAGTCTACCAGCCATTCTGTAGCCTAACAGCGTGACAAATGCTAATTAAGGTTGATGAATTGCCAACAGCACATATGTTGGTGTGATTAAGCGATGCAGCAGGGCAGTGGGGGTGGAAAGCGGCGGTAGAGAGAGTGCAAAAATATTCGTTTTGCGACATAACCGAGTGGTCAGTGCTCGACGACTTATGACTAAGAGCATATGTGTGAATTTTTTTATGGACTTGTTGTTGTTGTAGAAACATATGCGCAAATTCTGCCATTTCACGTCACACTTTTTACAACCGCTGACCTTAATGACAATTAAAGTGTATGTGTATATAAAATATCTACATATATGTATGTATGTAAACGCATACATACATACGTATATATAAATATAATACATATTTAATTATATACATACATATACATATGTATATATTTATAGATTAATGAGTATTAACTGCACCTACTGGCTGTAAGTTACCCAGGAATTACGGCTACCATAAATGAAGTGTGCTAATAATAGCGTTTAGAAGTGCTAATTTGGTGTCAGCAAAACGTTAATAAAATCAAAGGAATCAAAAATAATAATAAACACAGTATGATAGTTCGAAATCCAATGGAAAGTCAATGACCCAGCTATTTGCTATGGTCCACGGATTTGAATGAATGGCGCATGAACTACTTAGCAAAAATATTTTGCGAAATTTTATACGCAATTTTTTTACTGTTAATAATAGATTAGCCCACATTTGTCTATTATGTGTTTATTATTTATTTCTATAATTTTAACGAAAGCAGTCTCGAACAATTGAAGTTTTATGAGAAAAAAAAAATAGGACCAGCTTGTTGAAAATTTTAGAACTCTTAATTTATTTTACAAAATCTAGCAATTCACGTTTAAAGTCTTCAACACAGTTTCCATGGAGCGGTCGCATGAGTTTGCTGAATAGCCAGAAGTCACACGGAGCTGAATAGATAGATAACATAATTGAGGTTTTGCACTGCGAACTATAGTCTATTGTGCTCCCCTATATCATATATAGCAACATCCTGAACAATTCCATGAGCCTGCCGGGCGCGACTGAGGTGATGTGAGCCCGGACCGGCAATTTGCGTAAGCGACTATGCTCATATTGGACAAGTCCTTCCTAAGCCAGCAGTGCGTTGTATAAAGAGCGACAAGGTGGCGGAATTTATCTCGGTGTAGGTTGATCATTTCCTTAAACCTTGCAAGCTTGTACCCTCCCCGAAGTAGCTTGGCATGGCACATTACTGCTGCCAATGCTGTTCTCTCCTCACTCTCTTCTCCATACGGATCAGCTTTTTAACAGTGTGGGACACCACTGCAATGCAAGGTTCTGGCGCCAGCTCATCACCGGCTACCTCTTCATGCCCCGGCACCCAGTTGCACACTGATAGGCGGTTCAGCCTTCGCTAAGTATAGCGATATGCATGTTGCGATAGATGCGGCGGAGATTGATTTCTGCACACTGAGTTATAGCAAAGATGCTCGGAAAACGTCCCATTGGAATGGATAGTTTGGTATGCGGTCCCGCAATGCCTGCTCCAATGCCTTCGGTCTTTTCGAACCCTAGGTGTACTACTGGATAGTGCTACTCCGCAGTAGTAGGTTGAACGTGGAGTCATTCCACTCCGCCTTACTGCCAAAAGTATCTCTGAACTCCTTTGAAAAATTAATCCTCTTCGTCACGTCGTCCCTTGGAAGAAGGGCCAATGTTGTGTCTTCCCCGAGGGCCTTCATTTGCTGAGACGACATTATTTTCTCTTTGCCAAAACCCTCTTCTACTATCTATCGAAGACTGCGTTGCCTCAGATTCCCCAGAAACCGTTCCAAAAGTGACAATAGCCCTTACGATCATTGTATACAGCCACCCTATGATACTTGGGTTGCGGCCCCGAGATCTGCCAGCTAGGCGTCTGAATTTTATTAGTGCCTTGGTGGCTTTCGGCAGTGTTAAATCCATATGCCTACACACGGAGCAAAATTGGTCGAAAGTTTGACGAAAAACTCACGAAGAATCATTATAGTATGTGACGATGCTTAATCGCGCTGCAAAAACCATAAGTTGTTGGTCCATAATTCCGGCACTTTTTACTAAGAGCTTCGCGCAAACGCCTCATAATATTCAAATAGTATTCCTTGTTGAAAGTTTGGTCGATAGGAAGGATTTCGGAGTGCACCACAACTCAATAATCGTGAAAAGATGTCAACATAAACTTGATTTTTTGTCTGCTTTGTGTAGCTTTTTCGGCTACGGCTCACCTTTGCCACGATATTTGGCAGTTAGTGGTCTGTTTCCATCTTGTTAGCATAGATCCACGATTCATTGCTAGTAATATCACATTTCATGGCCCGAATAGGTTTTCACGCGAAATTTAAATTAAAAAGTTTTACTATTGTTTGCACACAGCGGTAGGCTAGCACGGCACATTTTCTAAGAGGGTGTGGATAGTGGCTATTACACGTTTTAATTTGCTGCTGGAGCAGATATGAGCAATTTAAAATACTTATATAAAATTAATATAAATAATAGAACCAATCACTTCAATACTTTTTGCACTGCAGATTCACTTCAAATGTGCATAATCCCATCTAACGAGCCCGAAGCAGAATTTTCGATATGATGTAATGACTGACCGCTTATTCAGCTCATTGAAATGCTAATCGAAACTAGATAAACAGAAAAAGAAAAATATCGAGAACTACAAAGAACAACACAACTCACATTAGCGCATTAATAAATGAATCACACTTTTCGCATTTTCCCAAAGAGACTAAAGCAAAATCGCCGATTGCTAATGAAGCTAATTTGACTTCGAGTTCGGCGGCTTTATGCTTCATTTGCTTTAAACAAAGGCAAAGCATGCAGCAGCAACAGTGGTGTTTTTGTTGTTGTTGTTGCTATTGTGTGCATGTGAAGAAGGAAGCAGACATGCGAAAAGTGGCAAAGTTGCTCGAGCTTACGCACAGCAAATATTGACACGCATATGAACACAAGAGTGGCACACACATTTACACACAAACACATGCACGCGGAAAACTGCAGAAATAAACATAAATAGTTGGTGAGTGCGTTTGTGCTGACTTTGTGCGTTTTTATGCATGCACCATTTGTGAGCGATTGCTCCCTTTGAGCGCGGCAATGGGGCATGCAACCACACGCAGCGATTGGATGGAAACCAATGTAAAAATGTTTGTAAGTATATATGCAAAAAGTTCAGCAACCTCATATTGCAACTGTTTAAAATGCTTCTGAACAATAATTGCAAAAAATGATGGAAAGTAGAATTTAGGGGTATGGAGCTAAGTCTCCATGCCGCGAGAGTTTTGTATATGCGGAAACAAAATTTTGTTTTGATATTAAATAGCATTGTGATGCCAATAAATTTTACAACTCACCTTAATTTCACTACAAAATAGTATGCTCGACGCTCCCATATATTTGTAAATTAACTGAAAGAAAGAAAATTTTAAGAATTATTTAGAGTATATTGCTTTGATGTGTGAAAAACATAGTAATAGTAGACAATTTTCAGGCTAGTTTACTGCAGTCGATCATGAAATCAGGTAGCGAAGGACTCTACTATACACTTCTATCTATTGACTTTTCTGATTAAAACTGACTTAAGAGGTTACATGGGTTTACGGGTTTCAAAAAAAAAACGATTTTTTTGTCTTATTAATATATACCCACTCATAAAATATTGTCCTAAATTTTCGAGGTGATCCGAGTAAAAGTTTCGAGGATACAGCTTTGAGAACTTGTGCGCTCGCCAATAGCTGGGAAAGTGCGCCTTCTTTAAACGCGATTTCTTCTAGAATCTGTGTTTTTGAAGTTGGTTGGCGAGATGTGTCGAGAACTACTCAATTTTACACATGTCTTTGAGATCCAATCCTTAACGACTTGGACGAGTAATTTTTTTCGATTACAACTATTTGAAAAAAATGTCGCGATTTAATTTTTTTTTGTTAATTTTTTTATAAAAATGTCCGCAGAAATTAAATTTTCAGTTTTTTTCTTTGGTCCAAGTTCATGTATTTTTTGACACTTTAGATGATCCTGTAAGGAGTTTTCCTGCCAATGCGGGTGTAATGTTTTTCCGATGGCTCACCGGAAATGGCGTTGCAATGGCCGAGTTTAAATTATTTTTTTCCAAAAATTTAAGAATTTTTCTGTTAATAGTGTATATTTGTAGCAATAAAAAATTCGTATAAAATATTTCATTTAACCTCTTAAGTCCAAAAACAAAAAAAAACCCCAAAAATTCCGAAAAACACAATTAGCCACCTGAAGAACAACAAATCGCCAGACTGCCAGCCGAGCTATTAAAATACGGCGGAAACTGACAAGGAGTATGCATCATCTTCTTTGTAGAATATGGTCAGTTGAAAGCGTGCCCAACGATTGGTATTTAAGTGTGCTCTGCCTAATCCATAATCTGCGCCAATTACCATGACATAAGCCTCCTTAATATCGCATATAAAGTCTTACCAACCGTAGTGTCTAAAGTACTGAACCCCACTGTCAACAAACTGATTGGACCTTATCAGTGTGGCCTTGAACCTGGAAAATCTACTATACTTTCACGATGCGCCAAATCTTGGAAAAGATCCGTGAAGGAAGATCGACACACACCCCCCTTCGTCGATATTATAGCCGCCTTCGACAGCATGAAAAAGAAGAAAGAAAAAAAAGTTAAAACGGCTGAATAAACTGACTTCGAGTAACACCAAAAACTCCATCATGATCGGGAAGGACCTCTCCGAGCCGTTCGTTTCCAAACGAGTTTTCAGACATGGCGACTCCTTTTCGTGTAACTTCTTCAACCTACTTTTGGAGAAAATAATTCGAACTACAGAACTAAACATCTTTTATAAGAGTGAACAGCTGCTGGCGTATGCTGATGATATTGATATCATTAGCCTCAACACCCGCGCCATTAGTTCTGCCTTTTCCAGACTAGATAAAGAAGCGTTGCGTAAGGGTCTGGTTGTGAAAGAGTACAAGACGAAATATCTCCTATCTTCAAACAAACAGTACTCCCATTCGCGACTTGGCTCTCACGTCACTGTTGACAGTTATAACTTTGAAGTCGTATATAATTTCGTCTATCTTAAAACCAGTATTATAGAAGTAAAGTCCTCTCTTCACGAGCAAAGACCACATTCTACAAGTCCCTTCCTGCTATATGGTGCTGAGACATATATGATGATAACATCTGATGAGTCGGCGCTACGAGTTTTCGAGAGAAAAATTCTGCAGAAAATGTATTGTCCTTTGCACATTAGCAACGGCGAGTACCGCAGTCGATGGAATGATGAGCTATACGAGTGATGCGTCGACATTGACATGGTTTAACGAATTAAGAGAAATCCGGATCCTATTGGGTGCAGTTTAGAGGGCTGCTAATAGATGCTGCAGAAAAGTATCACCAAGGTACCAAGATAGTTGGGTAAAAACGATGAAAGTTGATACTTGTAACTGTTACTAAAACAAATTTCGCGATTATCTACCGACAAGCTAAAAATAAAAATAAGCTCACCTTGTTTTCCGCAAAATATAATGAAAATACGTGTTTTTAATACGAGAACACCTTTAAAAGGGAAATCGCTCTTACGCTCTAATAAACATACAGAGTAAACAGGAAAAGTGCTCTCCAACCAAGAACTCGAAATGGCACTCGAACAGCTCAAGTGTCGAATAATTTCCGGAACAAGCCATTCACAAGTATTTTACGCGGCACTTAAATTTCGCATTTCTTGAGAACTTTTGCATTGTTCTAAGGGGAAAAGTTTGCTTTCAGTTTTTTCTCTCCTCTTGTTCGTTAATTTTTTTTGTTCGGAATTATTTTCACTATTCAAAAGCACTTGTAAGCGATAACAAGCAAACGCATTTTGCAAAAGTGTTAAAAGTTTGAAATTTTTGTTGAAGTTGACTGGAAATTAGAGCGAATAGAAAAGTGCTTACGCACGTGGTGACTTATGTATGTATATGTAAGTATAAATCTATGGGTTTTTAATATGTCCATGGATATATAGAATGGTTTTGTACATGTATGGTATGCGGTGGATAAAGGCAATACGTCTTTTGAATATAAGGGTGGTACTTAAGTTTGTATGGTAGCTAAATTGACTTTGATAAGTCAGTTTGTATGGGAGTTATATGTTATGGTGATACAATAGCAGCGGTTCCAACGAATGAGTTGATATTTGTAGAAGAAGAGCTGTGTGCAAAATTTAACTAAACAGACAGATATGACTAAATCGGTCCAGCTCACCATACTGTTCATTTAAATACTCGTATTTATTGCCCTCCTTTTGCTAGACTGAGACTGAAATATCTCGATAGACACAACTTAGGAGAGCCTAACGAAGTAAGGGGGGTTGAGATTAGGTTGGGTTAGGTTAGCCCGGTAGGTCGATGAGCCCAAATCTGCGGACTGATGTCGCCACCAGACAGTGGCCAGGCGATTTATCTTACTCATCTTAATATATTTGCGGTGAGCTCACACAATGAACGAATATCGATGAGATCCATCGACTTTGAATCAGCCTTACCACTTAACCTAACCCTAAGCTAACGTTATACTGTTGACCTCATTATGTTGCACTTTTTCATATCTTTTGGATCAACCTTGCCACCTAACCTAACGTAGTACTGTTGGAACTTCTTTAAGATCCATTTTTAATGCTGAATATTAACAGTATCCAGACAAACAACTGAATCCTACTGTTTTACCAAAGAAAAAACTAATCGAAGCTAACGATACAAGGCAAGTATACATATTTTACAATGTTTATTTCAAGATTTGGCTAGGCGTAATCCTAAACTCAGACATACTTCAAAATCTAATCGTAATAATTGAATAACTTTTCAGACCATTTTCGAAACATCTAGAATCCAGTAACTCCATGTTTTGTAATGGTACAAAAAATATTTAAAAGCTACAGCTCAACCAGAATTGGTATTCCTCTAGTAGCAATTCTTCTTCATTACTGGCGTAGACACCGTTTACGCGATTATAGCCGAGTTAACAACAGCGCGCCAGTCGTTTCTTCTTTTCGCAACGTGGCGCCAATTGAATATTCCAAGCGAAACCATGTCCTTCTCCACCTGGTCTTTCCAACGAAGTGGATGTCTTCCTCTTCCTTTGCTTCTCTTGACGGGTATTGCGTCGAAAACTTTCGGAGCTGGAGTGTTTTCGCCCATTCGGACGACATACTTTTCTAGCCACCGCAGCCACTATCTGTTTCATAGTCGCTGAACTATGTCAATGTCGTCGGATATCTTGTAGAGCTTGATTTTTGTGACATCGATTGCGATACTTCGCGGTCAATGCCACTCAATCCAAAGGACCATCTTTCGCAGAACTTTTGCTGGTTCGATTGACGAAATTATCGCAACGTCGACTCATCAGCTGTTGTCATCCAAGCCTCAGCACCATATAGCAGAACAGCAGTTATGACTGTTTGTTATAGGAGTTTGGTTCATTTGTTCGTCGAAGAGGACTTTACTTCTCATCCTGGGCGCAACTGTTCAGTCTTAAAAAGATTATACCTTCTCTGTTGACAAGAATTATTTTCTCCAGCGCAGATTGAATTTCGAGGCTGATAGCCTTGATTCTTCCCGGAGAGATCCTACCCGATCCTGACGGAGCTTTTGGTATTGCTCAACGTTCAGTTTATCACAGACGCATTAGTTTTGCGAGGATACAAATTCAGACATCGCGGCATAAAGGTAGCCCTTTTCGTGCTGTCAAAAGCAGCTTTGAAATCGACGAAATGGTGGTGTGTGTCGATTCTTTTCTCACAAGTCTTTCCCAAGATTTGGCGCATGGTGAATATCTGGTCGATTGTTGATTTTCCAGGTCTGAAGCCGCACTGATAAGGTCCAATCAGTTTGTTGCCGGTGAGCTTTAATCTTTCACACAATACGCACGATAGAACCTTATACGCGATGTTGAGGAGGCTAACGCCACGGTAGTTGGCGCAGATTGTGGGGTCTCCCTTTTTGCGGACACTTAAATTTCAACCATTGGACATGCTTTCGCCCGACCATATTTTACAAAGATTTCACGTTGTCAGTTCTGCGCAGTTCAGCTTTGGAATATTATGGCCACAAGACTGACTCTGATCGATTTTTGCTCACATCAACTGGAGTTTGACGAAATATGTTGGGCAAAAACTAGTTTCATACGAGAAGAATAAGATCTAAACTTTCCAAAGCTCTGTGAAAACTTTATTTATTAGCAAGTCTACTTTAAAACTTACAAAGTTTCAAACGAAAGATTGGAATCAAAACTTTTCGAATCTCTATAATTTCCAAAGTTGGTATCTACTTCCACCATATTCTAAATCTAACGAACTCTCATTTATGCCACACCCTAGTTTTTCTATTTCTATGATTGCCTTTGCACATGTGCTCTGCTTATGTTCAACCGAAAATGTTGATGTGCAATTTGAGACTAAACTTTTTTGTGGTCGCATTCTTCTTTTGTATGGAGAGTATGCGTTGAATAAATGTGTTAGGAATTTGCGCATAAAAAGTTGCAAACGAATACGTTGGAATTTCAGAAATCGAAAACTGAAGTGACAAATTGTCAGTGTTGGGAAAATAAGAATGAAAATATGCCAACAAAAATTTAAAAGAGAAGAAAGTGTCGTAAAAGAGCAATGGCTTTTGGAATGAAAAATATTGTTTTTTCGGGGAAATAAAGTCATGGCAGTAAATTTTGTTCCAGCTCGATGAAACCTTATCATGTTTCGATAAAAGTGAAGGGGCTATCAAATTGAATTCTGTCTTGGTTGTAATAGTCTTAGAGGAAATATGATATATGGTCCCACAACTATCTATAATGGTCCTTATAAAACTCAATCAGTTTTATTGGCTCAGAGTTCAGAGTTACAAATTCGGATATGTGGAGAGACCTGAGTTTCAAATTCAGTTATTTCGAGGGACTACGTCTTTTAATTAACGGGCGGATACGCTTTACCGTTTTTATTTTCCCATCACATAAGCAAAGAAAAAGATGTGTGTGAACTTTAACGTTGTTTTATCTAGTTCGAAATATAGATTAGGTCAGATTGGGTTTGATGGCTGATCCTCGAGGTGGAGGTCGCACTTCGTCCATTGTGTATACAGAAAAATTGTTCCTGTAATGACATTCTCTAGTCTCACAAGCTTACTGGAAGGTTCTTCCAGACAGCTTCAACAACTGGCATTCGGTAATATTCTCAACCTTCCGAATGAACATTGATGGGACAACGAGCAGTTAGAACCATTACAACTTACGGAGATCGAAGATCTCACTACAGCTTTTGCGATCCACTATTTCCCAGACGGAACTTGACACCACGCAAGAGCTAATGATTTTTCAACATTAGTGGGACTGGAACGCACGAAAAAGTTAAGTCCGACCCAATCCTTCTAGTGACAGCGAGACTAAACAATCCGAAACATGCAATTAAGGTGGCAACTGTGAATAATTTCTGACAAGATTATAAAAGAGAAGAAAGAAGAAAAAACTGAGCACGAAAAAGTAATCTAATCACTTAAATTCAACGAAAATAAAACTAAAAGAGATAGAAAAGTTCATGCTTTGCTTTTTGGGATTAAAATTAGTTTGAGCGGCATACTTCGCAGTAACTTTTTTTTTATGAAAAAAAAATGAAATAAAATAAATCTCCAACTTTGAAAGCGAATTGCAGACTCCGCTCAAATGACGGACATGCAGACACAGCATTATTAAATTATCAGTTAATACTCTTGAATTATTAAAAACAATTAAAAGTTTTGAGAGCAAACAATGAGAGGAAATGAAATTATTGTTGGGAAAAAAAGAGGAAGTTATGTGGGTGTGCAGGGAAGTAAAAGTATGGAGAGGTTGGTGAAAGTATGTGTTTGTATATTTCGTAATAGAATGTAATAGAATATGTGACTTACAAGAGAGAAGGTAATATACATATATCGATTTTTAAGAAAGAGCTGCCAGTGGGATTTAAATGAGAATGTTTTCATAAATTTGTATTGCTTCCAAGTATTTAAATCTCGACTTCCATGCGGGACAGTCAAGGTAGAAGGATTGAGTTGTTTCCACTTCATCTTCTTCTTTACATCTTCTGCAGATTCCCAACCTTACAGCATGGCAGTGACCTGCTTCAGATCTTGGGAGAGGCTAGTCTTACTGAGGGCCAAGCGATCACTGGATCTTGGGAGAAGAGGCTTTTGCAACAGCGCATGTACCGATGGCGCCCCAGCTATTTAATAATACAACACAAAAAGATATGAGAGCACCGACCCGCAATCATTTTACCGATAGCGATTCTAGGGTGCCTTTCCTTGCTAGTTCATCAGCTTTACAATTTCCTGCGATTCCGCTATGGACCGGCACTTATACCAGCCTTATTACAAAGACACTCGATCCTATTGCTGGCATGGTTAGGCCCCCCTAAACGCACTGTAAATGAATTCAAGGCTAGTATCGCCACTATGCTTTTTGAGTGAATGGTCACTTCTTTGAAGTAGGCTAAACTCCGGATGAGCAGATCTATTGCTTCCTTATTGGCTGCAACCTCGGCTTGGAAAACACTGCAATAGTCAGTAAGTCTGAAACTAGAGTTGATAGAGAACTTTTGACAGTGATTCCATCACTAGCTAAGTCAAAAACTTGAGTTTAAACTGGACTCTATTGACTCTATTTTTTAAATCTTTCCGTTTTTACTCCATATTACAAATAGAAAACTTAACTGTTTGAGAATTAAGTTTCATTATATGAGAGATAGCAGTGGTTGTAAGACAATTTCATCTATTTCAGTGCTAGTTTTTCTTTTGTCATCTGTATACCACACATCAGGAACATCATAACTATTGCCAAAGTACCAAGCCACAACAAAATCCGTAACTCGTTAGCCGGCAGCTTCTTGGGAAAAGAGAACAAATCGTTGTAAACATACCAGGCAATTAGCCGGATGGTTGTAAACAGCGCTACGCCGATATAGTTGCCTGGATGTAACAAAACGCAGAGATTCAGACGTATCAGAATACTGCACTCTCAACGATTACATCAATAGGTTTTCCTCGATTACGTCGACGACATCGGACGCAACAAACTTCAGACATAAACAACTTTACCTACTCCTAACCGGTACTTGAGGTCAAACCACCAGCCATTGTAAACGAAGCGCTCGAGTTACCCCGAGAATATAGAGTGGCCCTGATGCAACTTCCTTCTGCATATTGTAGCTGGTTAAACTCCTGTTTGGTTTTGGTAAAATTGACTCCGACGTTGCAAATACGTGGTTCAACCATCTACTGATGGGGTTTCCCTATGGCTCAAATCCGTTGAAACAGTACGTTTCCTCAGTCTACCGTTAAATGATTTTGGTGACAACCAACATTATCACCCAAGCATGGGCTAGATAACCGCTACAAAAATAATAATATCATACATCTCCATTGAAGTAATGGTCCCTGATTTACGTATGGCCATAGTTCTTCGGCTATATTTCACGTAGTTAGTTAGGAAACGTTTCTGCTGCTAAATATTGCAGACTCAATTCGCGAGATATCCATTGTAAGGTCAAATAAGATGTTGAGATTCGAAGTAGGCATGTTGGAGGTATGATTTTGCGGAGTCGTTACAAGAGTTCAAGATCAGGAAGCGATCCGAGACGTATAACTAAAAATTCTCAAAGGATACGGACGCTTTGGAAAATTTCTCGAACCTATAAGGTCTTAACAGAACTAGATTGATGCAAAATCAGGAGAAAATAAATAGGGATTCTATAATAATTTCGACGAATACCTGTTTATAGTGGGTGCAGTTTTTTATCTTAACTTCTGAGTGTATGTATTTTTCAGACTAATTCGGTTTTGAGAGTAGTGAGGAGATTCTGTGATATAAGATTGTGTTCAATAGACTTATTCTGTGATCATTCGATATTAAAATGTAAGACTGTAGGTGGGATGGATTCCACGAAGCACTGTACGCAAGTCATTTTTGGATGAGATCTTTAATAAGTTAGATCCATACTATACTCCAAATTCGGAACATCTAAAATGTAAATATATTTGTGGCATGCAAGAAAGCTGTTTGGGGAATATTTATAAATTATATACCACATGCTATATATAACGACACATATACGTACATATATACTTATATATATATATATATATATATATATAAATACTAATCGAAATGTGTTCACCCTCCAGCAATCGCCACAGCAAAAGTCAATAAGAAGTAAACAAAGGAAACTTGTGTGCATGCCAAAGCGCAGCAAACCAACGAATTCTACGCAAAGCAAAGCGAACTAGTTCACAGAAACTTATAATAAAAGATAAGACAAGCTATGTGGCATACGCATGACAATCAGTAGCGGCTGGAGCAGAAGCACCAACAGCAGCAAATATAATAAGAAAGGGCGAAAGGCCAAGAAGATAAACTCGACAGAACGAAATACGTGCTTGAGCAGCAGATTGATATAATTACATGTGTGTGTGTGTGTGCGTATTCCGAGAATTTCGTAATGCTGGCGAAAATTCGCGTACTAATAGCGTGCCTGTGGCTAAAATGCACTTTCGACTTTCAAGTAATGCAATATCGATTTGTATGAGACGCGCAAAGTTAGAAGAAAACGCTTGCGGAAATTCATTTTAACAGAAGATATAAGGGAAAGAAATGTAATACATTTTTTAGAGTAACAGTTTCGCTTATGAAAACCATTTTATTCCAATAACTCGACAAACATGTTTAGAGGAAAGAATATGCTTATAATACTTAGAACTAACGGGTGATCCAAATAGAGGTACTTTTTTCAATAGTTGAAACATCCGACACGCAGTAAAGGCAATATATAAGCCGTGGCTGAGAGTGTTCACGAAAACCGTGGAAAGTCAATAGAACGACTTGGCGCATTTTACGTCGAGATCTTAAATTAAAAGCGTACAAAATATAGCTTGTTCAAGAACTGAAGCTGCTTGAAATTCCCAAGTGGCTTCGCTTAGTTCTATGGGCTCTTGAAAAGTTTCCATATGATCCGAGGTTTCCGAGACAAATTTTGTTCAGCGATGAGGACTATTTCTAGCTCAATGGATATATAAACAAGTAAAATTGCCGCATTTGGGACGAAGAGCAACCTGTAGATATTTAAGAGCTGCCATTTCATTTCGGAAAACAATGGTTTGGTGCGGTTTTTGGGTCAGTGGAATCATCGGTTCATATTTCTTCAAAAACGATGCCGATGAGAACGTAACCGTCAATGTCGACCGTTATCGCGCCATGATAACCGACTATTTTATGCCTAAAATTGAAACTCGTAGTCTCAGCGACATTTGGTTTCAACAAGATGGCGACACATCCCCCACATAGCGTCAATCAATGGATTTATTGAGAAAGCAAATAATTTCCTGTTGGGCTGGTCGTTAGGCCACCAAGATCGTGTGATGTCACACAGTTAGAATTTTTTCTGGGGGATTTGTAAAATCTTTAGTCTATACTAATAATTGTGCTTCGATTCAGGCCTTAGAGCAAAGCGAATGCAAATCGAATGCCCGAATGAGTAATTGAAAATCGAGATAATCTTCAAATAATGAATGCCAAGAAATTCTCTCTTGAATGATAATAACCATTCTCTATTAAATTTTAAGTTTTTGTGTTTTTTTAGAAGAGTTGAGAACCTTGAAATGGAATCTAAGGTTGATAAAGGTAGACAGAAAAGTAAATTTTGGACTTGAATGAATGATAGCCTTGTGTACATAGAGCTAGAGAAAGAGGGCGAAAGTGAGGGAGAAAAATAAAGAGCTAGATAGAGAGGAATATGCTCAAATCAGGTCAGAATAAAAAAAAAAATTATAGATATTTGAGTACGTAGAGTCCTGTATCAATATCGCTTTCTACAGAAAATAAAGAAAAAACTAAATTTGGTACGGATTTTAAATATCATTCTATCTTGTTTTCGACCTCTATATTGTATTTCAGAGATTTATTTAAAAGATTGAGATCAAAAAAAAAATCGTTTAAGTAAATGCATAAAAACCCCTATTATTCTAGTTGTTGGCTTGATTTAGCACTTTCTAAGCTTCTTCAATGCCAAATCTCCAGTTAGATTCATAGAGTTGTAGATAAAATATTCTGTAGTGTAATCGACTATATCTATATGCTCAAAATAAACTAATTGTTACTAGCTAAGTTAAGTTATCCCTTTGTTAGGAGATAATACCGACAAAAACAAATTTTGGCACCACAAGTATACCTACATACGAGTATATACGATCTTAAAGTGGTAAATATGTAAGAATGATGTAAAGAAACCCAAAAGCCACACTTTCATTTACAAAAACAGTAAAATATATTGCGTACATACTCGCATATGTACATACACATACATAAATAAAAAAGAAGGATATTTTATATAACTTAATAGCGGCTATAAATTAAAAGCTAACCAAAATTTGTACCCGCTTACAAGTAAATATTTTCGGTTTCGGGTGAAAACAGCTGCAAAGTATAAGTGTGCATAACCAAAGGTAATTGGGCTAAACACCGACGCATTTACGTAGATTTTGGGCTTCTAAGAAAAGTTCAGCAATGAAAGGGCAATGGAAGAGAGACCACTTAACCTAACCGGTGAATTAGTTGCACGTGTTTGCTGGGGCTCAACAATATTGTATAGAAATATATGTATATATATATATATATATATATGTACGTATATATATATATATGGTAGAAATAGGTGAATAATAAAAATTTATATATGTATGTACATAAAAAGGAAGTAAGAGTAGGGTTTCTTGGGAAACATTTTCCAGTAAATCAAAATCATATAAATTGTAAGTGAGCTAGTTGTACATACATACAAGTACATATATGTAAGTGTATTTTATATCTATGGTACATAAATTCTTGAAATTTTCTTAGGTCACTGCTGTTGGTTATTACCTTGTTTTGGTTGTCTTCTTGCAGGTAAAAAAGCCAATATATTAAGGAAATTTATTAGTTTTCTCAATCACCACAATTTCTTGTTAAAATTAAGGTTGAAGACTGATTTATATTTACTGATATTTGAAACGAATGCATATATCTTAAATATACATATATGTATATGTACATACATAATTTATAGATAATATACGATTTTTTAAAAAAAAAAAGCAAACGCAATAAATACCTTTTAGGAATATTTTACAACATGTAGACTGAAATATATTTAAAACACAACATTTCACAAATCAACACTAAATTTTCCGTTTGCATGAAGTAATCACATCTTTCACATCACATGAAAATCACATTTTTATTATTAAGCACATATACCGTAAAATTTATTTCCTAACTATTTTACTACCATTTATCATACGACATCACTTAGCACCATCACATGACTTAATTAAATCTTAGAATGTATGCAAGGCGATGCGTTATTTTTCTGAATTAAGAAAAAATGTAACAAAAATCACGTGATGTTAAGCACGCGACGTTACTTCGTATCTTGCAGAAATCACTTTTTCTTACAATGTTTGTGTAGTTTTTCTAAATGAAAAAAAAATTTTTTACCTAAGCCACATGATGTCGAATCACGCGATGTCATCACATCTTAAAGAAATCACTTCTTCACACAATAATATGTTATTTTTGTGGATAAAGAAAAAAGTAATAATTAGCATATATCATGCTGAAATCGCTTTTGCCATAATGTTATACGTAAGAAATAAAAAAAAAAATACGTAAGCTTAGGTCATGTGTTGGTTAATCATGGGACGTCACCGTACAACTTGCAGAAATCATTTATTTTCACAATTCTCTCTAAGTTATTTCCTGAATTAAGAAAAAAAATATTTTAACTTAAGTCACGTGATGTTAAACACTTTGGTACGAGCGCCACCATTGTCGATGGCCACAGATAACTCCACACAGTCGAGTGTCGACTATAGTGTACGTGACATGAGCGCGCTCTGCCGAGCATCGACCATAGTAGACAGCCAGGAATTTTATCTTAACTTTACGGTTGCACAGTATTCGCTGGCATAATACTAGTTTCGTTAAATCCATCGAGCAACACGGTTCTGTGTCGTTTTTATTATCACATCACAGATCAATCGAGAGTCGTCCCCCTAGTGAAACCTAGGAAACCCGACAACAAAGATGAGTCTTATCATCCGATAACTTTCCTCTTGTCACTACCCAGTTAGTTCATGTCCTCAATCAAAAAACCAACTGCGAGAGGACGATCTTCGTAGTGATGGACTTGTCAAAAGCCTTTCACACAGTCAACCAGTAAACAGCTATTTCTTCGACTTTTCTCGCTTCCTTGCTGCACGGAATATAACACGCTCCCCCACCAAATCCACAGCGACCAAATTCACTAACTGAACTAAGGAGTACAGACTTGACTTAATATTGCAATCGGTGGCGTTAAAATTCCGACTGTCAATAACTCTAAGATTTTTGGTGTGACATTCGACGGCCTGTGTTCCTTCACTCCACACACGACCGCGATTATTGCCAAAGTACAGAGTCGCAATAAAATCCACAAATCATTAGCCGGCAGCATATGGGAAAAAGACAAAGAAACTTGTTGGCAACATACAAGACAATCGGTCGGTCCGCCGCAGCAATATGGTCGCCTGGATGCAGTGAAACGCGGATGAGGAAGTTACAGACATGTCAGAACAATGTACTCCGGAATATGCCTCTTGATGTCTTCCATCGAACATCTGCACAGTGAGGCCCGTTGCTCACAGTTAACGAGTATAATGAACTCCTATCCAATCAGTTTCTGCTGGAGTATTTTCGTTGAAATCATCAATCACCTGCTAGTAGCGGAACCGCCTGCAAGGAGCATCAAGAGGTTTTTCCTCAACTACGTCAACCACATGAAACAATACCCCGTCCAGACTTCAGACGCAGAAAACATCAGATATGACCTGTCCGTTATTCAAAGTGGAGCCATAAACACTTCACCGACTCCCTCTCAGTGAATGGCGTACTTGAAGTCCACCCATTGCATACGAAGAGCTTGAGCTGCTGGGAGAATCTATGGTGACCCTTGCGTAGCTTCATTAAATCGAGAATCGACACTGGCATATCAAATATATGTCCTGCGTACAACGAGTCCCCGCATGACACTAAACACGTCTTAACATGCCCTGCTAACCCTGCACATCTGACATCCTTCTCCCTATGGTTCGAACTCGTCGGTAGAGCATGTTTCCTGTGACTAACGTTGGATGGACTCGATGACAACTTATCTGAGCCTTACCATCCTAATGGGGACTATATAATTGCGGAACAAGACGTTACCTTACATAATGTGATATCACATCATAACGAATCTGCTGCAATTGTATGATATATTGTATATGTCTTCTCAAAATGTTTAATATCACGTCAATAAACATCACATCACATCACAGCATAGCTGTACACGTTACCTCATTTCACACCAGCACGCTTTAGTTTGTGAGTATGCTGAGTCAGTTAAAAATTATGCATTATTTTCTCAAAGTCAACTATATTATATGATTAGACATCATATGCCTTCACATCACACTGCATAATATCGCAATATAAATGTACTTTTTTTTAATATTATGTTTTAATCAGCGTTTTATTGGCTATTAAAAGAGATTTTAAAATTCCGTGTTATGTTTAGGGCATAAATTACACGACAAATATTTAATGTGATTGAGCAATAAAAGCGAAAAAAATCTTATTAAGCCACAATCGTTTTAATTAAACAGTAAATGTATACGTGTATACAATTAAGAGTCTTTAACTTGCTGAATCAATGTCTATATGCCACTCTCATGAACTCAATTGCTCACCTATACAAATACTAAACCTTTCCTCAAACCCTTCTACCTGAAAGCCATTTCAATTTACCTCGTAGCATTTTAATGTGCAACATTGAGTATAACACACGCACACACGCACATATAAATACATTTATCCTTTCACACACTAACTGACTGCTTGGATATATTTTATACATGTATCACACCCACTTCCGCCCCACTCGCTAAATTTTTATTAGATTTTCGTAAATTAAATTGGCAACCCAGTTTGTTGTTCTCTAATATATTCATTAAAATCTGCTCATAGAATTACGCACTAGCTGGCGCACATAAAGGCACATAAAATTGAGCTGATTACACATATTCAGTCTCAGCAGTCCTCTCAACACATACAAACATAAATTTTCAACATACATATACTCATCAGCCACACACACATGTCACCTATTTGCTCACGGTGCGCTCGGAGCTGTCAGCCTTTCAATGCTGTCACTTTCAACGCTTTAACTGGTGCGTTAAAAAGCGCTTTGTGTTGGCATAATTAGTTGATTTTCTATTATTTATAGATGTATGGGTTAAATTACGTTTATACAACAAAAATTCCCCTCCGAATGAGTGAAACTGAAAAATGTTGCACATCGCAAGGCGCCAAAATTGTTGAAAGTGTTCCACCTTTATAAATCATAAAAACTATTATAGTATGAACGTGAAACTAAAATTACAAAAAAAAAACAAATTGGTGTGAAATGTATAAAGAGTTGCCACTTGAAAAATGTGTTAAATTATTAAAATTTAAACTATATACAAACAATTACAATGTTGACATTAAAACATAAAAAATACAAAATAAAACGTGAAAAGAGTTGCCATTTGCTTAAAATGTGAACTGTTTAAAATTTCTATAATATTAAAATTATGACAGTGACACTATAATTAAAATAAAAAAAAAAACAAAAACGAAAAAAATCGGTGTGAAATGTAAAAAGAGTTCCCACCTGTCAGAAAATATTAGTCCATAGAAAATTATGTGATAGACAAATTATCATTGTATATTCAATGACGATTTTATTGCGGCTCTGCTCGTTCTTAACACGGTCATAGGAGAAGTAAAGGAGTACAGATTGTGGAATGTAACACCTAAAGACTAAGGGTTGTTGACAGCAGTTTTAACAACATCGACTGAGATGTTACGACTCCAGTCGGTACTCCTTAGTCCAGCTCGCGAATATGGGCGTTGAGGATTTAGTAGGAGAATGAGAGTGGGAGAAGCGAGAGAGGACATCGATACCATTGTCCGATGTCAATTTCGTAGAATCATCTGCGTGCATAGTTATGGGAACTCCATGTGGTAGTTAAGGAAGTTTCGAAATAAGTTAAGCAATAGTCATGACAACCAACCCGACTGTCGTCACTTAAACGGTATAACAACAACAACACAATTATAATTCAATATTGCTGGTAGTGTATATGTATGTTTTATATAGATTAATATGAATACTTACGTATTTTTATGGCACCCCAAATTAAACAAGATCGCTTACCTGAAAATAAAAAAAAATAAAAATTTAAGATTTTATATTAAAAAAAAATTTATTGCCACAAAGACCAGTTAATAAAACATTAAAAACTAGTTAGAATTCGTAAAAAATTAAAAATTACATTATTATTCATGTAAGATTATTTAAATGAAATTCATAACAAATTTGTTAGTAACGTAGTTGCCACCTGACGTCAAAAGTATTTATGTACAACAAAAAAAAAGTTAATATTTGCAATTCAGTACGGCTGCAATATTTAAAAAACAATATTTAATTTACTTTCTAACGGTGTTGCCACCTTTAATAATTATTTAAAAAAAATTAAGTAAACACAATTCAATTGAATTTCAATATCATATAATATTATTTAAACAAAATGTATAATAAAATTATTATTGATGTAGTTGCCACCTGACGTCAAAAGTTTTTATGAACAAAAACTATAACTTAGTGTTTACTATCCAATACGGTAGTAATCAAACAGCGTTGCCACATTAATTAATTTTCTACAAAAAAAAAAATAAATTAAAAAAAATTGAATTGCATTTTAAAATCTGAATTCGCATTGCATTTATTAATTCTTTAAAAAATTTTAAAAATAAAATAAATTGACTCGACTGCTAATTAAACAAATAATAGCAGCTAAAATTATTTCAAGGAGATAGCCATCTGTATATTCAAACAGGGTTGCCACCTTTATTAACATTGTAAATAATTTAAAAACAATAAAATAAATCGTCAAGACCGATAATAAAGAAAATTATAGCACCTAAATAAAAATGAATGAATGGAAATTATAGCAAGGAGCTTGCTACCAGTATACTCAAACAGGATTGTTAATATTTTTATAATAAAATTTATCGTCATGGCTTATAAATAAGAAAATTATAGTATCTAAATTTTTTCTAAGGAAGGTTGCCACCTTTATTAATATTATAAATTATTGTAAAAGTTAAATAAAACATCATGGCAGATAACTAAGAATATTATAGCATCTAAAATTATTTCAAGGGGTTAGCCGCTTGATTTGAAATGACTTAAATGTTAGTTGTGAATTTACACAATTTATGAATTTACTATATGTTTAGAAGAAATATATTAATTCATAAAAAGTTTGCACTTTCTAACATATTAATTAAAAAATATTTAATGACAGACAATTTTCTTCTATTTCACAAATTGTCATATACATTTAACTAAAACATTTCTGCTAAGGATCACATACTTAGTGACCTTAAATGCGCCTGCATTTTTTTCATTAAAAAATTCTCTGCCTGAAGTACCCTACAAATACCCACGCATACTCGTACGTAACTTCAACTAAATTTACATAATCTTTAAGTCGACTTAGATATACTACTACATCCATTTCCTGCACCTCATTCCGCCAATTCAACACTTTATTTAGTGTTGTGCGCTCAATTGCATAAATATACATAAATGAATATAATTTATGTATTGAAATTTATTGTATCAACCAAAAGTATGCCAACCATATTCGATGATTTATTCACCTTGCATAACCGACAATCTATTCACCGTTGTCTGTCATTTACTAAACACATTATTGCGGATATATGTAAGTATTTTCACTGGCAAAGTGGGGCAAGGTGCAAGCGTAGTGTCGTGTCATAAACGGTGCTGTCAGAAGCGTGCGTTGGCAAAAGTGTTGCCTATGCTAAGGCGTTATGCATAACTTAAGAAGCAGGTAATGTTTTTTTGTTTATGTTGGAGAATAAATTTATTTTATGAAAGCAGAACTCTTTAGCGAAGCTTAATGGCTGACTGACATAATTTTGGAAGAAGATAATAAATACATTGAAGTAAGTATTTCTGGATACACGCAAAGTATTCTCTTAGTTAAGGAGATATCGAGCTAAAATTTCGTATACGCACTTCTCTTTCCAAGGAGGTGCTTATTTGTCGGAACTGCGGATATCGGACTGCTCCCATACAAACTGACCGATCAAAATCAGGTCGTTGTATGGATAAATTTTTTATTTAACAAGATATCTTCACGAAATTTTGTTATGAATTGTTATTCGATGCTACTATATTCGAATACACTATTCAGATCGGACTACTATTGCATATAGTTACCATACAAACTCACTGATCAAAACCGAGATTGAGATATTTTTATAACTTTTATGCGTTAAGTAATGCACCTGTGAAGGGTATCATAGTTTCGATGCAGTTGATATTAATTCTTGTTTAAACAAAAAAAACATTAATAAAATGAAAATAATTAATTTTAATAATAATAATAATTTAATAAAATTTAATTATTTTGTATTAATTTTAATAAAATTTAATTAAAAACTAAAAATAATTTACTTTAATTTTATTAAATTATTATTTTGGTATTTTTAAATTTTTTTTATTACTTTCTGAACCTTTGAAAAAAATCCTATTTTAAAATTCAACTACCTGAACATAAGATATTCAAATTATAGCAATGCAGACACAAATTTAAAATATTCAACAAAAATAGTAAGAAATGTGAAAGTAGTTGCCACCTGCCCAAAAATATTGATTAGTTAAAATTTATAAGAAATTTAAATTATTACAATGTGAACAAAAAATTAGAATGTTTACAAAAATTGTAGTATAAGAGTGTGGAAAGAGTTGCCACCTGTCTTAGCAAATTTATTAAATTGTATAAGCAATATTAAAGCTAAAAAAATATCACACAATATTACAATTTTAAATATGAAAGAGTTGCCACCTGTCCAAAATTTAGATCCCTTAAATTTTATAAGCAATGTTAATTATTGTAATGTTAATAAAAAATTAAAATATCTACAATAATTGTATTATGAAAGCGTGAAAAGTGTTGCCACCTATCTAAGAACCCTACTTTAATAATATGTGTAAAAAACTTAATACAATGTGAACATAATATTAAAAATTAAAATTTTTTTAATTGCAATGCAAATATATAAAAGAGTTACCACCTTACTAAAAATGTTAATTCATTAAACTTTTAAATATATAAATATTACTACATTATATTTTAAATTTTAATTTAAAAATATCTTTTTTTTATTTAAAAATATCTTCGAAAATTCTGAAATCTAATTTTTTTTTATTTATTAAAAAAATTCGTTGCTTGCTATAAAATGAATTATTTTGTAAAAAATTTTCCTAAGATATTTTATCGAAATTTTAAGACAATTTTGCATTTATTTAAAGAAATGATTTTTATGAAATTGTGGCATTTAAAATATTTAAGAAGCACTTGATTTGAAATAAACCATAAACATCATATTTTTTTTTAATAAATAAGTTTGTAAGTGTAAAAGCTTTATTTAAAAAAATATGGCAGTTGAAATATTTAAAATTAGAGATTTGGTTAAAATTCGAAAATAATTTTGCATTTATTTAAAAAAAAAAATGTTTTTATGAAAATTATGCCACCTAAAATATTTAAGGCTGTGGTCTGATTTTTTTAAATATTATTTAAACCAAAAATATAATATGTCCTAATAAATAATCTAAAATTAAAAAATTCTAAAATTTCTAGCATTATTTACTCTTTCTAAGTGACAACGCTTTTATAATTCCTTCCCATTAAAAGCCCACAAAATATTTTAATTTTCTTATAAACTCTTAAGAGAGTACCGTTAAATTTCTACCATTTTACCTGCATAAAATAACTATCATTTTCACTTTTCTTACTTAAAAGTAAAATATCACTCCTTCAGGTGCTATGAATTGTATATTAAGCGCCATAACAACATTTTGCTTGGCACATTACTCTCTCGCCAGAAAGCAGCAATAAACACTAAAAAATGCAAATTTATTATTTCGACAAAAGTACAGCAGAACAAATTGTCTGCTTGCGGCTAAGAAGCAGAATTAATGCAATGACTCTTTTCGAGCACTTTTAAATTTGTCAACAGTGTGTAAATTTGTTATATAAACTCTCTTGGTAGTAAAGCATACGAAATGTGCTGTTGATATACAGACCAATACATTATAAAAAAATATGTACTTTTATGGAACATTTATAGTCGTTCGCATACGTACAAACTGTTAAACTTTCATTTTCTGTGAGATTTATTGCACGCACTTGTGCGCCATTGTTGATATTAATATTTTTACGCATTTTTACTGGAGCATATATTTCCTCTTTTATGCACATACATATGTATGTATGTTTGTATGTGTTCAATTTTGTTGCTTTGTTATTGTTCTTATGTTATTTAATTGTTATTGTAGGATATATTCAGTCCACTATTAGCAACTGCTTAACTTGGCTCAACTGTTGCGCATTTTTCACTGGAAAAATATTTTTACGCAGTGCTGGTTAAAGCACGCTGGCATGACATGGCGTATAAGTAATGTATAGTAGCAAGTGTAATCTAGAGCAAAAGTAAAATTGCGAGAATAAGTACTAAATTGAGTTTCTACTACAAAATATATAAACTTTACAGCTGCGATTTTTTTTAAATAAACAAATTTTTGGATTGAGAGTTAAAAATTTGGTAAATTTTTTTAAATTAAAAAATACGATTTCTGCGATTAAAAATAATTATAAAATTTACGATTGCGATTTTTTATAATAAAAAAAATTGGAACAAGAATTAATAATTTGATAATTTTTTTGAAATTAAAAAATTAAAAAATTATTTGAAATTAGAAATAAAAAATTTATTATTTTTATTTTATTCTCAACCTTGTTACTGGTAAATTTTCAAATTAATTATCTGTTTTTTGTTTCTATCTAACCTAATCATTTGCCTTTAACCGATTTCTTTAGCTCTATGGAAATTTCTTTACCATTACTTTTCCTACTCAAATACAAAAACAATTTCTGTTTACATTCCTTGCAACAAAAACCTTCATTACTCTTCAATTTATGCCCATTACATTTTTATTTTTTAGATTACCGTCAGTATCTCTATTACCATCAGAAATTATAATGAATCATGCTTTTTTAGTACCATTTTTATTATTAATTACTATAATGGTAATTAAGAGTCAATCATCAAGTATCCTCTGGGTAGCCTAAGAACATCTGTTTGAATACGAGTTAAAGTGAGAAGGCAAAACACCCCCTTTCACAGGATTGTGCGCTGGGTTTGGAACCCGCCACGTAAAAAAAGGCACCAATGGAAAAGAACAACAAGCCTCGTATGAGAGTTCCCCTTTTGATGACGACCATAGCAAACGAATTAAGGACTATGATACGGAGGACATGCACCTGGAATGTCCGGTCCCTTAATTGGGATGGTATCGCTGTCCAGCTGGTGGATGTCCTCGTTAGAGTGAAATCCAAAAATGCGACGGACAGGACAAGGACTGAGGCGCGCAAGTTTGGTGTGGGATTCGTGGTGGGAGAGATACTCCATCGCCGAGAACTATCATTCACTCCGGTGGATGAACGTATAGCGCAATCCGCATCAAAGCGAGGTTTTCAATTTCACATCGCCACTGTTGACACTCATAAGTCGTAGATAATTTCGCTATCTTGGAACCAGCGTAAACACCATAACAATGTCAGCCTCGAAATCAAACGCAGAATAACTGTTGGCAACAGGTGCTATTTCGGACTGAGTAGGTAATTGAGAAATAAAGTTCTCTATCGACGAATAAAAACCAAACTCTATAAGTCACTCATTATTCCCGTTCTGCTATATGGTGCAAAGGCATGGACGATGACAACAACTGATGAGTCGATGTTGCGAATGTTCGAGAGAAAAGTTCT
Source organism: Bactrocera dorsalis (assembly GCF_023373825.1). NCBI lineage: Eukaryota > Metazoa > Arthropoda > Insecta > Diptera > Tephritidae > Bactrocera > Bactrocera dorsalis. The sequence goes on along the minus strand of NC_064303.1, from coordinate 32,259,232 downwards.
GCGAAAGATTTATGGTCCTTTGCGCGTTGGCCATGGCGAATATCGCATTCGATGGAACTATGAGCTGTATGACATATACTATACGACGACATTGACATAGTTCAGCGAATCAAAAGACTGAAAGAAAGATCTGAAAGTATTCGACGCTGTATCCGCCGGGGGAAGCAAAGGAAGAGGAAGACCTCAACTCCGTTTGAAAGACCAGGTGGAGAAGGACCTGGATTCGCTTGGAATATCCAATTGGCGCCACGTAGCGAAAAGAAGAAGAAACGACTAGCGCGCTATTAACTCGGCTATAATCGAGTAAGCGGTGTCTACGCCAATGAAGAAGAATTCTTCAGTCCAGTTACCGTTACTATTTATATTACCAAAACTTCACATTACACTATAATATTTAAATTAGTATTATTTCCGTCATTATTGTAATCATTATATATATCAGTACCAATATCATTATCATTACCAATACAATTAGCAATAACGTGTTCATTACTTTAGCATTATAGCTAGAATAGCGACAATCGTTATTCGCTACAGTAATAATATTACTGCTATAATATCTGCCATTACTATTGACCTTACTAAAATTTCACATTGTACTACATTTCAACTTAATGTTTTATTCTAGAAGTATTCTCTTACTCTGGTAATTATTACGACTATCATTACCAGTAACAATACAAATACCATTACATTATTAATTACTTTTACCATTAATTATTTTGATATCATATAACTGCTGTGTCATAACCTAAATGAAATTACCATTCCTTTTCACTTCATTACCATTATCAATTAATAAAATTTAAAAATAATCTATAATGGTAATCATTACAATTTTTTTGCTACCATTACATTGCAAAATTCATTACTTTTACCATTACTTCGATATTATTTAACTGCTGTCTTATTAACTGTATTATCATTACGGGTTTAATTACCATTACATTTACTCGATTCAAAATAAGTTTAATTACCTTTCTAAAATTACCGTTGCTTTTCATATTTTCACTACCATTAGCATAACACTACAGAAATTTTAAAAAACTATGATGGTGATCATTACAGTTATCAGTACCAGTACAATTAACAATACCGTTACAATATTCAATACTTCTATCATTACTTTCATATTATACAACTGTTGTATTAATTAACTGCAGTATCATTACTGGTTTGATTACCATTACATTGACTCAAAATAGTTTCCATTACATTACTTGAACCTTCGCGACCTTGGCTCACAATTTTCTTTCGAAAGCGTTCAATTGCTACCTAATTTTTGACTTTAACTTTTTTTCGCTTTCATTTGCATATTTCGAGAAACTCTACCTTATTGCACTTCACTGTGCTAATTAAGTGGCAAAAATATACTTGCATTTCAATGATATTGCACTGTACTTATGTAAATAATACTGCATTTTCGTTAAGTTTTTCAGCATTTTCGACTAACAACTTGCAATTTTCTCTCGTGTATCATCAATACTTTACATTTCCTCAAGCGCTTTGGGCCCATTTCACCAGCAATGCTGTAGCTACCCAACTTTCCGCCAACTAACTAGTAACTGCAGCCTTGTAATCAAAGTAAAAAGGAAAGTGTTGGCAGCTATGCTCATTTCCAACGCTTGCAACATCTTCGTTTACTAATTAGTATGAAATGCTGAGCATCTTATGCATCAACGCTGCCGTCCCAACCTGACCTACTTATGTGGGCAACGGTGATAGATAGTCAGACGAAGTAACTTGCTAGTAAGAAGTTACTTAAGAAATTAATGTGAAATAGATATTGATATTGATTATTTCCTACAGTTAGGCATGCATAGAGACCCTTCACTAGCTATTGTTGGCTTCTTTTAGCCATCAGCTAATGAAAGTTTAACGATTTTGTGCACTACTTAGAAATGTGTTTTACTCACCTACATATTAGTACATATATCCCCCTGCCAATGACAGCATAATTTTGCTGTCATCACTTTGCTGTAATAAATTATGACAGCATGAATGTATTGCATTAATTTTTGCAAAAATTCCCAGTAGTCGCGGTATAAATTTATAGCTCTTTGTAGTTAAAGTGTTACGGAGTAGTGTGGTGCGACATGGCGTAAGAGTGACGGAAAACAAGTAGTGTGTAATCGAAAGAGCTTTTTGTACAAGCAGACGCTCTGTTGGGAGATAAATATGTATGTATTGTACGCACCACATGTCAGCACACACATATATGTTTGCACATATATTCATATACACACACATATTTGTAAATTTACACACATACATAAGCAGCAAGTACATGCAAATTCCCAGCTAAATTCAATAATAACACTATTTTTGTTGTTGTTACTATTTTTTGTTAGCAACGACAACATCGTTGCAATTAATACAAATTTTCCATTTGGGAATTGCCACATTTTGGTTGACATTACAACTTTCAATTAATTTCCCGCCGTCGGCTATTGGCTTTTGGCTGCCACTGTTCGAGTTGCATGCTCATTATACACTAAATAGATAGTAATTAGTTGAAATATTTGCTGATATTTAATATGTACATGTTTGATGTGCTATAACTTTTGATGCCTTTGGGTAAAGATAAGCAAATTTTTGGAAAATTTTTCTCATTTAATAAAATATATTTAAATTTTTTTTTTAAATGGCAATTTGTTAACCAATTGCCATTTATGAGGTTAGCGTTTTTTGTTGGTATGAGTATGCAAATAAATTAAATAATACTTTTGGTTTAAAAAAATAAATATACAGGAATAGTCATTATACCGAAATTATATTATTTTTAAGAGGAAAACATCAAGGAAAATATTCTAAGCCAAATTTCGTGGTAATATCCCGTAAAAAAGAAAAGTTTTCCATATAAGAATTTGAGTTCGTTGGATCAGTTTGCATGGCTGCTATATACTTTGGTTCACCGATCTGAACAATATCTTCGGAGATTATACTGTTTCCTTAAAAAATAATCTGTGCCAAATTTAGTCAAGATATTTCGTTAAATTGTATGGCAGCTATATGCTTTAATTGTCCGATATCGGTGGTTCCGACATATGAGTAGGTTTCTGGGGAGAAAAGAAAGTATACAAAATTTCAGAGCGATATCTTAAAAAACTAAGGGCATCGACTGAACTCCTCATGATGTTCATTTGCCATACACACTTATATATTTTATATGATCTTCGTCCTGGGTGTAACAAACTTTATGGGTCTAGAACGCAGAAAGACGTCTCAAAGCCTTAAAACGATAGTCGAGAATGTGTCTCTAAATGCCAAAAACTCGTTGGAAGTGAAAATGTAGGCAAGTATACCATAGATAATCCAGTTATCCTCGGTGGTTGGTTAACTGACGATAACATTTCAGTATTATCCTTTGTGTAAAGAGAATAAGAATGGGTATACTGTGTCCTCAATAAAAGTTAAAGCAATTGCTGTTTTAATAGCCACTTCTGAAACTATTATTTCTAGATAGTTCCCAACTGAAAACTTTTCCACCAATCGTCCCCGTACGCCTTGATCCATATGTAAAACGACGACTTATATTAGGAAAAAACAAAAAAACAGACTGCCAGGTTAAAGCTTGTAATCCAAGTAAGTTAAACTATGAGCGGGTTTCAGAGTACCCAGGCTCGCAGTCATTTAGATACCTAGATTCTCTGAGTCAGAAGGCTCCTTACGCGGCCATACACCTTCCGTTACCATTCTTGATGTAGTTCCCGGTGCACCGCATGAAATTTCCAAAGAAGATTATCGGACTAATTACGGTTACAAAGATGTCAAAGAACAAGTTTTGATGAGAGTCCCATCTTTTACAAATAGATTATGTGCAATAGCATCAAGTGCTGTCTTCCTTGTTCGTTCCTGTCTAGGAAATAATTTAATTAGTTCTCAGACTGTAAACATGTTCCTTTCAACAATTGGGGAGACACATCTGGCATTTTGTGTTTTCTAGTGAATAAAACCAGTTCAGTCTTACTAAGGTTAATGACTTAATATATGTATATATTATACATATACAGAGTCAGTTGACAAGAACGCTCAACACTCATCGACAGTTAAAAACTACCGAAATATAAACGCAAAATGTCTACTGAAATGGGTCCCAAACCAAAGAAGTTGCACTTAAATTTATTATTTCAACATAAAAAAAAGTTGTCAAATAGTATTGCCAAAGAAAATTGATGCACTTTCACTCACTGCCCGGTGCTTCACACAACAGTATCCTGCAGCAAAGTGAAAGGGCATTAGTATAAAAAAACACACTGCACATATTCACCGCTAAGGGGCAAAAATGCATAAGCTACTTTTGATGCTTGACTGCAGTAAATTTTACGCTTCGATGCCAAGTTTATTTTTCTATTTCAGCCAAAAAATTCATTCAAAATTGTGTTTGTGCATACAGAAATGCTGAAGTGGCACAGGCGGTGAGTGAAGTTCGCCAATTTTGTAACACGTATGTATGTAGAACTTATGGAAGTATATATTTTTTATATAGTTAATAACTGACAGCAATAGCAGATATGGCCGAAATATATCAATTTTTTATTTAAGTTGAGTGTTCGAATTATTCATAAGTACCTAAAGCAGCAAGCACCCTCATGTGAAATGTATGAACCTTAGAAGCGATGAGTTGAGTAATAAAGAGTTTTTCTGGAAAGTAATAAGTTATGTTTTAAAGAATTAACAGTAAACATTTGTCTCAATATCAACGGACACACCCAGATTTAAGTTCTAAGAGTGCATAAAAAGTGGACGCAGAAAGCCGATCCGAAATGGAAAATTGTACAGAATGATGCTATTGCGAGAGTCGTGATACCAACCAGTGTTCAGCTTCGGCTTTATCTTAAAATTTTCAATGTAAAACCGAAGTCTGATGGTTGTTGGTGATTGCAGCGTCAAAAAAGTTTCAAAAGTAATGTGGAACACGTGTCTGAACACTCTAAAATCTTCACACACTTTGACTTCAAACCGTTTCACTTGGATCATGGAGTCGCCAAACTCTAGCGGTGCCTTCTTTGCCTATATGCCGTCGGCGGAAGTATGGGTGGAAAAAATCGTTGGTGAGCTTCTTTACGAATGGTCAAAACTTGGAGAGACGACTGGTGGAAAAGTTTACTGTCAGGAGCTCTCTATAAACTCCAGATTCAGACTTTCTGACTATTGCAGTGTATTCCAGGCTGAGATTGCAGCCATTAAGGTAGCAGTAGATTTACAGCACCGGATTTCAGCCTCCTTTAGAGAAGTGACCAGAGGTACTAACCGTGAATTCATTAACAGGGTATACAGCTCTATCATGGAGCACCTAGCCTCAATATCAATAGCATCGAGTGTCTTTGTGTTAAGACTGGTATAAGTACCAGGCCACAGCGGAATGGCAGGAAATTTTATAAGCTGATAAGCTAGAAAAAAAGGCACCCTAGAGCCGCTATCAGTACAATAGGAGCGTTTACCTTCAGACATCCCACTGAACTGACGGAAATTTAAATTAAACATATGTGCAAATTTGTACAGTTTTTTAAGTGTTTTGGTAATTTATAAGTTCGAACACAAGAGCTCTTCTTTTCTATGACTTCACAAACCTCCGTCTTACCTAACATAACCTAAATGCTAAATATCGTCGAGTTGAAAGTCCTTGACCAGAAAAAATCCGTTTCTATTACAGTTTCATACACCCGACTTTTGTAGCAGTATGTGCACCAAGTCTCCGCAAAGTTAGATTGTGCGTTAAACTTCAATTTCGTCAGTTGAAATAGAGCTTCACCGAATAGACTCACCACAATAGCTAGACTGTACACCAAATAAACGCTTGAAATGTGTTTCTTAATTTGATTTTAACCGTTTTTGGAAACCGTTTGGGATTTCATGAGTAGGGCAAGTCATTTTAAGCTGGTCCTAAATACTCAGAAGGATCTATCTATGAAGTAAAAACTTCCTTGCTGGCAAATTTTAACGGTAGAAAGAAGAAAAAAACTGAGAAAATCCCATCTGCGCCGCGCCATTCATCCCTCCACTCTAAATTATTCTGAATTCCGCCCTTTCCTTGATCGTCAATATTTTCAATATTAACAGATATCGTCTCCTACAATGCAAAACAACATATCATTAAAAAAAATTGAAATCGAGTTTTTTATTGCTTACGATTCAGTACATCATATTGCATATATATAGCATAGAGTTTTCAGCTTCCGTTATCAGATATAACCAATATATAAAAAATTTTATAACCAATATATAACCATTTTATAACCAAATCTCAAATTTTATTTCAATATGACTTGTTTCTATTATAACATTTTTCATTCGCCTGTAAACTTATGAAAAGTGATGTTACATTATTTTGCATTTTAGGTGGCGATATATAAATAAATAGCAGTAAGTCAATTTAGCCATGTTCGTCTATCTATCCATCTATCTGTATATACGCGTAGTAGTCCCTACTTTTTGAGATATCGATCTGATATTTTGCACACGTCTTTTTGTGGTTAAGAAATTGCGCACTGTTATACAAACTGACTGATCACACTCAATCCCTTGTATGGAAGACTTTTTTATTTGATGAGATATCTTTACTACATTTGGCATGGATTATTGTTTAAAACAACGGCGCACTTGCCGAATAAATCGTTCAGATCAAATCACTATTGCAGATAGCTGACATACAAACTGTCCAAAATATATTTTTACACCCGTTTAAGACATAAAAGATGCACCTGTGATAGACATTATGACTTCGATCCAGCCGAAGTTAATATTTCTTCTTCTTTATGTAGAATAAAAATATTTGTTTCTGAGTAATAATTTCAAAAGTCTTCAATAAGTTACACTACATAATTTCTTTACAAAAAGCCGTTCTGTACACATACTATTTCCATGCCACATGTGACCATATCTACACACACATATTGCTTACCTTAGCTCCACAAATCTTATGTATTATGCAAATTTTAATTAAGCGCCTATTTTGCTTGCACATGCCACGTTAAAATGAGCAAATCCTAGCACAATGACGATACTACGCTTTTTTCCAGCTAGTCTACACATTAATCCATTTCCGCAAAGTATGCAGTTTGAGCAATATACACTAGTGAGGCAAGCATATGAACACTTGCATACATAGAAATATGTGTTTAACACATACACACATATATTTGCTTATAACCATACACATATGTATATACATGGACTTATGCACAACTTAAATGGCGTGCCACTTTAAAGCAAACTCTGCATTTTTGAAGCGGCTGTGAGGGCAGAAATTTGTGCTGGACAAGCAGGCAGGCAGCAGGCAGTTGGGTAGGCAACTCTGGGGAATCAGTTAAACAAAATTCAATTAAAAGGCTTGTTTTGAATTTTTCAAATATTTATGTGGCTTCGTACATGTGCAGATAATACATAACAACATACGTTTTTAGGTATATGTTTGTATATATCCATTTCACAGTTCAAATATGCACACACACATACACAACTATGAAATTTGTGGTGCATTTATTGGAACTCCCTTGTGCAGCACATTGTAAAAGCATTGAAATTTCGGAGTCTGAGCCCTGTGTCCTTTGTTAAACGCACATAAATATAAATTCATTTACCTTGCATTACATTTGGGGTTTTGTGCGCACCGGCCGCTGGGCAGTGAATTAGAAAAGCACAGCTGTTTGCTTACTAATGTATTATCTTGAATTTTTTAATTCAGGTTTTTATTGTTTACTTTTTGTTTTTTTTTTTGTTAGCAACGGAAGTGCAGAGCCTTAGTAATCTCGTGGGGATGTAACCAGGGCGTATGAGTAATGTGTTCATATATAAAAATTTGTATCAAAGCATATGTCATGATTATTTGATCAGTACATAACTTGTGTTGATGTAAAAAGCAGAGATACTTCAAAGACGGACTAGCTAATATAGTGTCTTATATTACGATAAATCTACACATCTAAGATCAAAGTAAGACCAGTGATTTTTTTAAACTTTAATATGTACGTAAATATTAAAATAATCGATAAACTATTCAAAAAAGAACGGTAAATTTGCAGAAGAGGCATAGACTAAAGTCTAAAATCTTCTCAGAGAAGCGTCTGTGCTGTAAAAATTATATAAAAATAGCTCTAGGGGACCCATAACACCTCAAGTGGAGAGTCTTATCTATGTGAAACATGAAGTAAGAAAACTACTACTACTATCGAAAAATCAGACAAATATGTATTGTATATTGGCGATAGTTCCAACGAGTTTTTATTGAAGCAGAGAAATAACAAGCACACATTTATTTTACACTTTTCGTTAAATTTGCTAATTTTTCGATAATATTTTTTTCGTAATTATTGGAAAATAATTATCGATAATATAATATATCGATAAATAAAAGTATTATTTCCCCAGAATTTT